>NC_090940.1:605722479-606025509 GCF_040938575.1 Ambystoma mexicanum
AAATGTTTTTGGGACATTCAGAGCTTTCCGGCACAGTTTTCAGGCCACCAACATTTTCTGGACTTTAGTGGGTCTAGGATGCCTGTAAACCCCTTTTTTGGGCCTCCACAGTTATCAACATTTGTGCAGGCCTAAGATGCATTTTAAAGCATTTTTTGGGCTGCTAACATATTCTGAACTTTCAGGGGTGTAGGATGCATTTTTCGTGCACAAAACATATTTGGGAAATTCAGTGGTCTAGAATGCGGGTTAATGCCCCTTTCAGGTTGCAAAAGTTTTTGGGACATTCAGAGCTCTCCGGCAGAGTTTTTGGGCCACCAATATTTTCTGGACTTTAGGGGGTCTAGGATGCCTGTAAACCCCCTTTTTGCGCCTCCAAAGTTTTCAACATTTTTGCAGGCCTAAGACGCATTTTAAGGCCTTTTTTGGGCTGCTAACATATTTTGAACTTTCAGGGGTGTAGGATGCATTTTTTGTGCCCAAAATATTTTTGGGAATTTCAGAGGTCTAGGATGTGGTTTAATGCCCCTTTCAGGCTGCAAATGTTTTTGGGACATTCAGAGCTTTCCGGCACAGTTTTTGGGCCACCAACATTTTCTGATTTTCTGGACTTCAGGGGGTCTAGGTTGCCTGTCTTAGGCCTTTCAACATTTTTGCAGGCCTAAGATGCATTTCAAAGCCTTTTTTGGGATGCTAACATATTCTGAACTTTCAGGGGTGTAGGATGCATTTTTTGTGCCCAAAATATTTTTGGGAATTTCAGTGGTCTAGGATGCGGGTTAATGCCCCTTTCAGGCTGCAAATGTTTTTGGGACATTAAGTGCTCTCTGACACAGTTTTTGGGCAACCAACATTTTCTGGACTTTTGGGGGTCTAGGATGCCTGTAAACCCCCTTTTTGCGCCTCCAAAGTTTTCAACATTTTTGCAGGCCTAAGACGCATTTTAAGGCCTTTTTTGGGCTGCTAACATATTTTGAACTTTCAGGGGTGTAGGATGCATTTTTTGTGCCCAAAATATTTTTGGGAATTTCAGAGGTCTAGGATGTGGTTTAATGCCCCTTTCAGGCTGCAAATGTTTTTGGGACATTCAGAGCTTTCCGGCACAGTTTTTGGGCCACCAACATTTTCTGATTTTCTGGACTTCAGGGGGTCTAGGTTGCCTGTCTTAGGCCTTTCAACATTTTTGCAGGCCTAAGATGCATTTCAAAGCCTTTTTTGGGATGCTAACATATTCTGAACTTTCAGGGGTGTAGGATGCATTTTTTGTGCCCAAAATATTTTTGGGAATTTCAGTGGTCTAGGATGCGGGTTAATGCCCCTTTCAGGCTGCAAATGTTTTTGGGACATTAAGTGCTCTCTGACACAGTTTTTGGGCAACCAACATTTTCTGGACTTTTGGGGGTCTAGGATGCCTGTAAACCCCGTTTTTGGGCCTCCAAAGTTTTCAACATTTTTGCAGGCCTAAGATGCATTCTAAGGCCTTTTTTGGGCTGCTAACATATTCTGAACATCAGCGGTGTAGGATGCATTTTACGTGCCTAAAATCTTTTTGGGAATTTCAGTGGTCTAGTATGCAGGTTAATGCCCCTTTCGGGCTGCAAATGTATTTGGGACATTCAGAGCTCTCTGGCACAGTTTTTGGGCCGCCAACATTTTCTGGACTTTAGGGCGTCTAGGATGCCTGTAAACCCCTTTTTTGGGCCTCCAAAGTTTTCAACATTTTTGCAGAGCTAAAATGCATTTTAAGGCCTTTTTTGGGATGCCAACATATTCTGAACTTTCAGGGGTGTAGCATGCATTTTTCGTGCCCAAAATATTTTTGGGAATTTCAGTGGTCTAGGATGCGGGTTAATGCCCCTTTCGGGCTGCACATGTTTTTGGGACATTCAGAGCTCTCTGGCAAGTTTTCGGGCCACCAACATTTTATGGACTTTAGGGGTTTAGGATGCCTGTAAACCCCTTTTTTGGGCCTCTAAAGTTTTCAATATTTTTGGAGGCCTAAGATGCATTCTAAGGCCTTTTTTGGGATGCCAACATATTCTGAACTTTCAGGAGTGTTGGATGCATTTTTCGTGCCAAAAATATTTTTGGGAATTTCAATGGTGTAGTATGCGGTTTAATGCCCCTTTCAGGCTGCACATGTTTTTGTGACATTCAGAGCTCTCTGGCACAGTTTTCAGGCCACCAACATTTTCTGGACTTTAGTGGGTCTAGGATGCCTGTAAACCCCTTTTTTGGGCTTCTAAAGTTTTCAATATTTTTGGAGGCCTAAGATGCATTTTAAGGTTGTTTTTGGGCTGCTAACATATTCTGAACTCACAGGGGTGTAGGATGCATTTTTCGTGCACAAAACATATTTGGGAAATTCAGTGGTCTAGAATGCGGGTTAATGCCCCTTTCAGGTTGCAAAAGTTTTTGGGACATTCAGAGCTCTCCGGCACAGTTTTTGGGCCACCAATATTTTCTGGACTTTAGGGGGTCTAGGATGCCTGTAAACCCCCTTTTTGCGCCTCCAAAGTTTTCAACATTTTTGCAGGCCTAAGACGCATTTTAAGGCCTTTTTTGGGCTGCTGACATATTCTGAACTTTCAGGGGTGTAGGATGCATTTTTTGTGCCCAAAATATTTTTGGGAATTTCAGAGGTCTAGGATGTGGGTTAATGCCCCTTTCAGGCTGCAACTGTTTTTGGGACATTCAGAGCTCTCCGGCACAGTTTTTGGGCCACCAACATTTTCTGATTTTCTGGACTTCAGGGGGTCTAGGTTGCCTGTCTTAGGCCTTTCAACATTTTTGCAGGCCTAAGATGCATTTCAAAGCCTTTTTTGGGATGCTAACATATTCTGAACTTTCAGGGGTATAGGATGCATTTTTCGTGCCCAAAATATTTTTGGGAATTTCAGTGGTCTAGTATGCGGGTTAATGCCCCTTTCGGGCTGCAAATGTTTTGGGACATTCAGAGCTCTCTGGCACAGTTTTCGGGCCACCAACATTTTATGGACTTTAGGGGGTCTAGGATGCCTGTAAACCCCTTTTTTGGGCCTCTAAAGTTTTCAATATTTTTGGAGGCCTAAGATGCATTCTAAGGCCTTTTTTGGGATGCCAACATATTCTGAACTTTCAGGAGTGTTGGATGCATTTTTCGTGCCAAAAATATTTTTGGGAATTTCAATGGTGTAGTATGCGGTTTAATTCCCCTTTCAGGCTGCACATGTTTCTGTGACATTCAGAGCTCTCTGGCACAGTTTTCAGGCCACCAACATTTTCTGGACTTTAGTGGGTCTAGGATGCCTGTAAACCCCTTTTTTGGGCTTCTAAAGTTTTCAATATTTTTGGAGGCCTAAGATGCATTTTAAGGTTGTTTTTGGGCTGCCAACATATTCTGAACTCACAGGGGTGTAGGATGCATTTTTCGTGCCCAAAATATTTTTGGGAATTTCAGTGGTCTAGGATGATGGTTAATGCCCCTTTCAGGCTGTGAATGTTTTTGGGTCATTCAGAGCTCTCTGGCACAGTTTTTGGGCCACCAACATTTTCTGGACTTTACGGGTTCTAGGATGCCTGTAAACATCTTTTTTGGGCCTCCAAAGTTATCAACATTTTTGCAGGCCTAAGATGCATTTTAAAGCATTTTTGGGATGCTAACATATTCTGAACTTTTAGGGGTATAGGATGCATTTTTCGTGCCAAAAATATTTTTGGGAATTTCAGTGGTCTAGGATGCGGTTTAATGCCCCTTTCAGGCTGCACGTGTTTTTGGGAGATTCAGAGCTCTGTGGCACAGTTTTCAGGCCGCCAACATTTTCTGGATTTTAGGGGGTCTAAGATGCCTGTAAACCCCTTTTTTGGGCCTCCACAGTTATCAACATTTGTGCAGGCCTAAGATGCATTTTAAAGCATTTTCTGGGCTGCTAACATATTCTGAACTTTCAGGGGTGTAGGATGCATTTTTCGTGCACAAAACATATTTGGGAAATTCAGTGGTCTAGAATGCGGGTTAATGCCCCTTTCAGGTTGCAAAAGTTTTTGGGACATTCAGAGCTCTTCGGCACAGTTTTTGGGCCACCAACATTTTCTGGACTTTAGGGGGTCTAGGATGCCTGTAAACCCCTTTTTTGGGCCTCTAAAGTTTTCAATATTTTTGCTGGCATAAGATGCATTTTAAGGTCTTTTTTGGGCTGCTAACATATTCTGAACTTTCAGGGGTGTAGGATGCATTTTTCATGCACAAAATATTTTTGGGAATTTCATTGATCTAGAATGCGGGTTAATGCCCCTATCAGGCTGCAAAAGTTTTTGGGACATTCAGAGCTCTCCGGCACAGTTTTTGGGCCACCAACATTTTCTGATTTTCTGGACTTCAGGGGGTCTAGGGTGCCTGTCTTAGGCCTGTCAACATTTTTGCAGGCCTAAAATGCATTTTAAAGCCTTTTTTGGGATGCTAATATATTCTGAACTTTCAGGGGTATAGGATGCATTTTTCGTGCCCAAACAAATTTTGTGAAATTCAGTGGTCTAGAATGCGGGTTAATGCACCTTTCAGGCTCTACATGTTTTTGGGACATTCAGAGCTCTCTGGCACAGTTTTTGGGCCACCAACATTTTCTGGACTTTACGGGTTCTAGGATGCCTGTAAACCCCTTTTTTGGGTCTCCAAAGTTATCAACATTTTTGCAGGCCTAAGATGCATTTTAAAGCCTTTTTTGGGCTGCTAACATATTCTGAACATTCAGGGGTGTAGGAATCATTTTTCGTGCCCAAAATATTTTTGGGAATTTCAGTGGTCTAGGATGCGGGTTAATGCCCCTTTCAGGTTGCAAATGTTTTTGGGACACTCAGAGCTCAATGACACAGTTTTCGGGCCACCAACATTTTCTGGACTTTTGGGGGTCTAGGATGTCTGTAAACCGCTTTTTGGGCCTCCAAAGTTTTCAACCTTTTTGCAGGCCTAAAATGCATTTTAAGGCCTTTTTGGGCTGCTAACATATTCTGAACTTTCAGGGGTGTAGGATGCATTTTTCATGCCCAAAATATTTTTGGGAATTTCATTGATCTAGAATGCGGGTTAATGCCCCTATCAGGCTGCAAATGTTTTTGGGACATTCAGAGCTCTCTGACACAGTTTTGGGCCACCAACATTTTCTGGACTTTTGGGGGTCTAGGATGCCTGTAAACCCCTTTTTTGGGCCTCCAAAGTTTTCAACATGTTTGCAGAGCTAAAATGCATGTTAAGGCCTTTTTTGGGATGCCAACATATTCTGAACTTTCAGGGGTGTAGCATGCATTTTTCATGCCCAAAATATTTTTGGGAATTTCAGTGGTCTAGGATGCGGGTTAATGCCTCTTTCGGGCTGCACATGTTTTTAGGAAATTCAGAGCTCTCTGGCACAGTTTTTGGGCCACCAACATTTTCTGGCTTTAGGGGGGTCTAGGATGCCTGTAAACCCCTTTTTTGGGCCTCTAAAGTTTTCAATATTTTTGGAGGCCTAAAATACATTTTAAGGTCATTTTTGGGCTGCCAACATATTCTGAACTTTCAGGGGTGTAGGATGCATTTTTCGTGCCCAAAACATTTTTGGGAAATTCTATGGTCTAGAATGCAGGTTAATGCCCCTTTCAGGTTGCAAATGTTTTGGGGACATTCAGAGCTCTCCGGCACAGTTTTTGGGACACCAACATTTTTTAGACTTTAGAGGTTCTAGGATGACTGTCTTAGGCCTTTCAACATTTTTGCAGGCCTAAGATGCATTTTAAAGCCTTTTTTTGGGATGCTAACATATTCTGAACTTTCAGGGGTGTATGATGCATTTTTCGTGCAAAAATATTTTTGGGAATTTCAGTGGTCTAGGATGCGGTTTAATGCCCCTTTCAGGCTGCACATTTTTTTGGGACATTCAGAGCTCTCTGGCACAATTTTCGGCCACCAACATTTTCTGGATTTTAGGTGGTCTAAGATGCCTGTAAACCCCTGTTTTGGGCCTCCAAAGTTATCAACATTTGTGCAGGCCTAAGATGCATTTTAAAGCATTTTTTGGCCTGCTAACATATTCTGAACTTTCAGGGGTGTAGGATGCATTTTTCGTGCCCAAAATATTTTTGGGAATTTCAGAGGTCTAGGATGTGGGTTAATGCCCCTTTCAGGTTGCAAATGTTTTTGGGACATTCAGAGCTCTCTGACACAGTTTTTGGGCCACCAACATTTTCTGGACTTTAGGGGGTCTAGGATGCCTGTAAACCCCTTTTTTTGGGGCTCCAAAGTTTTCAACATTTTTGCACGGCTAAGATGCATTTTAAGGCCTTTTTGGTGATGCCAACATATTCTGAACTTTCAGGGGTGTAGGATGCATTTTATGTGCCCAAACTATTTGTGAGAATTTCAGTGGTCTAGGATGCAGGTTAATGCCCCTTTCAGGCTGCAAATGTTTTTGGGACATTTAGAGCTCTCTGACACAGTTTTTGGGCCACCAACATTTTCTGGACTTTTGGGGGTCTAGGATGCCTGTTAACCCCCTTTTTGGGCCTCCAAAGTTTTCAACATTTTTGCAGGCCTAAAATGCATTCTAAGGCCTGTTTTGGGCTGCTAACATATTCTGAACATCAGGGGTGTAGAATACATTTTACGTGCCTAAAATCTTTTTGGGAATTTCAGTGGTCTAGGATGCGGGTTAATGCCCCTTTCGGGCTGCAAATGTTTTTGGGACATTCAGAGCTCTCTGGCACAGTTTTTGGGCCACCAACATTTTCTGGAATTTAGGGGATTGAGGATGCCTGTAAACCCCTTATTTGGGCCTCCAAAGTTTTCAACATTTTTGCAGGCCTAAGATGCATTTTATGGCCTTTTTTGGGCTGCTAACATATTCTGAACTTTCAGGGGTGTAGGATGCAATTTTCAAGGCCAAAATATATATGGGAACTTCAGTGGTCTAGGATGCGGGTTAATGCCCCTTTCAGGTTGCAAAGGTTTTTGGGACATTCAGAGCTCTCTCACACAGTTTCTGGGCCACCAACATTTTCTGGACTTTTGGGGGGTCTAGGATGCCTGTAAACCCCTTTTCTGGGCCTCCAAAGTTTTCAACATTTTTGCAGGCCTAAGATGCATTCTAAGGCCTTTTTTGGGCTGCTAACATATTCTGAACATCAGCGGTGTAGGATGCATTTTACGTGCCTAAAATCTTTTTGGGAATTTCAGTGGTCTAGTATGCGGGTTAATGCCCCTTTCGGGCTGCAAATGTTTTTGGGACATTCAGAGCTCTCTGGCACAGTTTTTGGGCCACCAACATTTTCTGGACTTTAGGGCGTCTAGGATGCCTGTAAACCCCTTTTTTGGGCCTCCAAAGTTTTCAACATTTTTGCAGAGCTAAAATGCATTTTAAGGCCTTTTTTGGGATGCCAACATATTGTGAACTTTCAGGGGTGTAGCATGCATTTTTCGTGCCCAAAATATTTTTGGGAATTTCAGTGGTCTAGGATGCGGGTTAATGCCTCTTTCGGGCTGCAAATGTTTTTAGGACTTTCAGAGCTCTCTGGCACAGTTTCTGCGCCACCAACATTTTCTGGACTTTAGGGGGGTCTAGGATGCCTGTAAACCCCTTTTTTGGGCCTCTAAAGTTTTCAATATTTTTGGAGGCCTAAGATGCATTTTAAGGTTGTTTTTGGGCTGCCAACATATTCTGAACTCACAGGGGTGTAGGATGCATTTTTCGTGCCCAAAATATTTTTGGGAATTTCATTGGTCTAGTATGCGGGTTAATGCCCCTTTCGGGCTGCACATGTTTTTGGGACATTCAGAGCTCTCTGGCACAGTTTTCGGGCCACCAACATTTTCTGGACTTTAGGGGGTCTAGGATGCCTGTAAACCCCTTTTTTGGGCCTCTAAAGTTTTCAATATTTTTGGAGGCCTAAGATGCATTCTAAGGCCTTTTTTGGGATGCCAACATATTCTGAACTTTCAGGAGTGTTGGATGCATTTTCCGTGCAAAAAATATTTTTGGGAATTTCAATGGTGTAGTATGCGGTTTAATGCCCCTTTCAGGCTGCACATGTTTTTGGGACATTCAAAGCTCTCTGGCACAGTTTTCGGCCACCAACATTTTCTGGATTTTAGTGGGTCTAAGATGCGTAAACCCCTTTTTTGGGCCCCCAAAGTTATCAACATTTGTGCAGGCCTAAGATGCATTTTAAAGCATTTTTGGGCTGCTAACATATTCTGAACTTTTAGGGGTATAGGATGCATTTTTCGTGCCAAAAATATTTTTGGGAATTTCAGTGGTCTAGGATGCGGTTTAATGCCCCTTTCAGGCTGCATGTGTTTTTGGGACATTCAAAGCTCTCTGGCACAGTTTTCGGCCACCAACATTTTCTGGATTTTAGTGGGTCTAAGATGCGTAAACCCCTTTTTTGGGCCCCCAAAGTTATCAACATTTGTGCAGGCCTAAGATGCATTTTAAAACATTTTTTGGGCTACTAACACATTCTGAACTTTCAGGGGTGTAGGATGCATTTTTCATGCACAAAACATTTTTGGGAAATTCAGTGGTCAGGAATACGGGTTAATGCCCCTTTCAGGTTGCAAAAGTGTTTGGGACATTCAGAGCTCTCCGGCACAGTTTTTGGGCCACCAACATTTTCTGGACTTTATGGGGTCTAGGATGCCTGTAAACCCCTTTTTATGGGCCTCCAAAGTTTTCAACATTTTTGCACGGCTAAGATGCATTTTAGGGCCTTTTTGGGGATGGCAACATATTCTGAACTTTCAGGGGTGTAGGATGCATTTTTGTGCCCAAAATATTTTTGGGAATTTCAGAGGTCTAGGATGTGGGTTAATGCCCCTTTCAGGCTGCAAATGTTTTTGGGACATTCAGAGCTCTCCGGCACAGTTTTTGGGCCACCAACATTTTCTGATTTTCTGGACTTCAGGGGGTCTAGGGGGCCTTTTTGGGCTGCTAACATATTCTGAACTTTCAGGGGTGTAGGATGCATTTTTGGTGCCCAACATATTTTTGGGAATTTCAGTGGTCTAGTATGCGGGTTAATGCCCCTTTCGGGCTGCAAATGTTTTTGGGACATTCAGAGCTCTCTGGCACAGTTTTTGGGCCACCAACATTTTCTGGACTTTGGGGGGTCTAGGATGCCTGTAAACCCCTTTTTTGGGCCTCCAAAGTTTTCAACATTTTTGCAGGCCTAAGATGCATTCTAAGGCCTTTTTTGGGCTTCTGACATATTCTGAACATCAGCGGTGTAGGATGCATTTTACGTGCCTAAAATCTTTTTGGGAATTTCAGTGGTCTAGTATGCGGGTTAATGCCCCTTTCGGGCTGCAAATGTTTTTGGGACATTCAGAGCTCTCTGGCACAGTTTTTGGGCCACCAACATTTTCTGGACTTTAGGGGGTCTAGGATGCCTGTAAACCCATTTTTAGGGCCTCCAAAGTTTTCAACATTTTTGCAGAGCTAAAATGCATTTTAAGGCCTTTTTTGGGATGCCAACATATTCTGAACTTTCAGGGGTGTAGCATGCATTTTTCGTACCCAAAATATTTTTGGGAATTTTAGAGGTCTAGGATGTGGGTTAATGCCCCTTTCAGGCTGCAAATGTTTTTGGGACATTCAGAGCTCTCCGGCACAGTTTTTGGGCCACCAACATTTTCTGATTTTCTGGACTTCAGGGGGTCTAGGTTGCCTGTCTTAGGCCTTTCAACATTTTTGCAGGTCTAAGATGCATTTCAAAGCCTTTTTTGGGATGCTAACATATTCTGAACTTTCAGGGGTATAGGATGCATTTTTCGTGCCCAAAATATTTTTGGGGAAATTCAGTGGCCTTGAATGCGGGTTAATGCACCTTTCAGGCTCTAAATGTTTTGGGACATTCAGAGCTCTCTGGCACAGTTTTTGGGCCACCAACATTTTCTGGACTTTACGGGTTCTAGGATGCCTGTAAACCCCTTTTTTGGGCCTCCAAAGTTATCAACATTTTTGCAGGCCTAAGATGCATTTCAAAGCCTTTTTTGGGATGCTAACATATTCTGAACTTTCAGGGGTATAGGATGCATTTTTCGTGCCAAAAATATTTTTGGGAATTTCAGTGGTCTAGGATGCGGTTTAATGCCCCTTTCAGGCTGCACGTTGTCGGGGGGGATTCTGCCGGGGTCGGCCGGGCCGTCCGCAGACCTCCGGGCAGGGAGGCCCCAACTCCTCCCGTGTATATCTCGGATCGAGACAGAGTATGAGGCACACACAAGGAGCAAGGCAACTTCTGTCGTTTATTATGCAAACGGCAGGGATGGGTCAAGGAGCGCACGCGTTCGTCCTGACACACACACAATAGTGGGGCTCGCAGGCCCTTTTTACTACATTATGACGCGCTACTTGCGTCATTCCAAAAAGTTACCAAAAGAACCTATCGCCACTCTTGATTGGTTGCTCGAGTGGTGGGGTTAGTATAGTACGCCTATAGAGAATGATATTAGTGGTTAAGGTGTAGTCAGGTGGTATATCTGGGTTGTCCCTACAATTAGATACATAAGAATTGTTACATGAAGACCCCTGAGGATTGGCTAACGTTACTGACGTCTGAGATAAGAACCTCATGTTCTGATTGGTGCATCCGTGAGCTCCCCAGCCTGGGACCACCGTTGTTCCCAGCACACGGTGCACCTGTGGTTGCAACAGTGTTTCAGTATGGGTACGTGCAGGCAATGTGAGGATTTATTCATAGGTGGGAGACTGACCGTTCCCACTGTAGCAGGTGTCCATTGAGCCTTTCAAGTGTGTCGGCCTGCGTCTCGTAGCGAGGTACCCAGACGCCTTTTCTCTCCTGGGTTTTGGCATCTCGTCAGGTTCGGCTTGGTCACGTGGGGAGGGACCGTGTTTGAGGCATAATTCTGCACAATTAATATTGTTTTTCCACTGTATGTCTGGTTTAATTTGCAGATATGATTTTAACATTGGTACGTGGAGTGCGAGGTTGCAACATCGTGCCTTTGAAGATTTGTTTCTTGACTGTGGGTTTGCAACATTACGACCTTGGCTGGTTGCTCCACTGGGTTCTTTCTGCAGGCTCAGCAACCTGACTTTTGCTTTGTTAATGTCCACGGGAACTCTTGCTTGGGGCCTACTTGGGCCTGGTGCACGAGTAATCCATTTAGTGCATGGATGCTTTAGGTTATAGTGGCATACAGTTTCATGGCCAGTATCGTGTTTCCATTATATCTCTCATGATGGTAACGGGTTTCAAGAGAAGCGTGAGCAAGCGTTATAAATGAGCTCATGGTGCGTCTTGCGTTTCTGCATTCTGAAAGCCTATGTAAAAATAATAAAGATGCACGTCCGTGAATAAGCCTGTCGCCTACGTCAGAGCACTGAGTATGTTCTTCGTGTAGATTGGTGTGGAAATGTTCAGCGTGTATAATAGTTCAGCGGTGCTTCCCGTTATCTAGGTCGTCATGGCATCTCTAACGATGTGTAGATTTCAGTCTAGTTGGTCCGTGCCGCAGGTGTCGGCATGGCCAGTGCGGGCTGTTGGGCAGGCAGATGGACACATCCGTATGTTTCTGTACCAGGGTATTTGGTCATCTGGTAAATGGGCAAACTCTTCTCGTGGCGGGTGTCTGGGCCGCGACCCTCTAGGCCAAGCGCGAGAGGTGAAGGACGGGAGTCTGGTTTTCCATTCTCCCACTTCAGTCCCCCCTCTGGTCGACTTGTCGACCACAAACATATCCTTCTCGTTATCTCCTCTTACTCTCCATATCTTGGTTATCCCTCCGAGATGTCCATAATGGTTTACGTGATCTTCAAATGACCAATACATGTATTCGCATGTTCCTCCAGGAGTACAGTACACCCATCTTCCTATGTAGCTCCTAGGGTTCCTTGGGTTCTCGATCTTCACTGATGGTGGGTCTAGATGATTGGCGATGATTTGGGTGCGCAACTTCTCCCTTTCGTGTATTATCACACCTGTGTGCTGGCCGTCATCCGCTGGCATCAAGGGGTGCATTCCCACCATTTCCAGCAACTCATCAGTTGAGCGCGCCTTCCGGGCTTTCCAAAATCTAATTATTATCAGTGCAGCTCCAGCCAAAATAGCACATCCCACTATTATTTTCAGTCCATCTGACAGCCAAGATGGCATCCATGACCATAATAGTGAAAACCAGCTTTTATCCTTGTTTACGCCGTTACTTTCGTCCATCATTTTGGAGTGCATCTGGGCCAATTGTGAAACTGCTTCTGTTAGTGTACCATTGTCGGCATCGTTGGCAGGTATGAACGTGCAGCATGATTGTCCTATCTTTGCACAAACTCCTCCTTCCATTGCTGTGAGAAGGTCCAATACATATCTGTTCTGTAGTGCTACCATCCTTACAGCTCGCAGCTCCTCTTTAATTGCGTTAAACCCATTTACTGTCGAATTTATGGTCATCATTAGTTCCCATCTGGTTATTTGCAGCCATTTTGCGTTTGCGTATGCCTGCAGTCCCGGATGTATTATTGAGGAGAAGAACATTGCTGCTCTGCTGAATAGTCTGTGTTCTGGCGGTATTGAGGTTAGTTCCGTTTCCGACCTTCCCCACAGATAATTTCCTGTTAATGGCTCTCCTTGTCTTTTTCTCCTGTTTAGGACAGTATTATTGCTGTTGGTCCTGTTTTCTTGCTCCTTCTGGAGTGGTGCAGATCTCTTTCTTCTCCTGTCTCCTTCATCCATTTTCGGAAATTTCGCCACATCGACATGCTTCTTAGGTACCACTAGTGATGGTACATTGACGTGTACCATTGTGCACACACCACTCCACAGGGGAGGCAGTGTATGATATGCCTTTTCTCCGCAGGCCCAATAATGGTCCATTATTACTGCTGTTCCCGCTCCCCCCTCAGGTAACTCCATCACACTTGCACAATTGGTGTTATATCCCACGTCCACCTCTCCTTTATGCTGGTAACATACTTTGGGCGCAGTCAATGGTAATATAGTTATCGGGTCTTCATCTTCTTCTACCCACGTGAGCATTGGTACATACTTGATCCATGTCGTCCAACATCGATGATTGTGTGTCTCGATGGTTGAGATAGTTTCTTTTGTTACCATGTTGCTGCCAACCACTCCTATCTCCCAGCTGGTACCCAGGAACACCTTTCCTGTTATCGTCAGTAATGGCCTCTCCCAGCATCCTTGTTTACCCGGAACTTCCGTGGCGTACCAATCACATGGTAGATACTGCAGTGTTACCTTCTTTGTTTCTCCTTTTTCAGGGCCACTTGTTATGTATCTGAATGCTTCAGCATGTAAACTGGTCTTGTGATAACTCAGATAGGTCTTGAGGAAGTTGTTTTCATATGGGTATGAGTCTCGTGTTTTCCATGTCATGTGCACTACTGTTCCTTGGAATCTTCCTTTCGTTTGGAACAGGGCCAAATATATTATGCACTGTGCTGTTTTTTCATCTATTTCTGTGGCAACAAATGTTCGTGAAGCGCTCATGGCGTATGGTATTAATGAGCAAACGTAACAGCTATCCTCAGTTGTCTGCTTACCAATGCGGGTCATGTGCTGGTACCATATGTTGTTTGTGACGTGTGCTGAATCTTGTACATAATTATCAATACCTTTATTGTCTGAGTATGTGCTGCGTTTAACTTTATTTCGCTTTTGTTCATTGTTACTGTTACCACCTGACGTAACACCTGTTGCAGCAGGGAGGTGGGGTACATTAGGTTTGGGTGCAGCAAAAAAACTCATAGCATAGCTGTACTGCCATACAGAGGCAGCCAAAACTCCGGTGATCATAAAAATCCCTATTATTTTTATTACATATTCTAACCTCACCGACATTTTGCTCTTACCTTGCTGCAGTCCTGGCAGCGTATTCTTGCGACGTTAAAGTTGCCCGCCTAAAAATTCTCAAAAAGTGCTTGTTATTAAATGTTAGTTTTGTTTCATTAAGCTCTCCCTATCAAATAGTCATTCAGTGCCCAGGTGAAGAGTTGCTCCCACGCTACTCTAAGTGATCGGTCTCTCAAGACCGGCAAGTATGGGCGGAGGTGGGGCATGTAATTTTCTATGGCCAGGAGGAAGGCCGTGTAGTATACACGTACCCTTTTCTTTTTTAAGTATGTTGGCCTTTTTATTTCGTATACAAATTGGTGTGACAATTCTTCTGGGTAACTATCGTCTGGCAGCACCATCTACGCCTGCACACTGAATTTGTTAGATAACTTTTCTTAACAATACAATATTACGCAGCTCCTGTATGTGCGAGAGAAAAAGAGAACATTCACGTGTTTACATGTGTATTGGTGCAAGCGAAGTCCTTAGTTTTCATTACAATTGTATTTAGTAGTCAATGGGGGGGGGTTTGCTCAGATGGTGGGAGCAGTTTTACTCTTTGAACGTGTGACCATGGGGTGGGCAGTGTGGGGATCACCCCCTTCTTCGTCCGTTATTCTCTCCGAGGGGACAATTGGGTCGTTGTCTGTGGTTGTGTTTTCTTCCGCTGCCGGGGATGTTGTTGGCGTTTTTCCAATGGACCTGTCGTTGGCGCTGGGGCGGGTCTGCAGTTTGTAGATTTTTACATCATGCAGGTGGTTCCACGCACGCTTATCCTTTAGTTTTACTGCTCTTGTTGATACGTCCTCTACTAAATGGGGGCCAGTGAACCTCTGCTGGTTCCACCTTCTATTAAAATTTCGAAGTAGTACGTGGTCACCTTTGGCAAGTTGGCACAAGTTCTCCTTTCCCAATTCTGTATTTTCTTCTATTTCTTGGTTGCTGGTGGACCCGCCCCGTGTGCGCTCGAGCTGTTGAGACACAAACACAACGCTAGTAATCAAAGAAGACACATATTGATACATTTCATCACCTAACACATTCGCAGAACTTTCTTGGTCGGTGAATGCCCTTGACGTTGGTGTTAGGGGAAGGCGCATTTGGCGTCCAGTAACCACCTCGTGTGGGGTGAGGTGGTGGTCGGACCCTGGCCTGTTTCTAAGTTCGAACAGTGCTAACGGAAGGCAATACAACCAACTTTTCTTTGTTGTTTGCTGTATTTTAGCAATTGCCTCCTTCAATAGGCCATTCAGGCGTTCACATACACCATTGGCCTGTGGGTGGTACGCACATGCAAATTTGTGTTTAATGTTCAGTAGGGATGTGATATGCTGGAACATTTCATTTGCGAAATGGGGTCCGTTGTCTGATCTTAACACCTCGCACACTCCCCACCTGGGGAATACCTCCCTTACTATAAATTTGGCTGCTCTAAACGCATCAGGGTGTGAACAGGGCCCTGCTTCGATCCACCTAGAAAATGGGCATACTACTACTATCATGTATCTATTGCCTTGACAAATGTTGATCATATCAACATAGTCAATGTGGAGGTGCCGAAAAGGTCCTTCTGGTCGGGGTATGGTACCTCTTATCACTTTTAAAGTATGACCGGCCGTGAACTGTTGACATGTAAGGCAATTGCTGATAAAATTTGACACATGGGATGTTAACTCGGGACAGAACCAATCTTCTCTAATTCGTGCTGCTATTATTTCTTTGCCTGTATGGGCAGGGTGATGTAATTGGTTCAAGGCGGTATTTAACAATGCCAATGGTATTACAACTTTCCCAGTGCCACCCTGGCGCCATAGTGCGTCGGTTGGTGACATTGTGCATCCTCTTTTCACCCATACTTCTTTTTCGGCCATTGGTGCAGCCGCTTGTAACTCCATAATCTGGGTGGCTGGGAGATGGGTGTACCCTTCTTTTATTAACATCTCCCTCGCTATTCCCCTCCCTCTCCCTCTCTGTGAGTCTGTGGTGTTCCATATCTCACCAAAATATGCAGCATATTTTGCATGTGCGTCTGCTGCTGCATTTCCTTTTGATATATAGTCTTCTCCATTGGTGTGTGCTGTGCATTTTACTAG
Source organism: Ambystoma mexicanum (assembly GCF_040938575.1). Taxonomy (NCBI): domain Eukaryota; kingdom Metazoa; phylum Chordata; class Amphibia; order Caudata; family Ambystomatidae; genus Ambystoma; species Ambystoma mexicanum. Next base: position 605,738,391 of record NC_090940.1, read on the forward strand.
GGCCAGTTCTTGGGGATCGTTTATTACTTCAATTAGTTCAGCCAACAAGAGGGCATGTTGTACTGGAGTGCCGTCAGCTCTCCTAAACCCTCTTCTTCTCCACTTTGATAGCCCTGAGTGGACAGTGGATGTAACATATGCACTGTCGGAATATATAGTAACTTTTTTATCAAAACTTTCCTTTAGTGCCAATATGAGTGCAACCAGTTCCGCCGCTTGAGCAGAGTAATGCTGTGGTAATTGTACACACTTAATAGCCACACACACTGGCGCTTCCATCATTTGTACTACTGCTGCCCCAGTCCTCCTTATCCCGTCTCCTTGATCAATAGTTGATGACCCATCAATAAACAAAAGCTCACCTCCCTCTAGTGCGTTTTCTTCAACTTTCCTAGTACATGAGTACATCTCAGTTACTTGGGTGCAGTCGTGGGCGTAATCTCCCTCTTCAATTACTTCTGCTAAGAACCTTGCAGGGTTAACCGTGCTACATCTAACAATTGCCAGTTCAGCTTTGGACAAAATAATCTCATAACCTGTTGCCCTCTGTGTCGTCAGTGTGGACTTAGGTTTATTCAATATCGCAAATAGTGCATGTTCTACAAATAGTGTAGTTGGACACCCCATAGTTATTGATGATGCTTTTTCTACTGCAAATGCAGCTGCAGCAAGACCTTGTTCGCAAGAGAATTGTCCTAACATTATTGGATCTAAGTGACCGCTGTAAAATGCTACTGGTTTATAGCCTATGCTAGTCTTTTGGGCCAATACTGCTTTCATTACTGCTGAGTCGCAATGTGAAAATATAAAAAATCGTCGCTCATAGTCTGGGGATGCTAGTACTGGAGCAGTTGATATTGCTTCTTTTAATTCATCAAATGCCTCCTTCATTTCCATAGTCCATCCCAACTTTTTCTCCCCTTTATTTGCTTCCTTCAAACCCTCAAGCAGGGGTCCTATGTAAGAGCTGTAATCAAATACCCATGCTCTACAGTAGTTGCACAGTCCCAGAAATTGCTGCAGTTCTCTTACAGTCTGTGGCACGGGAGTGCCTGATATTGCCTGTGCTCTTTGTGGTGCAATCCTTCTTCCATATTGTGATATCAGTTGGCCAATGTAAAGTACCTGTTCCTGACAGTATTGTATCTTTTCCATGTCTACCTTGTACCCCTTTTCAGCCAATATCGTCAACATTTTTAATGAGTCCTCTCTACATTTATCTTCATTTGTACTGCAAATTATTATGTCATCCACATACTGTAACACTGTGCTTTCCAACTCAACGTTACCCAAATCCATCTGTATTACCCTATTGAAAATTGAAGGTGATTCACAATATCCCTGTGGTAATCTGGTATGTTTCCACTTCCTATTTCGGTAAGTGAAGCTTGTCAAGTCTTGTGAGTCTGGGTGTAATGGTATTGAGAAAAAAGCATTTTTAAGGTCAATCACTGTAAACCGTGATGCTTCTGCTGGAATGCCACACAAAATTGTGGCCGGGTTTGCTGTTACTGGATACTCTGCTTCTACTATGTTGTTCAACGGTCTGAGGTCCTGTATGAACCGCCAAGACCCTCCTTTAGCCTTGCGCACCGGGTACACAGCTGTGTTGCATGGGGATTCTGAGGGGACCAATATGCCATTGTTTATAAGGGCTGTTATGGTTTCGTATATGCCCTCATCTGCCTCTCTTGACAATGGGTATTGTTTCACTCTTGGTAGTATGGCACCCTTTTTTAATTTTATCCTTACACCCCCTATGCTTTTAATGCATCCTACATCATAAGGGCTAATAGTCCATAATGATTTTGGCACCTTTGACATATCTTCTTTAAAAAATGGGACTGGTGTGCCAGCGGGTGCCTCAAGTGCCATTGCAATTTTCTGTGCCACTTGTTTGTGAGCCACTGTTAGCCACATTTCTACACTCATCATGAACACCATTTCATTTTCCTCCTTTTCTTCTGAAAACAACTCTTCATCTGACACCTGGGTCAGCCTACATCCTTCTGCTAGTGCTATCACCGCCCTCCATGCTCTCCCTTCTTTATCTTGGGTGTGCACAGCAACATAATCAGCTGTTGCAATAATGCTCTCAATGTCCACTGCAATGACCTTCCCTTCCAGTTCATTAGCTGGTGTTTCTGGTCGGAATAGATAGGCTGCTGGTCTCCTCCATATTTTCCCTCCTATCCCTGGCATCCATGCAAATGCCATGTCTGTTCCGTACTGGAATAGCTCGCCGTCTACCGGCTCCGCCCTGATCGCTATCTGTCCACAGTATGCTTGCAAAATCTGTCGTGCTGCAAGCATGTTAATCCCTGGAGTAGAGCAAATTATGCCATCCTCTGTAAAGGAGATCGTCATATTTAATCTGTTCATTATGTCCCTCCCCAGTATGTTTACTGGTGAGGCACTATAATACAAAAGTGGTACTGACAGATCGTAATCTCCAATAGATAGCGGAACGTTATCAGTAAATGGAACCAACCCTTTAGCCCCAGAAAACCCTTGTGTGTTCATGGCTTCGCCTGACATCTTAAACTTACCTTCCCTTATGCAAGACCGGGTCGCCCCGGTGTCAACAAGGAATGATAATTTTTTGTCACCTATCGTTACCTCTATGCGTGGCTCCTCCGCACTATTAGGTGTTACTGACAGGATGGGACACACCAAGGCCGTCTGTGGGCTGTCCTATTGGGGGTACAATGACTGGCCATTCCCTGTGTAAGGGTTGTGCCCCAACACCGTCACCCCACCCAATTGCGTTCGTTCAGGTTGTGGTGGTGGTTGTATTAACGCTGCACCAGTTACTTGTGGCAGGTATTGTTTTATTTGTTGTTGTGGTAGGGAATAGTGTTGGTCACTCCCTTGTGGTGACATCTGCTGTGGTTGTATGCCCTGCTGTTCTTGTGATGTCCTATGTTGTGCTTGTTCGTTCCATGCTGGTGTTCCTGGCCTGACCCTGCATGTACGTGACATGTGTCCTAATAGTCCGCAGCTCCAACACACGGGTGGTTCCCTGTTTTGCCATGGGAAGTTCCCTGTGTTGTCCTGGTATACTGGTTGCCCTGTCTGGTAGTTATTTCTGAGTCCCCCAGCCTGTTGTTGGGTATTATATCCGTATCCTCTTCCCCTCATAAACCCTCCTCTCCCTCTATTATAATTATAATACCCAGCTCCTTGCATTGGGTACCCTCCTCCCATGTTCTGTGCGTGTGATTGCAGAGGCAGCACTTGCTCTATTACCTCTTGTGGAGGCGCTATTTGAGCTGGATTTTGTGCAGCCACTACTTGCGTTGGGCTTTGGGCCATTGGTGTTGGCGCAGTTATTAGTGCCCCTTCCATGGTATATTTAGTAAGTTTTTTCTGTACTAATTTGGCCTCTTCTGTTTTCCTGTCCTCTTCCTTTTGTTTCATTTTTCCTTGCCATGTTCTACAGTGATGTACTATAGTCAGTTGTATTTCCGGCCATGGTTTTGCTTCCATCCCCACTACTTTCTTTAATTGTCTCTGAACTCCTTCTGGGAGCCCTTGTACTAGTATATGATAAAATATGGCTGGTGTTTTGTCCCATTGTTCTCTAGTTTCCATGCGCCACTTCTCTTGAATATCCTGGATATAATCAACAGGATCCTCGTTCTCACCCATCTTACGGGAAGTAATGGCTCCTATGTCTGATGTGTCTGGGTACTGCACTCTTAGTGCCTGCCATAGCGCATGTCTGCAGTTTGCAAATGGTGCCCCATCATGCGATGTGTTTGTTATTGTTACCCCATGGAATCCCGCTCTTTTCCAAATGTCATCCGCTCTATCCCCTAATATTGATATTAACAGGCCCTTAACATCTCCCACTGCTAGTTTCTGTCCTGCGGTGTGTTTTTCCATTTCATATATCCATTTACCCGCACCTCCACTTAATGATGGGAGCCTACATTTTATGTTTTCCTTATCCGTATGTTTCCAAGGTACATATTGTGGTCTAACCCCTCCTCTCTCCAGCAGTGGCATTACATTCTGTCTTGTGTCATCCTTTATGCTCCATGATGTTAACTCTTCACACCCCTCCTCTTCCCCCATTCCTTTTACTACTTCAAATCCTTCCTTACTACCTCTTCTCCTACCTCCCTCTTCTTCCTTTCCCCTTTTTTCATCCTTTCCTGTGTTCAATATTGGCACGTCTGTTTGCCTGTCTTGCCTGCGACTAGGGAGGTCCCTAAGCCGACATGCATAAGGTGTAACTTCGTCCATGAAGGGTGCGAGCTTTATTCTGTGCAGAGAGCGTGCAGTTGTTGAACATGTGGGGTGTGGCGTTAGAGAGCGTGATGGTGATGTGGGTGGCGTGTGTTGGTTGGTGAGCGTCGGTGGCGTGTGTTCGTTAGTTTGTGTTTCTCCCATTCTTTTCACTTCCTCCTTACTTCTCTCCAGCTCCTCCCATCTTCTACTCACCCATGGCGAATCTATGTTTGTTCTAGTGAGGTATAGCTTATCTAAGCTTTCCCTTTCACTCTTCCTTCCATCCTCACTACAAAAATCATTCATAAATTGCGCCCCCCACTCTGCCTTTTTTCCTTTTATTGTTACAGTTTTTAAGTCTATTAGGTCTCCCTCTTCCTTTCCGTTGTTACCACCTGTTCCCCTTAGTGCTGACGTTGTTGCTACCTCTCTATTTTTATATACTTCTCCCCATCTTTCACTCTCCCTCTTACTCTCCTCTCTCTCCCCTTCACTCCTCTCCTCCATCTCCCTACTATTTTCCTCTCTTTTCCTTTTTAATTCCTCCATTACTTCGTTGCTCATCTGTTCCAATATCCTTTCATCCTCTCTCCTCCTTTCCCATTTCACCCTTTCTCTTTCTACTATACTCTCTATTACCTTCCCCTCTTCATATTTTTTAGCTGTCTCTGATATTATCCTCCTCCTCCATATTTCCATTTCCTTTTCATTTTCTTCTTCTTCCTTCTTCTTCTCTCTCATCACTACTCTTGATACCCTTTCTGCTGCTGCTTTTACCCTTACAGCTTCCCTCTTTCTCTCCTCACTTTGCTCCCTTAATTTTTCCAATTCGTCCTTATCTTCTTTCCTTTTCCTCACTCTCTCTCTTTCCTCCCCCTCAAGTTGTTTTATCAGTTCATTCTGCTCATCCCTTAGTTTAGCTAATCTTTCCTCCAAAATCTCTTCCTTCTGCCGTAGCAGCTCCTCTCCCCTCATTTCACTCTCTCTTTCACTATCCTCGTTTGTTCTCTTTACCGCCTCCCTTTCCTCTCCAGTTAGTGATCCTCGTAATTTCAACAATATCTGTGCAGCTACCCACTCATCGTTTCCTATCTCTACAGTCTGCTCTTCTCTCCTCCCGTCCCCCATTGGTATCTTTCCATGAGCCACATATGGTGGAGGGCTGTATGCCGGGTTTGAGTATCCTTCAGCCGCCCTTAACTGTCCTTTTATTTCTCCTAATTCTCTTAAAGGGTACAACCCTCCCCCCTCTGTTTTCACTCCCGGTGTTAAGGGTATCTCATTGCTCGGTTCCTGTTTTATGTCAGCTAATTTATCAACCTTTCCTCCACCCAGTTTTTCATTCCCCATATTCTTTGTTCCTTCACTCTCCTTTTCCCCATCCGTTCCTTCTTTCTTAATCTCCTTTTCTTCCGGTGTTTCCCCCATAGTGAACATTCCATTTGGTCCTGGTCTAGACCCCTGGAACATCCTCCATAAGTTAAACACCTCCACATGGTTTGCCAACTTCTTCCCCTTGTATGTATTGTGCAGATGGTTTAATAGTGAATGTTGGGCATATGGGTCAAAGCTACCATTAGGCGGCCATGGTGTCAACATTTTGTTGTCCGTCCCCTGGGTCCACTCTATGCTGTACTTAATTAACTTCTCCCTATGTGGTGGCAGTGTGGTGCATATATGTTGTAGTGGGGTAGTGAGGGTATTCCCCCACCCTCCCAACCCTCTCCCGTATGACATACTAGCGCACCCTTTCTTACCCTTCCCCTTGCTACCAGTTTGCAACATACAACCTTTTATTGCTTACCTTGCCCCGCAAGTGTGGGGACTTACGACAATCCTTTGACAAATTATGCAATGATAATAATCACAAAAAAAAAAAAATTATAAAACAAATATATTTATGATGTTATATTATATTCCTTCCCCTACGGCCCCCTGCGGCCGAAGCGCACGCAGCCCCCTGCAGCTGCGTACCCCTTACGACGATCTTACACAGTCGTCCTTTTTCCCCGTTCTCCTCCCACCTTTACACTTGCCGTGGCCGGCGTTCTCCGTGCGCAGCCACGCCCCCTTCCCCTTCTCCTCTTTGATCCACTCGTTTATCGTTTATCTCCGTGTCCGCTCCTTTATCATGTTTCTCTTCCCCACCAGTGTCAAACCCAAAGCTTCTTGTGTTCACGATATCTTACTAAATCCCTACTGGTGACGTCACCTATTTCTTCGAACTACTGGTATATTCGTGTTATGTTCTTTAAATTCAAAATACACTTGCAATCTACCCCGCTAACCCTACAGCTGTCTTCCTGTCTCTCCTGGAACAAGGTAATCTCATCAATACTATAACCGGACTGCGCACGCTGCGTCGCCTCGCGTGTGATACGCCCCTCAACAGGAGGGCTTAACCAGCCAATTATCTTCCGTTTTGGGCAACTACGTAACTAGCCACCGCCCACAGGGAAACGTCATCTACCTATCGAGTTTCTTGCTCGAACAATAGGGAACCTCATCTACCTATCGAGTTTCTTGCTCGAACAATAGGGAACCTCATCTACTCATTGAATGATAAATGTCAAATCGTAGGAAACCACACACACCCACCCTCACACGTAGTCGCGATTTAGGCCAATCAGTGTCTTTCGAGCGGCTGCACGTGATGTTTTCGTGCCCCGCCCCCCTCTTTCGCGTAACGTTAGCTTTTTGTTGCGAGCGTCTGCACGTGTTGTTCTCGTGCCCTGCCCCCCTCTTTCGCGTAACGTTAGCCGCCTTCTCTCGCACTCAATTCACTACCATTCATTCCATTATCATCACTCAATTAAACCTTCACCCCACCTTTTTACAATACCTCCCTCCTCCCTTATTTACTTCCGCCCCCTCCCTCACAATTTCGCATTGCTTGTTGTGCGTGTCATGCTCACCAAGTTCCCTCGATGCAGGGCCGCTCGACTGCGTGCACCCCTCCAAGCGGCTCGCCACCTCCCCTCGTCTGGACCACGTCTGGACACTCGCCGACCGCGGGCGGGATACTTCTCAACCGGCTCCCGAGGGCCAATATCCGGATTGCGCTGTCCGGTCCTCTCGCAGCTCCGCGATGGTCCTGTAGTCCTCAGAAGGGGGCAACGGCAGAGGGGGCCGCGCCGCCGGGCCTCCCCGCAACGGGAGTGCCTGGAAAAATAAAAAATAAAAGTCGATCTTAAACAGATCTCAGCAGTGCCTCCAACTTGTCGGGGGGGATTCTGCCGGGGTCGGCCGGGCCGTCCGCAGACCTCCGGGCAGGGAGGCCCCAACTCCTCCCGTGTATATCTCGGATCGAGACAGAGTATGAGGCACACACAAGGAGCAAGGCAACTTCTGTCGTTTATTATGCAAACGGCAGGGATGGGTCAAGGAGCGCACGCGTTCGTCCTGACACACACACAATAGTGGGGCTCGCAGGCCCTTTTTACTACATTATGACGCGCTACTTGCGTCATTCCAAAAAGTTACCAAAAGAACCTATCGCCACTCTTGATTGGTTGCTCGAGTGGTGGGGTTAGTATAGTACGCCTATAGAGAATGATATTAGTGGTTAAGGTGTAGTCAGGTGGTATATCTGGGTTGTCCCTACAATTAGATACATAAGAATTGTTACATGAAGACCCCTGAGGATTGGCTAACGTTACTGACGTCTGAGATAAGAACCTCATGTTCTGATTGGTGCATCCGTGAGCTCCCCAGCCTGGGACCACCGTTGTTCCCAGCACACGGTGCACCTGTGGTTGCAACAGTGTTTCAGTATGGGTACGTGCAGGCAATGTGAGGATTTATTCATAGGTGGGAGACTGACCGTTCCCACTGTAGCAGGTGTCCATTGAGCCTTTCAAGTGTGTCGGCCTGCGTCTCGTAGCGAGGTACCCAGACGCCTTTTCTCTCCTGGGTTTTGGCATCTCGTCAGGTTCGGCTTGGTCACGTGGGGAGGGACCGTGTTTGAGGCATAATTCTGCACAATTAATATTGTTTTTCCACTGTATGTCTGGTTTAATTTGCAGATATGATTTTAACATTGGTACGTGGAGTGCGAGGTTGCAACATCGTGCCTTTGAAGATTTGTTTCTTGACTGTGGGTTTGCAACATTACGACCTTGGCTGGTTGCTCCACTGGGTTCTTTCTGCAGGCTCAGCAACCTGACTTTTGCTTTGTTAATGTCCACGGGAACTCTTGCTTGGGGCCTACTTGGGCCTGGTGCACGAGTAATCCATTTAGTGCATGGATGCTTTAGGTTATAGTGGCATACAGTTTCATGGCCAGTATCGTGTTTCCATTATATCTCTCATGATGGTAACGGGTTTCAAGAGAAGCGTGAGCAAGCGTTATAAATGAGCTCATGGTGCGTCTTGCGTTTCTGCATTCTGAAAGCCTATGTAAAAATAATAAAGATGCACGTCCGTGAATAAGCCTGTCGCCTACGTCAGAGCACTGAGTATGTTCTTCGTGTAGATTGGTGTGGAAATGTTCAGCGTGTATAATAGTTCAGCGGTGCTTCCCGTTATCTAGGTCGTCATGGCATCTCTAACGATGTGTAGATTTCAGTCTAGTTGGTCCGTGCCGCAGGTGTCGGCATGGCCAGTGCGGGCTGTTGGGCAGGCAGATGGACACATCCGTATGTTTCTGTACCAGGGTATTTGGTCATCTGGTAAATGGGCAAACTCTTCTCGTGGCGGGTGTCTGGGCCGCGACCCTCTAGGCCAAGCGCGAGAGGTGAAGGACGGGAGTCTGGTTTTCCATTCTCCCACTTCAACGTGTTTTTGGGACATTCAGAGCTCTCTGGCACAGTTTTCAGGCCACCAACATTTTCTGGATTTTAGGGGGTCTAAGATGCCTGTAAACCCCTTTTTTGGGCCTCCACAGTTATCAACATTTGTGCAGGCCTAAGATGCATTTTAAAGCATTTTTTGGGCTGCTAACATATTCTGAACTTTCAGGGGTGTAGGATGCATTTTTCGTGCACAAAACATATTTGGGAAATTCAGTGGTCTAGAATGCGGGTTAATGCCCCTTTCAGGTTGCAAAAGTTTTTGGGACATTCAGAGCTCTCCGGCACAGTTTTTGGGCCACCAACATTTTCTGGACTTTAGGGGGTCTAGGATGCCTGTAAACCCCTTTTTTGGGCCTCTAAAGTTGTCAATATTTTTGCTGGCATAAGATGCATTTTAAGGTCTTTTTTGGGCTGCTAACATATTCTGAACTTTCAGGGGTGTAGGATGCATTTTTCATGCACAAAATATTTTTGGGAATTTCATTGATCTAGAATGCGGGTTAATGCCCCTATCAGGCTGCAAAAGTTTTTGGGACATTCAGAGCTCTCCGGCACAGTTTTTGGGCCACCAACATTTTCTGATTTTCTGGACTTCAGGGGGTCTAGGGTGCCTGTCTTAGGCCTTTCAACATTTTTGCAGGCCTAAGATGCATTTTAAAGCCTTTTTTGGGATGCTAATATATTCTGAACTTTCAGGGGTATAGGATGCATTTTTCGTGCCCAAACAAATTTTGTGAAATTCAGTGGTCTAGAATGCGGGTTAATGCACCTTTCAGGCTCTACATGTTTTTGGGACATTCAGAGCTCTCCGGCACAGTTTTTGGGACACCAACGTTTTTTAGACTTTAGAGGTTCTAGGATGCCTGTCTTAGGCCTTTCAACATTTTTTGCAGGCCTAAGATGCATTTTAAAGCCTTTTTTGGCCTTCTAACATATTCTGAACTTTCAGGGGTGTAGGATGCATTTTTCGTGCCCAAAATATTTTTGGGAATTTCAGAGGTCTAGGATGTGGGTTAATGCCCCTTTCAGGTTGCAAATGTTTTTGGGACATTCAGAGCTCTCTGACACAGTTTTTGGGCCACCAACATTTTCTGGACTTTAGGGGGTCTAGGATGCCTGTAAATCCCTTTTTTTGGGGCTCCAAAGTTTTCAACATTTTTGCACGGCTAAGATGCATTTTAAGGCCTTTTTGGGGATGCCAAAATATTCTGAACTTTCAGGGGTGTAGGATGCATTTTATGTGCCCAAAATATTTGTGAGAATTTCAGTGGTCTAGGATGCGGGTTAATGCCCCTTTCAGGCTGCAAATGTTTTTGGGACATTTAGAGCTCTCTGACACAGTTTTTGGGCCACCAACATTTTCTGGACTTTTGGGGGTCTAGGATGCCTGTTAACCCCCTTTTTGGGCCTCCAAAGTTTTCAACATTTTTGCAGGCCTAAAATGCATTCTAAGGCCTGTTTTGGGCTGCTAACATATTCTGAACATCAGGGGTGTAGAATGCATTTTACGTGCCTAAAATCTTTTTGGGAATTTCAGTGGTCTAGGATGCGGGTTAATGCCCCTTTCGGGCTGCAAATGTTTTTGGGAAATTCAGAGCTCTCTGGCACAATTTTTGGGCCACCAACATTTTCTGGAATTTAGGGGGTCGAGGATGCCTGTAAACCCCTTATTTGGGCCTCCAAAGTTTTCAACATTTTTGCAGGCCTAAGATGCATTTTATGGCCTTTTTTGGGCTGCTAACATATTCTGAATTTTCAGGGGTGTAGGATGCAATTTTCATGGCCAAAATATATATGGGAACTTCAGTGGTCTAGGATGCGGGTTAATGCCCCTTTCAGGTTGCAAAGGTTTTTGGGACATTTAGAGCTCTCTGACACAGTTCTTGGGCCACCAACATTTTCTGGACTTTTGGGGGTCTAGGATGCCTGTAAACCCCTTTTTTAGACCTCCAAAGTTTTCAACATTTTTGCAGGGCTAAGATGCATTTTAAGGCCTTTTTTGGGATGTCAACATATTCTGAACTTACAGGGGTGTAGGATGCATTTTTCGTGCCCAACATATTTTTGGGAATTTCATTGGTCTAGTATGCGGGTTAATGCCCCTTTCAGGCTGCAAATGTTTTTGGGACATTCAGAGCTCTCTGGCACAGTTTTTGGGCCACCAACATTTTCTGGACTTTGGGGGGTCTAGGATGCCTGTAAACCCCTTTTTTGGGCCTCCAAACTTTTCAACATTTTTGCAGAGCTAAAATGCATTTTAAGGCCTTTTTTGGGATGTCAACATATTCTGAACTTTCAGGGGTGTAGCATGCATTTTTCGTGCCCAAAATATTTTTGGGAATTTCAGTGGTCTAGGATGCGGGTTAATGCCTCTTTCGGGCTGCAAATGTTTTTAGGACATTCAGAGCTCTCTGGCACAGTTTTTGGGCCACCAACATTTTCTGGACTTTAGGGGTGTCTAGGATGCCTGTAAACCCCTTTTTTGGGCCTCTAAAGTTTTCAATATTTTTGGAGTCCTAAAATGCATTTTAAGGTCGTTTTTGGGCTGCCAACATATTCTGAACTTTCAGGGGTGTAGGATGCATTTTTCGTGCCCAAAACATTTTTGGGAAATTCAGTGGTCTAGAATGCAGGTTAATGCCCCTTTCAGGTTGCAAATGTTTTTGGGACATTCAGAGCTCCCTGGCACAGTTTTTGGGCCACCAACATTTTCTGGAATTTAGGGGGTCGAGGATGCCTGTAAACCCCTTATTTGGGCCTCCAAAGTTTTCAACATTTTTGCAGGCCTAAGATGCATTTTATGGCCTTTTTTGAGCTGCTAACATATTCTGAACTTTCAGGGGTGTAGGATGCAATTTTCATGGCCAAAATATATATGGGAACTTCAGTGGTCTAGCATGCGGGTTAATGCCCCTTTCAGGTTGCAAAGGTTTTTGGGACATTTAGAGCTCTCTGGCACAATTTTCGGCCACCAACATCTTCTGGATTTTAGGGGGTCAAAGATGCCTGTAAGCCCCTTTTTAGGCCTCCAAAGTTATCAACATTTGTGCAGGCCTAAGATGCATTTTAAAGCATTTTTTGGCTTGCTAACATATTCTGAACTTTCAGGGGTGTAGGATGCATTTTTCGTGCCCAAAATATTTTTGGGAATTTCAGAGGTCTAGGATGTGGGTTAATGCCCCTTTCAGGTTGCAAATGTTTTTGGAACATTCAGAGCTCTCTGACACAGTTTTTGGGCCACCAACATTTTCTGGACTTTAGGGGGTCTAGGATGCCTGTAAACCCCTTTTTTTGGGGCTCCAATGTTTTCAACATTTTTGCATGGCTAAGATGCATTTTAAGGCCTTTTTGGGGATGCCAACATATTCTGAACTTTCAGGGGTGTAGGATGCATTTCATGTGCCCAAAATATTTGTGAGAATTTCAGTGGTCTAGGATGCGGGTTAATGCCCCTTTCAGGCTGCAAATGTTTTTGGGACATTTAGAGCTCTCTGACACAGTTTTTGGGCCACCAACATTTTCTGGACTTTAGTGGGTCTAGGATGCCTGTAAACCTCTTTTTTGGTCCTCCAAAGTTTTCAACATTTTTGCAGGCCTAGGATGCATTTGTAGGCCTTTTTTGGGTTGCTGACATATTCTGAACGTTCAGGGGTGTAGGATGCATTTTTCGTGCCCAAAACATTTTTTGGAAATTCAGCGGTTTAGAATGCAGGTTAATGCCCCTTTCAGGTTGCAAATGTTTTTCGGACATTCAGAGCTCTCCGGCACAGTTTTTGGGCCACCAACATTTTCTGGACTTTGGGGGGTCTAGGATGCCTGTAAACCCCTTTTTTGGGCCTCCAAAGTTTTCAACATTTTTGCATGCCTAAGATGCATTCTAAGGCCTTTTTTGGGCTGCTAACATATTCTGAACATCAGCGGTGTAGGATGCATTTTACGTGCCTAAAATCTTTTTGGGAAATTCAGTGGTCTAGGATGCAGGTTAATGCCCCTTTCGGGCTGCAAATGTTTTTGGGACATTCAGAGCTCTCTGGCACAGTTTTTGGGCCACCAACATTTTCTGGACTTTAGGGGGTCTAGGATGCCCGTAACCCCTTTTTTGGGCCTCAAATGTTTTCAACATTTTTGCAGGTCTAAAATGCATTTTAGGCCTTTTTGGGCTGCTAACATATTCTGAACTTTCAGGGGTGTAGGATGCATTTTTCGTGCCCAAAACATTTTTGGGAAATTCAGTGGTCTACTATGCGGGTTAATGCCCCTTTCAGGTTGCAAATGTTTTTGGGACATTCAGAGCTCTCCGGCACAGTTTTTGGGCCACCAACATTTTCTGATTTTCTGGACTTCAGGGGTTCTAGGGTGCCTGTCTTAGGCCTTTCAACATTTTTGCAGGCCTAAGATGCATTTTAAAGCCTTTATTGGGATGCTAACATATTCTGAACTTTCAGGGGTATAGGATGCATTTTTCGTGCCCAAAATATTTTTGGGGAAATTCAGTGGTCTAGAATGCGGGTTAATGCACCTTTCAGGCTCTAAATGTTTTTGGGACATTCAGAGCTCTCTGGCACAGTTTTTGGGCCACCAACATTTTCTGGACTTTACGGGTTCTAGGATGCCTGTAAACCCCTTTTTTGGGCCTCCAAAGTTATCAACATTTTTGCAGGCCTAAAATGCATTTTAAAACATTTTTGGGATGCTAACATATTCTGAACTTTCAGGGGTGTAGGTTGCATTTTTCGTGCACAAAACATATTTGTGAAATTCAGTGGTCTAGAATGCGGGTTAATGCCCCTTTCAGGTTGCAAAAGTTTTTGGGACATTCAGAGCTCTCTGGCACAGTTTTTGGGCCACCAACATTTTCTGGACTTTAGGGGGTCTAGGATGCCTGTAAACCCCTTTTTTGGGCCTCTAAACTTTTCAATATTTTTGCTGGCCTAAGATGCATTTTAAGGTCTTTTTTGGGCTGCTAACATATTTTGAACTTTCAGGGGTGTAGGATGCATTTTTCATGCCCAAAATATTTTTGGGAATTTCATTGATCTAGAATGCTGGTTAATGCCCCTATCAGGCTGCAAATGTTTTTGGGACATTCAGAGCTCTCTGACACAGTTTTTGGGCCACCAACATTTTCTGGACTTTTGGGGGTCTTGGATGCCTGTAAACCCCTTTTTTGGGCCTCCAAAGTTTTCAACATTTTTGCAGAGCTAAAATGCATTTTAAGGCCTTTTTTGGGATGCCAACATATTCTGAACTTTCAGGGGTGTAGCATGCATTTTTCGTGCCCAAAATAATTTTGGGAATTTCAGTGGTCTAAGATGCGGGTTAATGCCTCTTTCGGGCTGCACATGTTTTTAGGACATTCAGAGCTCTCTGGCACAGTTTTTGGGCCACCAACATTTTCTGGACTTTAGGGGGGTCTAGGATGCCTGTAAACCTCTTTTTTAGGCCTCTAAAGTTTTCAATATTTTTGGAGGCCTAAAATGCATTTTAAGGTCGTTTTTGTGCTGCCAACATATTCTGAACTTTCAGGGGTGCAGGATGCATTTTTCATGCCCAAAATATTTTTGGGAATTTCAGTGGTCTAGGGTGCGGGTTAATGCCCCTTTCAAGCTTGAAATGTTTTTGGGACATTCAGAGCTCCCTGGCACTGTTTTTGGCCCACCAACATTTTCTGGACTTTAGTGGGTCTAGGATGCCTGTAAACCTCTTTTTTGGTCCTCCAAAGTTTTCAACATTTTTGCAGGCCTAAGATGCATTTGTAGGCCTTTTTTGGGCTGCAACATATTCTGAACTTTCAGGGGTGTAGGATGCATTTTTCGTGCCCAAAACATTTTTGGGAAATTCAGTGGTCTAGAATGGAGGTTAATGCCCCTTTCAGGTTGCAAATGTTTTTGGGACATTCAGAGCTCTCAGGCACAGTTTTTGGGCCACCAACATTTTCTGATTTTCTGGACTTCAGGGGGTCTAGGGTGCCCGTCTTAGGCCTTTCAACATTTTTGCAGGTCTAAGATGCATTTTAAAGCCTTCTTTGGGCTGCTAACATATTCTGAACTTTCTGGGGTGTAGGATGCATTTTTTGTGCACAAATCATTTTTGGGAAATTCAGTGGTCTAGAATGCGGGTTAATGCCCCTTTCAGGTTGCAAAAGTTTTTGGGACATTCAGAGCTCTCCGGCACAGTTTTTGGGCCACCAATATTTTCTGGACTTTAGGGGGTATAGGATGCCTGTAAACCCCTTTTTTGGGCCTCCAAAGTTTTCAACATTTTTGCACGGCTAAGGTGCATTTTAGGGCCTTTTTGGGGATGCCAACATATTCTGAACTTTCAGGGGTGTAGGATGCATTTTTTGTGCCCAAAATATTTTTGGGAATTTCAGTGGTCTAAGATGCGGGTTAATGCCTCTTTCGGGCTGCACATGTTTTTAGGACATTCAGAGCTCTCTGGCACAGTTTTTGGGCCACCAACATTTTCTGGACTTTAGGGGGGGTCTAGGATGCCTGTAAACCTCTTTTTTAGGCCTCTAAAGTTTTCAATATTTTTGGAGGCCTAAAATGCATTTTAAGTTCTTTTTTTGCTGCCAACATATTCTGAACTTTCAGGGGTATAGGATGCATTTTTCGTGGCCAAAATATTTTTGGGAACTTCAGTGGTATAGGATGCGGGTTAATGCCCCTTTCGGGCTGCACATGTTTTTGGGACATTCAGAGCTCTCTGGCACAGTTTTTGGGCCACCAACATTTTCTGGACTTTAGGGGGTCGAGGATGCCTGTAAACCCCTTATTTGGGCCTCCAAAGTTTTCAACATTTTTGCAGGCCTAAGATGCATTTTAAGGCCTTTTTTGGGCTGCTAACATATTCTGAACATCAGGGGCGTAGGATGCATTTTACGTGCCTAAAATCTTTTTGGGAATTTCAGTGGTCTAGGATGCGGGTTAATGCCCCTTTCAGGTTGCAAATGTTTTTGGGACATTCAGAGCTCTCTGACACCGTTTTTGGTCCACCAACATTTTCTGGACTTTAGTGGGTCTAGGATGCCTGTAAACCTCTTTTTTGGTCCTCCAAAGTTTTCAACATTTTTGCAGGCCTAAGATGCATTTGTAGGCCTTTTTTGGGCTGCTGACATATTCTGAACTTTCAGGGGTGTAGGATGCATTTTTCGTGCCCAAAACATTTTTGGGAAATTCAGTGGTCTAGAATGCAGGTTAATGCCCCTTTCAGGTTGCAAATGTTTTTGGGACATTCAGAGCTCTCCGGCACAGTTTTTGGGCCACCAACATTTTCTGATTTTCTGGACTTCAGGGGGTCTAGGGTGCCCGTCTTAGGCCTTTCAACATTTTTGCAGGCCTAAGATGCATTTTAAGGCCTTCTTTGTGCTGCTAACATATTCTGAACTTTCAGTGGTGTAGGATGCATTTTTTGTGCCCAAAATATTTTTGGGAATTTCAGTGGTCTAGGATGCGGGTTAATGCCCCTTTCAGGCTGCAAATGTTTTTGGGACATTTAGAGCTCTCTGACACAGTTTTTGGGCCACCAACATTTTCTGGACTTTTGGGGGTCTAGGAAGCCTGTAAACCCCTTTTTTTGGGCCTCCAAAGTTTTCAACATTTTTGCACGGCTAAGATGCATTTTAAGGCCTTATTTGGGCTGCTAACATATTCTGAACTTTCAGGGGTGTAGGATGCATTTTTCGTGGCCAAAATATTTTTGGGAACTTCAGTGGTATAGGATGCGGGTTAATGCCCCTTTCGGGCTGCACATGTTTTTGTGACATTCAGAGCTCTCTCACACAGTTTTTGGGCCACCAACATTTTCTGGACTTTAGGGGGTCTAGGATGCCTGTAAACCCCTTTTTTAGGCCTCCAAAGTTTTCAACATTTTTGCAGGGCTAAGATCATTTTAAGGCCTTTTTTGGGATGCCAACATATTCTGAACTTACATGGGTGTAGGATGCAATTTTCGTGCCCAACATATTTTTGGGAATTTCAGTGGTCTAGTATGCGGGTTAATGCCCCTTTCGGGCTGCACATGTTTTTGGGACATTCAGAGCTCTCCGGCACAGTTTTTGGGCCACCAACATTTTCTGATTTTCTGGACTTCAGGGGGTCTAGGGTGCCTGTCTTAGGCCTTTCAACATTTTTGCAGGCCTAAAATGCATTTTAAAGCCTTTTTTGGGATGCTAACATATTCTGAACTTTCAGGGGTATAGGATGCATTTTTCGTGCCCAAAAAGGTTTTGTGAAATTCAGTGGTCTAGAATGCGGGTTAATGCACCTTTCAGGCTCTGAATGTTTTTGGGACATTCAGAGCTCTCTGGCACAGTTTTTGGGCCACCAGCATTTTCTGACTTTAGGGGGTCTAGGATGCCTGTAAACCCCTTTTTTGGGCCTCTAAAGTTTTCAATATTTCTGCAGGCCTAAGATGCATTTTAAAGCATTTTTTTGGCCTGCTAACATATTCTGAACTTTCAGGGGTGTAGGATGCATTTTTCGTGCCCAAAATATTTTTGGGAATTTCAGTGGTCTAGGATGCGGGTTAATGCCCCTTTCGGGCTGCACATGTTTTTGGGACATTTAGAGCTCTCTGACACAGTTTTTGGGCTACCAACATTTTCTGGACTTTTGGGGGTCTAGGATGCCTGTTAACCCCCTTTTTGAGCCTCCAAAGTTTTCAACATTTTTACAGACCTAAGATGCATTCTAAGGCCTGTTTTGGGCTGCTAACATATTCTGAACATCAGGGGTGTAGGATGCATTTTACGTGCCTAAAATCTTTTTGGGAATTTCAGTGGTCTAGGATGCGGGTTAATGCCCCTTTCGGGCTGCACATGTTTTTGGGACATTCAGAGCTCTCTGGCACAGTTTTTGGGCCACCAACATTTTCTGGACTTTAGGGGGTCGAGGATGCCTGTAAACCCCTTATTTGGGCCTCCAAAGTTTTCAACATTTTTGCAGGCCTAAGATGCATTTTAAGGCCTTTTTTGGGCTGCTAACATATTCTGAACATCAGGGGCGTAGGATGCATTTTACGTGCCTAAAATCTTTTTGGGAATTTCAGTGGTCTAGGATGCGGGTTAATGCCCCTTTCAGGTTGCAAATGTTTTTGGGACATTCAGAGCTCTCTGACACCGTTTTTGGGCCACCAACATTTTCTGGACTTTAGTGGGTCTAGGATGCCTGTAAACCTCTTTTTTGGTCCTCCAAAGTTTTCAACATTTTTGCAGGCCTAAGATGCATTTGTAGGCCTTTTTTGGGCTGCTGACATATTCTGAACTTTCAGGGGTGTAGGATGCATTTTTCGTGCCCAAAACATTTTTGGGAAATTCAGTGGTCTAGAATGCAGGTTAATGCCCCTTTCAGGTTGCAAATGTTTTTGGGACATTCAGAGCTCTCCGGCACAGTTTTTGGGCCACCAACATTTTCTGATTTTCTGGACTTCAGGGGGTCTAGGGTGCCCGTCTTAGGCCTTTCAACATTTTTGCAGGCCTAAGATGCATTTTAAGGCCTTCTTTGGGCTGCTAACATATTCTGAACTTTCAGTGGTGTAGGATGCATTTTTGTGCCCAAAATATTTTTGGGAATTTCAGTGGTCTAGGATGCGGGTTAATGCCCCTTTCAGGCTGCAAATGTTTTTGGGACATTAAGAGCTCTCTGACACAGTTTTTGGGAAACCAACATTTTCTGGACTTTAGGGGGTCTAGGAAGCCTGTAAACCCCTTTTTTTGGGCCTCCAAAGTTTTCAACATTTTTGCACGGCTAAGATGCATTTTAAGGCCTTATTTGGGCTGCTAACATATTCTGAACTTTCAGGGGTGTAGGATGCATTTTTCGTGCCCAAAACATTTTTGGGAAATTCAGTGGTCTAGAATGCGGGTTAATGCCCCTTTCAGGTTGCAAATGATTTTGGGACATTCAGAGCTCTCTGGCACAGTTTTTGGGCCACCAACATTTTCTGGGCTTTACGGGTTCTAGGATGCCTGTAAACCCCTTTTTTGGGCCTCCAAAGTTATCAACATTTTTGCAGTCCTAAGATGCATTTTAAAGAATTTTTGGGATGCTAACATATTCTGAACTTTTAGGGGTATAGGATGCATTTTTCGTGCCAAAAATATTTTTGGGAATTTCAGTGGTCTAGAATGCGGTTTAATGCCCCTTTCAGGCTGCACGTGTTTTTGGGACATTCAGAGCTCTCTGGCACAGTTTTCGGCCACCAACATTTTCTGGATGTTAGGGGGTCTAAGATGCCTGTAAACCCCTTTTTTGGGCCTCCAAAGTTATCAACATTTGTGCAGGCCTAAGATGCATTATAAAGCATTTTGTGGGCTGCTAACATATTCTGAACTTTCAGGGGTGTAGGATGCATTTTTCATGCCCAAAATATTTTTGGGAATTTCATTGATCTAGAATGCAGGTTAATGCCCCTATCAGGCTGCAGATGTTTTTGGGACATTTAGAGCTCTCTGACACAGTTTATGGGCCACCAACATTTTCTGGACTTTTGGGGGTCTAGGATGCCTGTAAACCCCTTTTTTGGGCCTCCAAAGTTTTCAACATTTTTGCAGAGCTAAAATGCATTTTAAGGCCTTTTATGGGATGCCAACATATTCTGAACTTTCAGGGGTGCAGCATGCATTTTCCGTGCCCATAATATTTTTGGGAATTTCATTGGTCTAGGATGTGTGTTAATGCCCCTTTCGGGCTGCAAATGTTTTTGGGACATTCAAAGCTCTCTGGCACAGTTTTTGGGCCACCAACATTTTCTGGACTTTAGGGGGTCTAGGATGCCTGTAAACCCCTTTTTTGGGCCTCTAAAGTTTTCAATATTTTTGCTGGACTAAGATGCATTTTAAGGTCTTTTTTGGGCTGCTAACATATTCTGAACTTTCAGGGGTGTAGGATGCATTTTTCATGCCCAAAATATTTTTGGGAATTTCATTGATCTGGAATGCGGGTTAATGCCCCTATCAGGCTGCAAATGTTTTTGGGACATTTAGAGCTCTCTGACACAGTTTTTGGGCCACCAACATTTTCTGGACTTTTGGGGGTCTGGGATACCTGTAAACCCCTTTTTTGGACCTCCAAAGTTTTCAACATTTTTGCACGGCTAAGATGCATTTTAAGGCCTTATTTGGGCTGCTAACATATTCTGAACTTTCAGGGGTGTAGGATGCATTTTTCGTGGCCAAAATATTTTTGGGAACTTCAGTGGTATAGGATGCGGGTTAATGCCCCTTTCGGGCTGCACATGTTTTTGTGACATTCAGAGCTCTCTCACACAGTTTTTGGGCCACCAACATTTTCTGGACTTTAGGGGGTCTAGGATGCCTGTAAACCCCTTTTTTAGGCCTCCAAAGTTTTCAACATTTTTGCAGGGCTAAGATCATTTTAAGGCCTTTTTTGGGATGCCAACATATTCTAAACTTACATGGGTGTAGGATGCAATTTTCGTGCCCAACATATTTTTGGGAATTTCAGTGGTCTAGTATGCGGGTTAATGCCCCTTTCGGGCTGCACATGTTTTTGGGACATTCAGAGCTCTCCGGCACAGTTTTTGGGCCACCAACATTTTCTGATTTTCTGGACTTCAGGGGGTCTAGGGTGCCTGTCTTAGGCCTTTCAACATTTTTGCAGGCCTAAAATGCATTTTAAAGCCTTTTTTGGGATGCTAACATATTCTGAACTTTCAGGGGTATAGGATGCATTTTTCGTGCCCAAAAAGGTTTTGTGAAATTCAGTGGTCTAGAATGCGGGTTAATGCACCTTTCAGGCTCTGAATGTTTTTGGGACATTCAGAGCTCTCTGGCACAGTTTTTGGGCCACCAGCATTTTCTGACTTTAGGGGGTCTAGGATGCCTGTAAACCCCTTTTTTGGGCCTCTAAAGTTTTCAATATTTCTGCAGGCCTAAGATGCATTTTAAAGCATTTTTTTGGCCTGCTAACATATTCTGAACTTTCAGGGGTGTAGGATGCATTTTTCGTGCCCAAAATATTTTTGGGAATTTCAGTGGTCTAGGATGCGGGTTAATGCCCCTTTCGGGCTGCACATGTTTTTGGGACATTTAGAGCTCTCTGACACAGTTTTTGGGCTACCAACATTTTCTGGACTTTTGGGGGTCTAGGATGCCTGTTAACCCCCTTTTTGAGCCTCCAAAGTTTTCAACATTTTTACAGACCTAAGATGCATTCTAAGGCCTGTTTTGGGCTGCTAACATATTCTGAACATCAGGGGTGTAGGATGCATTTTACGTGCCTAAAATCTTTTTGGGAATTTCAGTGGTCTAGGATGCGGGTTAATGCCCCTTTCGGGCTGCACATGTTTTTGGGACATTCAGAGCTCTCTGGCACAGTTTTTGGGCCACCAACATTTTCTGGACTTTAGGGGGTCGAGGATGCCTGTAAACCCCTTATTTGGGCCTCCAAAGTTTTCAACATTTTTGCAGGCCTAAGATGCATTTTAAGGCCTTTTTTGGGCTGCTAACATATTCTGAACATCAGGGGCGTAGGATGCATTTTACGTGCCTAAAATCTTTTTGGGAATTTCAGTGGTCTAGGATGCGGGTTAATGCCCCTTTCAGGTTGCAAATGTTTTTGGGACATTCAGAGCTCTCTGACACCGTTTTTGGGCCACCAACATTTTCTGGACTTTAGTGGGTCTAGGATGCCTGTAAACCTCTTTTTTGGTCCTCCAAAGTTTTCAACATTTTTGCAGGCCTAAGATGCATTTGTAGGCCTTTTTTGGGCTGCTGACATATTCTGAACTTTCAGGGGTGTAGGATGCATTTTTCGTGCCCAAAACATTTTTGGGAAATTCAGTGGTCTAGAATGCAGGTTAATGCCCCTTTCAGGTTGCAAATGTTTTTGGGACATTCAGAGCTCTCCGGCACAGTTTTTGGGCCACCAACATTTTCTGATTTTCTGGACTTCAGGGGGTCTAGGGTGCCCGTCTTAGGCCTTTCAACATTTTTGCAGGCCTAAGATGCATTTTAAGGCCTTCTTTGGGCTGCTAACATATTCTGAACTTTCAGTGGTGTAGGATGCATTTTTGTGCCCAAAATATTTTTGGGAATTTCAGTGGTCTAGGATGCGGGTTAATGCCCCTTTCAGGCTGCAAATGTTTTTGGGACATTAAGAGCTCTCTGACACAGTTTTTGGGAAACCAACATTTTCTGGACTTTAGGGGGTCTAGGAAGCCTGTAAACCCCTTTTTTTGGGCCTCCAAAGTTTTCAACATTTTTGCACGGCTAAGATGCATTTTAAGGCCTTATTTGGGCTGCTAACATATTCTGAACTTTCAGGGGTGTAGGATGCATTTTTCGTGCCCAAAACATTTTTGGGAAATTCAGTGGTCTAGAATGCGGGTTAATGCCCCTTTCAGGTTGCAAATGATTTTGGGACATTCAGAGCTCTCTGGCACAGTTTTTGGGCCACCAACATTTTCTGGGCTTTACGGGTTCTAGGATGCCTGTAAACCCCTTTTTTGGGCCTCCAAAGTTATCAACATTTTTGCAGTCCTAAGATGCATTTTAAAGAATTTTTGGGATGCTAACATATTCTGAACTTTTAGGGGTATAGGATGCATTTTTCGTGCCAAAAATATTTTTGGGAATTTCAGTGGTCTAGAATGCGGTTTAATGCCCCTTTCAGGCTGCACGTGTTTTTGGGACATTCAGAGCTCTCTGGCACAGTTTTCGGCCACCAACATTTTCTGGATGTTAGGGGGTCTAAGATGCCTGTAAACCCCTTTTTTGGGCCTCCAAAGTTATCAACATTTGTGCAGGCCTAAGATGCATTATAAAGCATTTTGTGGGCTGCTAACATATTCTGAACTTTCAGGGGTGTAGGATGCATTTTTCATGCCCAAAATATTTTTGGGAATTTCATTGATCTAGAATGCAGGTTAATGCCCCTATCAGGCTGCAGATGTTTTTGGGACATTTAGAGCTCTCTGACACAGTTTATGGGCCACCAACATTTTCTGGACTTTTGGGGGTCTAGGATGCCTGTAAACCCCTTTTTTGGGCCTCCAAAGTTTTCAACATTTTTGCAGAGCTAAAATGCATTTTAAGGCCTTTTATGGGATGCCAACATATTCTGAACTTTCAGGGGTGCAGCATGCATTTTCCGTGCCCATAATATTTTTGGGAATTTCATTGGTCTAGGATGTGTGTTAATGCCCCTTTCGGGCTGCAAATGTTTTTGGGACATTCAAAGCTCTCTGGCACAGTTTTTGGGCCACCAACATTTTCTGGACTTTAGGGGGTCTAGGATGCCTGTAAACCCCTTTTTTGGGCCTCTAAAGTTTTCAATATTTTTGCTGGACTAAGATGCATTTTAAGGTCTTTTTTGGGCTGCTAACATATTCTGAACTTTCAGGGGTGTAGGATGCATTTTTCATGCCCAAAATATTTTTGGGAATTTCATTGATCTGGAATGCGGGTTAATGCCCCTATCAGGCTGCAAATGTTTTTGGGACATTTAGAGCTCTCTGACACAGTTTTTGGGCCACCAACATTTTCTGGACTTTTGGGGGTCTGGGATACCTGTAAACCCCTTTTTTGGACCTCCAAAGTTTTCCACATTTTTGCAGAGCTAAAATGCATTTTAAGGCCTTTTTTGGGATGCCAGCATATTCAGAACTTTCAGGAGTGTAGGATGCATTTTTCATGCATTTTTCACTCTCCACTTGCATTGATGCCCTTGAACCCCTTTGCACTGCGGGACTGTCTCTGTATCCCTACAGCCCCCCCCCCTCCCCCAGCACTTGTTCTGCACTTACCTCACACTTGCCACCAGCTGGCCCTATTTATTTATTTATTACGTTACGCCACTTACCTTGTACTGCACTTCCCCCCCTCCCCTTCCCCTTGCACTTTTCCCCCTCCCCCACCCCTGCACTTGCGCGATCTGAATGACACCTGGCCTAGTAAGATCCCTGCCTCGTCGCGCCTTGAAACACATGTGTATAGGCGCGTTACAAATACCATATCATATCATATCATATCATGCCCAAAATATTTTTGGGAATTTCAGTGGTCTAGGGTGCGGGTTAATGCCCCTTTCAGGCTTCAAATGTTTTTGGGACATTCAGAGCTCCCTGGCACTGTTTTTGGCCCACCAACATTTTCTGGACTTTAGGGGGTGTAGGATGCCTGTAAACCCCTTTTTTAGGCCTCCAAAGTTTTCAACATTTTTGCAGGGCTAAGATGCATTTTAAGGCCTTTTTTGGGATGAAAACATATTCTGAACTTACAGGGGTTTAGGATGCATTTTTCGTGCCCACAATATTTTTGGGAATTTCAGTGGTCTAGTATGCGGGTTAATGCCCCTTTTGGGCTGCAAATGTTTTTGTGGACATTCAGAGCTCTCTGGCACAGTTTTTGGGCCACCAACATTTTCTGGACTTTACGGGTTCTAGGATGCCTGTAAACCCCTTTTTTGGGCCTCCAAAGTTATCAACATTTTTGCAGGCCTAAGATGCATTTTAAAGCATTTTTGGGATGCTAACATATTCTGAACTTTCAGGGGTGTAGGTTGCATTTTTCGTGCACAAAACATATTTGGGAAATTCAGTGGTCTAGAATGCGGGTTAATGCCCCTTTCAGGTTGCAAAAGGTTTTGGGACATTCAGAGCTCTCCGGCACAGTTTTTGTCCACCAGCATTTTCTGGCCATTAGGGGGTCTAGGATGCCTGTAAACCCCTTTTTTGGGCCTCTAAAGTTTTCAATATTTTTGCTGGCATAAGATGCATTTTAAGATCTTTTTTGGGCTGCTAACATACTCTGAACTTTCAGGGGTGTAGGATGCATTTTTCATGCCCAAAATATTTTTGGGAATTTCATTGGTCTAGGATGCGGGTTAATGCCTCTTTCGGGCTGCAAATGTTTTTAGGACATTCAGAGCTCTCTGGCACAGTTTTTGGGCCACCAACATTTTCTGGACTTTAGGGGGTCTAGGATGCCTGTAAACCCCTTTTTTGGGCCTCTAAAGTTTTCAATATTTTTGGAGGCCTAAAATGCATTTTAAGGTCGTTTTTGGGCTGCCAACATATTCTGAACTTTCAGGGGTGTAGGATGCATTTTTCGTGCCAAAAATATTTTTGGGAATTTCAATGGTGTAGTATGCGGTTTAATGCACCTTTCAGGCTGCACGTGTTTTTGTGACATTCGGAGCTCTCTGACACTGTTTTTGGGCCACCAACATTTTCTGGACTTTAGTGGGTCTTGGATGCTTGTAAACCTCTTTTTTGGTCCTCCAAAGTTTTCAACATTTTTGCAGGACTAAGATGCATTTGTAGGCCTTTTTTGGGCTGCTGACATATTCTAAACTTTCACGGGTGTAGGATGCATTTTTCGTGCCCAAAACATTTTTGGGAAATTCAGTGGTCTAGAATGCAGGTTAATGGCCCTTTCAGGTTGCAAATGTTTTTGGGACATTCAGAGCTCTCCGGCACAGTTTTTGGGCCACCAACATTTTTTAGACTTTAGAGGTTCTAGGATGCCTGTCTTAGGCCTTTCAACATTTTTGCAGGCCTAAGGTGCATTTTAAAGCCTTTTTTGGGATGCTAACATATTCTGAACTTTCAGGGGTGTATGATGCATTTTTCGTGCAAAAATATTTTTGGGAATTTCAGTGGTCTAGGATGCGGTTTAATGCCCCTTTCAGGCTGCACATGTTTTTGGGACATTCAAAGCTCCCTGGCACAGTTTTTGGGCCACCAACATTTTCTGGACTTCAGGGGTCTAGGATGCCTGTAAACCCCTTTTTTGGGCGTCCGAAGTTTTCAACACTTTTGCAGGCCTAGGATGCATTTTAAGGCCTTTTTTGGGCTGCTGGCATATTCTGAACTTTCAGGGGTGTAGGATGCATTTTTCGTGCCAAAAATATTTTTGGGAATCTCAGTGGCCTAGGATGCGGTTTAATGCCCCTTTCAGGCTGCATGTGTTTTTGGGACATTCAGAGCTCTCTGGCACAATTTTCGGCCACCAACATCTTCTGGATTTTAGGGGGTCTAAGATGCCTGTAAACCCCTTTTTTGGGCCTCCAAAGTTATCAACATTTCTGCAGGCCTAAGATGCATTTTAAAGCATTTTTTGGCCTGCTAACATATTCTGAACTTTCAGGGGTGTAGGATGCATTTTTCGTGCCCAAAATATTTTTGGGAATTTCAGAGGTCTAGGATGTGGGTTAATGCCCCTTTCAGGTTGCAAATGTTTTTGGGACATTCAGAGCTCTCTGACACAGTTTTTGGGCCACCAACATTTTCTGGACTTTAGGGGGACTAGGATGCCTGTAAACCCCTCTTTTTGGGGCTCCAAAGTTTTCAACATTTTTGCTCGGCTAAGATGCATTTTAAGGCCTTTTGGGGATGCCAACATATTCTGAACTTTCAGGGGTGTAGGATGCATTTTATGTGCCCAAAATGTTTGTGAGAATTTCAGTGGTCTAGGATGCGGGTTAATGCCCCTTTCATGCTGCAAATGTTTTTGGGACATTTAGAGCTCTCTGACACAGTTTTTGGGCCACCAACATTTTCTGGACTTTTGGGGGTCTAGGATGCCTGTTAACCCCCTTTTTGGGCCTCCAAAGTTTTCAACATTTTTGCAGGCCTAAGATGCATTCTAAGGCCTGTTTTGGGCTGCTAACATGTTCTGAACTTTCAGGGGTGTATGATGCATTTTTCGTGCAAAAATATTTTTGGGAATTTCAGTGGTCCAGGATGCGGTTTAATGCCCCTTTCAGGCTGCACATGTTTTTGGGACATTCAAAGCTCTCTGACAAAGTTTTTGGACCACCAACATTTTCTGGACTTTAGGGGGTCTAGGATGCCTGTTAACCCCCTTTTTGGGCCTCCAAAGTTTTCAACATTTTTGCAGGCCTAAGATGCATTTGTAGGCCTTTTCTGTGCTGCTGACATATTCTGAATTTTCAGGGGTGTAGGATGCATTTTTCGTGCCCAAAACATTTTTGGGAAATTCAGTGGTCTAGAATGCAGGTTAATGCCCCTTTCAGGTTGCAAATGTTTTTGGGACATTCAGAGCTCTCTGGCACAGTTTTTGGGCCACCAACATTTCTTAGACTTTAGAGGTTCTAGGATGCCTGTCTCAGGCCTTTCAACATTTTTGCAGGCCTAAGATGCATTTTAAAGCCTTTTTTGGGATGCTAACATATTCTGAACTTTCAGGGGTGTATGATGCATTTTTCGTGCAAAAATATTTTTGGGAATTTCAGTGGTCTAGGATGTGGATTAATGCCCCTTTCAGGCTGCACATGTTTTTGGGACATTCAAAGCTCTCTGACAAAGTTTTTGGACCACCAACATTTTCTGTACTTCAGGGGTTCTAGGATGCCTGTAAACCACTTTTTTGGGCCTCCAAAGTTTTCAACATTTTTGCAGGCATAAGATGCATTTTAAAGCCTTTTTTGGGCTGCTAACATATTCTTGAACTTTCAGGGGTGTATGATGCATTTTTCGTGCAAAAATATTTTTGGGAATTTCAGTGGTCTAGGATGCGGTTTAATGCCCCTTTCAGGCTGCACATGTTTTTTGGACATTCAAAGCTCTCTGACAAAGTTTTTGAACCACCAAAATTTTTTGTACTTCAGGGGTTCTAGGATGCCTGTAAACCCCTTTTTTGGGCGTCCGAAGTTTTCAACATTTTTGCAGGCCTAAGATGCATTTTAAGGCCTTTTTTGGGCTGCTGACATAGTCTAAACTTTCAGGGGTGTAGGATGCATTTTTCGTGCCAAAAATATTTTTGGGAATTTCAGTGGTCTAGGATGCGGTTTAATGCCCCTTTCAGGCTGCATGTGTTTTTGGGACGTTCAGAGCTCTCTGGCACAATTTTCGGCCACCAACATCTTCTGGATTTTAGGGGGTTTAAGATGCCTGTAAACCCCTTTTTTGGGCCTCCAAAGTTATCAACATTTGTGCAGGCCTAAGATGCATTTTAAAGCATTTCTTGGGCTGCTAACACATTCTGAACTTTCAGGGGTGTAGGATGAATTTTTCGTGCATAAAACATTTTTGGGAAGTTCAGTGGTCTAGAATGCGGGTTAATGCCCCTTTCAGGTTGCAAAAGTTTTTGGGACATTCAGAGCTCTCCGGCACAGTTTTTGGGCCACCAACATTTTCTGGACTTTAGGGGGTCTAGGATGCCTGTAAACCCCTTTTTTTGGGCCTCCAAAGTTTTCAACATTTTTGCACGGCTAAGATGCATTTTAGGGCCTTTTTGGGGATGCCAACATATTCTCAACTTTCAGGGGTGTAGGATGCATTTTTTTGTGCCCAAAATATTTTTGGGAATTTCAGTGGTCTAGGATGCGGGTTAATGCCCCTTTCAGGCTCCAAATGTTTTTGGGACATTATGAGCTATCTGACACATTTTTTGGACAACCAACATTTTCTCGACTTTTGGGGGTCTAGGATGGCTGTTAACCCTCTTTTTGGGCCTCCAAAGTTTTCAACATTTTTGGATCCTAAGATGCATTTTAAGGCCTTTTTTGGGCTGCTAACATATTCTGAACTTTCAGGGGTGTAGGATGCATTTTTCGTGCCCAAAACATTTTTGGGAAATTCAGTGGTCCAGAATGCGGGTTAATGCCCCTTTCAGGTTGCAAATGTTTTTGGGACATTCAGAGCTCTCGGCACAGTTTTTGGGCCACCAACATTTTCTGATTTTCTGGACTTCAGGGGGTCTAGGGTGCCTGTCTTATGCCTTTCAACATTTTTGCAGGCCTAAGATGCATTTTAAAGCATTTTTGGGATGCTAACATATTCTGAACTTTTAGGGGTATAGGATGCATTTTTCATGCCAAAAATATTTTTGGGAATTTCAGTGGTCTAGGATGCGGGTTAATGCCCCTTTCAGGCTGCACGTGTTTTTGGGACATTCAGAGCTCTCTGGCACAGTTTTCGGGCCACCAACATTTTCTGGACTTTAGGGGGTCTAGGATGCCTGTAAACCCCATTTTTGGGCCTCTAAAGTTTTCAATATTTTTGCTGGCATAAGATGCATTTTAGGGCCTTTTTGGGGATGCCAACATATTCTGAACTTTCAGGGGTGTAGCATGCATTTTTCGTGCCCAAAATATTTTTGAGAATTTCAGTGGTCTAGGATGCGGGTTAATGCCCCTTTCAGGCTGCAAATGTTTTTGGGACATTTAGAGCTCTCTGACACAGTTTTTGGGCCACCAACATTTTCTGGACTTTTGGGGGTCTAGGATGCCTGTTAACCCCCTTTTTGAGCCTCCAAAGTTTTCAACATTTTTGCAGGCCTAAGATGCATTTTAAGGCCTGTTTTGGGCTGCTAACATATTCTGAACATCAGGGGTGTAGGATGCATTTTACGTGACTAAAATCTTTTTGGGAATTTCAGTGGTCTAGGATGCGGTTTAATGCCCCTTTCAGGCTGCACATGGTTTTGGGACATTCAAAGCTCTCTGACAAAGTTTTTGGACCACCAACATTTTCTGGACTTTAGGGGGTCTAGGATGCCTGTTAACCCCCTTTTTGGGCCTCCAAAGTTTTCAACATTTTTGCAGGCCTAAGATGCATTTGTAGGCCTTTTCTGGGCTGCTGACATATTCTGAATTTTCAGGGGTGTAGGATGCATTTTTCGTGCCCAAAACATTTTTGGGAAATTCAGTGGTCTAGAATGCAGGTTAATGCCCCTTTCAGGTTGCAAATGTTTTTGGGACATTCAGAGCTCTCTGGCACAGTTTTTGGGCAACCAACATTTCTTAGACTTTAGAGGTTCTAGGATGCCTGTCTCAGGCCTTTCAACATTTTTGCAGGCCTAAGATGCATTTTAAAGCCTTTTTTGGGATGCTAACATATTCTGAACTTTCAGGGGTGTATGATGCATTTTTCGTGCAAAAATATTTTTGGGAATTTCAGTGGTCTAGGATGCGGATTAATGCCCCTTTCAGGCTGCACATGTTTTTGGGACATTCAAAGCTCTCTGACAAAGTTTTTGGACCACCAACATTTTCTGTACTTCAGGGGTTCTAGGATGCCTGTAAACCCCATTTTTGGGCCTCCAAAGTTTTCAACATTTTTGCAGGCATCAGATGCATTTTAAAGCCTTTTTTGGGCTGCTAACATATTCTTGAACTTTCAGGGGTGTATGATGCATTTTTCGTGCAAAAATATTTTTGGGAATTTCAGTGGTCTAGGATGCGGTTTAATGCCCCTTTCAGGCTGCACATGTTTTTGGGACATTCAAAGCTCTCTGACAAAGTTTTTGGACCACCAACATTTTCTGTACTTCAGGGGTTCTAGGATGCCTGTAAACCCCTTTTTTGGGCGTCCGAAGTTTTCAACATTTTTGCAGGCCTAAGATGCATTTTAAGGCCTTTTTTGGGATGCTAACATATTCTAAACTTTCAGGGGTATAGGATGCATTTTTCGTGCCCAAAATATTTTTGGGGAAATTCAGTGGTCTAGAATGCGGGTTAATGCACCTTTCAGGCTCTAAATGTTTTTGGGACATTCAGAGCTCTCTGGCACAATTTTTGGGCCACCAACATTTTCTGGACTTTACGGGTTCTAGGATGCCTGTAAACCCCTTTTTTGGGCCACCAAAGTTATCAACATTTTTGCAGGTCTAAGATGCATTTTAAAGCATTTTTGGGATGCTAACATATTCTGAACTTTTAGGGGTATAGGATGCATTTTTCATGCCAAAAATATTTTTGGGAATTTCAGTGGTCTAGGATGCGGGTTAATGCCCCTTTCAGGCTGCACGTGTTTTTGGGACATTCAGAGCTCTCTGGCACAGTTTTCGGGCCACCAACATTTTCTGGACTTTAGGGGGTCTAGGATGCCTGTAAACCCCTTTTTTGGGCCTCTAAAGTTTTCAATATTTTTGCTGGCATAAGATGCATTTTAGGGCCTTTTTGGGGATGCCAACATATTCTGAACTTTCAGGGGTGTAGCATGCATTTTTCGTGCCCAAAATATTTTTGAGAATTTCAGTGGTCTAGGATGCGGGTTAATGCCCCTTTCAGGCTGCAAATGTTTTTGGGACATTTAGAGCTCTCTGACACAGTTTTTGGGCCACCAACATTTTCTGGACTTTTGGGGGTCTAGGATGCCTGTTAACCCCCTTTTTGAGCCTCCAAAGTTTTCAACATTTTTGCAGGCCTAAGATGCATTTTGAGGCCTGTTTTGGGCTGCTAACATATTCTGAACATCAGGGGTGTAGGATGCATTTTACGTGACTAAAATCTTTTTGGGAATTTCAGTGGTCTAGGATGCGGGTTAATGCCCCTTTCGGGCTGCAAATGTTTTTGGGACATTCAGAGCTCTCTGGCACAGTTTTTGGGCCACCAACACTTTCTGGACTTTAGGGGGTCAAGGATGCCTGTAAACCCCTTATTTGGGCCTCCAAAGTTTTCTACATTTTTGCAGGCCTAAGATGCATTTTAAGGCCTTTTTTGGGCTGTTAACATATTCTGAACTTTCAGGGGTGTAGGATGCATTTTTCGTGGCCAAAATATTTTTGGGAACTTCAGTGGTCTAGGATGCGGGTTAATGCCCCTTTCGGGCTGCAAATGTTTTTGGGACATTCAGAGCTCTCTGGCACAGTTTTCGGCCACCAACATTTTCTGGATTTTAGGGGGCCTAAGATGCGTAAACCCCTTTTTTGGGCCTCCAAGGTTATCAACATTTGTGCAGGCCTAAGATGCATTTTAAAGCATTTTTTGGGCTGCTAACACATCTGAACTTTCAGGGGTGTAGGATGAATTTTTCGTGCACAAAACATTTTTGGGAAATTCAGTGGTCTAGAATGCGGGTTAATGCCCCTTTCAGGTTGCAAAAGTTTTTGGGACATTCAGAGCTCTCTGGCACAGTTTTCGGGCCACCAACATTTTCTGGACTTTAGGGGGTCTAGGATGCCTGTAAACCCCTTTTTTTGGGCCTCCAAAGTTTTCAACATTTTTGCACGGCTAAGATGCATTTTAGGGCCTTTTTGGGGATGCCAACATATTCTGAACTTTCAGGGGTGTAGGATGCATTTTTTGTGCCCAAAATATTTTTGGGAATTTCAGTGGTCTAGGATGTGGGTTAATGCCCCTTTCAGGCTACAAATGTTTTTGGGACATTATGAGCTATCTGACACATTTTTTGGGCAACCAACATTTTCTCGACTTTTGGGGGTCTAGGATGGCTGTTAACCCTCTTTTTGGGCCTCCAAAGTTTTCAACATTTTTGGAGGCCTAAGACGCATTTTAAGGCCTTTTTTGGGCTGCTAACATATTCTGAACTTTCAGGGGTGTAGGATGCATTTTCCGTGCCCAAAATATTTTTGGGAAATTCAGTGGTCCAGAATGCGGGTTAATGCCCCTTTCAGGTTGCAAATGTTTTTGGGACATTCAGAGCTCTCGGCACAGTTTTTGGGCCACCAACATTTTCTGATTTTCTGGACTTCAGGGGGTCTAGGGTGCCTGTCTTAGGCCTTTTAACATTTTTGCAGGCCTAAGATGCATTTTAAAGCCTTTTTTGGGATGCTAACATATTCTAAACTTTCAGGGGTATAGGATGCATTTTTCGTGCCCAAAATATTTTTGGGGAAATTCAGTGGTCTAGAATGCGGGTTAATGCACCTTTCAGGCTCTAAATGTTTTTGGGACATTCAGAGCTCTCTGGCACAATTTTTGGGCCACCAACATTTTCTGGACTTTACGGGTTCTAGGATGCCTGTAAACCCCTTTTTTGGGCCTCCAAAGTTATCAACATTTTTGCAGGCCTAAGATGCATTTTAAAGCATTTTTGGGATGCTAACATATTCTGAACTTTTAGGGGTATAGGATGCATTTTTCGTGCCAAAAATATTTTTGGGAATTTCAGTGGTCTAGGATGCGGTTTAATGCCCCTTTCAGGCTGCACGTGTGTTTGGGACATTCAGAGCTCTCTGGCACAGTTTTCGGGCCACCAACATTTTCTGCACTTTAGGGGGTCTAGGATGCCTGTAAACCCCTTTCTTGGGCCTCTAAAGTTTTCAACATTTTTGCACGGATAAGATGCATTTTAAGGCCTTTTTGGGGATGCTAACATATTCTGAACTTTCAGGGGTGTAGGATGCATTTTCCGTGCCCAAAATATTTTTGGGAAATTCAGTGGTCCAGAATGCGGGTTAATGCCCCTTTCAGGTTGCAAATGTTTTTGGGACATTCAGAGCTCTCGGCACAGTTTTTGGGCCACCAACATTTTCTGATTTTCTGGACTTCAGGGGGTCTAGGGTGCCTGGCTTAGGCCTTTTAACATTTTTGCAGGCCTAAGATGCATTTTAAAGCCTTTTTTGGGATGCTAACATATTCTAAACTTTCAGGGGTATAGGATGCATTTTTCGTGCCCAAAATATTTTTGGGGAAATTCAGTGGTCTAGAATGCGGGTTAATGCACCTTTCAGGCTCTAAATGTTTTTGGGACATTCAGAGCTCTCTGGCACAATTTTTGGGCCACCAACATTTTCTGGACTTTACGGGTTCTAGGATGCCTGTAAACCCCTTTTTTGG
Organism: Ambystoma mexicanum; assembly: GCF_040938575.1. NCBI lineage: Eukaryota > Metazoa > Chordata > Amphibia > Caudata > Ambystomatidae > Ambystoma > Ambystoma mexicanum. Next base: position 605,771,932 of record NC_090940.1, read on the forward strand.
GCCTCCAAAGTTATCAACATTTTTGCAGGCCTAAGATGCATTTTAAAGCATTTTTGGGATGCTAACATATTCTGAACTTTTAGGGGTATAGGATGCATTTTTCGTGCCAAAAATATTTTTGGGAATTTCAGTGGTCTAGGATGCGGTTTAATGCCCCTTTCAGGCTGCACGTGTGTTTGGGACATTCAGAGCTCTCTGGCACAGTTTTCGGGCCACCAACATTTTCTGCACTTTAGGGGGTCTAGGATGCCTGTAAACCCCTTTTTTGGGCCTCTAAAGTTTTCAACATTTTTGCACGGATAAGATGCATTTTAAGGCCTTTTTGGGGATGCCAACATATTCTGAACTTTCAGGGGTGTAGGATGCATTTTTCGTGCCCAAAACATGTTTGGGAAATTCAGTGGTCTAGAATGCGGGTTAATGCACCTTTCAGGCTCTAAATGTTTTTGGGACATTCAGAGCTCTCCGGCACAGTTTTTGGGCCACCAGCATTTTCTGACTTTAGGGGGACTAGGATGCCTGTAAACCCCTTTTTTGGGCCTCTAAAGTTTTCAATATTTTTGCTGGCCTAAGATGCATTTTAAGGTCTTTTTTTGGGCTGCTAACATATTCTGAACTTTCAGGGGTGTAGGATGCATTTTTCATGCCCAAAATATTTTTGGGAATTTCATTGATCTAGAATGCGGGTTAATGCCCCTATTAGGCTGCAAATGTTTTTGGGACATTTAGAGCTCTCTGACACCGTTTTTGGGCCACCAACATTTTCTGGACTTTAGGGAGGTCTAGGATGCCTGTAAACCCCTTTTTTGGGACTCTAAAGTTTTCAATATTTTTGGAGGCCTAAAATGCATTTTAAGGTCATTTTGGGATTCCAACATATTCTGAACTTTCAGGGGTGTAGGATGCATTTTTTATGCCCAAAATATTTTTGGGAATTTCAGTGGTCTAGGGTGCGGGTTAATGCCCCTTTCAGTCTTCAAATGTTTTTGGGACATTCAGAGCTCCCTGGCACTGTTTTTGGCCCACCAACATTTTCTGGACTTTAGGGGGTGTAGGATGCCTGTAAACCCCATTTTTGGGCCTCCAAAGATTTCAAAATTTTTGCAGGGCTAAGATTCATTTTAAGGCCTTTTTTGGGATGCCAACATATTCTGAACTTTCAGGGGTATAGGATGCATTTTTCGTGCCAAAAATATTTTTGGGAATTTCAATGGTGTAGTATGCGGTTTAATGCACCTTTCAGGCTGCACGTGTTTTTGTGCCATTCGGAGCTCTCTGACACCGTTTTTGGGCCACCAACATTTTCTGGACTTTAGTGGGTCTAGGATGCCTGTAAACCTCTTTTTTTGGTCCTCCAAAGTTTTCAACATTTTTGCAGGCCTAAGATGCATTTGTAGGCCTTTTTTGGGCTGCTGACAAATTCTGAACTTTCAGGGTTGTAGGATGCATTTTTCGTGCCCAAAACATTTTTGGGAAATTCAGTGGTCTCGAATGCAGGTTAATGCCCCTTTCAGGTTGCAAATGTTTTTGGGACATTCAGAGCTCTCTGGCACAGTTTTTGGGCCAGCAACATCTTCTGGATTTTAGGGGGTCTAAGATGCCTGTAAACCCCTTTTTTGGGCCTCCAAAGTTATCAACATTTCTGCAGGCCTAAGATGCATTTTAAAGCATTTTTTGGGCTGCTAACATATTCTGAACATCAGGGGTGTAGGATGCATTTTACGTGCCTAAAATCTTTTTGGGAATTTCAGAGGTCTAGGATGTGGGTTAATGCCCCTTTCAGGTTGCAAATGTTTTTGGGACATTCAGAGCTCTCCAGCACAGTTTTTGGGCCACCAACATTTTCGGATTTTCTGGACTTCAGGGGGTCTAGGGTGCCCGTTTTAGGCCTTTCAACATTTTTGCAGGCCTAAGATGCATTTTAAGGCCTTCTTTGGGCTGCTAACATATTCTGAACTTTCAGGGGTGTAGGATGCATTTTTCGTGCACAAAACATTTTTGGGAAATTCAGTGGTCTAGAATGCAGGTTAATGCCCCTTTCAGGTTGCAAAAGTTTTTGGGACATTCAGAGCTCTCCGGCACAGTTTTTGGGCCACCAACATTTTCTGGACTTTACGGGGTCTAGGATGCCTGTAAACCCCTTTTTTGGGCCTCCAAAGTTTTCAACATTTTTGCACGGCTAAGGTGCATTTTAGGGCCTTTTTGGAGATGCCAACATATTCTGAACTTTTAGGGGTGTAGGATGCATTTTTTGTGCCCAAAATATTTTTGGGAAATTCAGTGGTCTAGAATGCGGGTTAATGCCCCTTTCAGGTTACAAATGATTTTGGGACATTCAGAGCTCTCTGGCACAGTTTTTGGGCCACCAACATTTTCTGGACTTTACGGGTTCTAGGATGCCTGTAAACCCCTTTTTTGGCCCTCCAAAGTTATCAACATTTTTGCAACCCTAAGATGCATTTTAAAGCATTTTTTGGATGCTAACATATTCTGAACTTTTAGGGGTATAGGATGCATTTTTCGTGGCAAAAATATTTTTGGGAATTTCAGTGGTCTAAAATGCGGTTTAATGCCCCTTTCAGGCTGCACGTGTTTTTGGGACATTCAGAGCTCTCTGGCACAGTTTTCAGCCACCAACATTTTCTGGATTTTAGGGGGTCTAAGATGTCTGTAAACCCCTTTTTTGGGCCTCCAAAGTTATCAACATTTGTGCAGGGCTAAGATGCATTATAAAGCATTTTTTGGGCTGCTAACATATTCTGAACTTTCAGGGGTGTAGGATGCATTTTTCGTGCACAAAACATATTTGGGAAATTCAGTGGTCTAGAATGCGGGTTAATGCCCCTTTCAGGTTGTAAAAGTTTTTGGGACATTCAGAGCTCTCCGGCACAGTTTTTGGGCCACCAACATTTTCTGGACTTTAGGGGGTCTAGGATGCCTGTAAAGCCCTTTTTTGGGCCTCTAAAGTTTTCAATATTTTTGTTGGCCTAAGATGCATTTTAAGGTCTTTTTTGGGCTGCTAACATATTCTCAACTTTCAGGGGTGTAGGATGCATTTTTCATGCCCAAAATATTTTTGGGAATTTCATTGATCTAGAATGCGGGTTAATGCCCCTATCAGGCTACAATTGTTGTTGGGACATTCAGAGCTCTCTGGCACAGTTTTCGGGCCGCCAACATTTTCTGGACTTTAGGGGGTCTAGGATGCCTGCAAACCCCTTTTTTGGGCCTCCAAAGTTTTCAACATTTTTGCAGGCCTAAGATGCATTTTAAAGCATTTTTTGGGCTGCTAACATATTCTGAACTTTCAGGGGTGTAGGATGCATTTTTCGTGCCCATAATATTTTTGGGAATTTCATTGGTCTAGGATGTGTGTTAATGCCCCTTTCGGGCTGCAAATGTTTTTGGGACATTCAAAGCTCCCTGGCACAGTTTTTCGGCCACCAACATTTTCTGGACTTTAGGGGGTCTAGGATGCCTGTAAACCCCTTTTTTGGGCCTCTAAAGTTTTCAATATTTTTGCTGGACTAAGATGCATTTTAAGGTCTTTTTTGGGCTGCTAACATATTCTGAACTTTCAGGGGTGTAGGATGCATTTTTCATGCCCAAAATATTTTTGGGAATTTCATTGATCTAGAATGCGGGTTAATGCCCCTATCAGGCTGCAAATGTTTTTGGGACATTTAGAGCTCTCTGACACAGTTTTTGGGCCACCAACATTTTCTGGACTTTTGGGGGTCTGGGATACCTGTAAACCCCTTTTTTGAACCTCCAAAGTTTTCCACATTTTTGCAGAGCTATAATGCATTTTAAGGCCTTTTTTGGGATGCCAGCATATTCAGAACTTTCAGGGGTGTAGCATGCATTTTTCGTGCCCAAAATATTTTTGAGAATTTCAGTGGTCTAGGATGCGGGTTAATGCCCCTTTCGGGCTGCAAATGTTTTTAGGACATTCAGAGCTCTCTGGCACAGTTTTTGGGCCACCAACCTTTTCTGGACTTTAGGGGGGTCTAGGATGCCTGTAAACCCCTTTTTCTGGGCCTCTAAAGTTTTCAATATTTTTGGAGGCCTGAAATGCATTTTAAGGTCGTTTTTGGGCTGCCAGCATATTCTGAACTTTCAGGGGTGTAGCATGCATTTTTCGTGCCCAAAATATTTTTGGGAATTTCAGTGGTCTAGTATGCGGGTTAATGCCCCTTTCGGGCTACAATTGTTGTTGGGACATTCAGAGCTCTCTGGCACAGTTTTCGGGCCGCCAACATTTTCTGGACTTTAGGGGGTCTAGGATGCCTGCAAACCCCTTTTTTGGGCCTCCAAAGTTTTCAACATTTTTGCAGGCCTAAGATGCATTTTAAAGCATTTTTTGGGCTGCTAACATATTCTGAACTTTCAGGGGTGTAGGATGCATTTTTCGTGCCCATAATATTTTTGGGAATTTCATTGGTCTAGGATGTGTGTTAATGCCCCTTTCGGGCTGCAAATGTTTTTGGGACATTCAAAGCTCCCTGGCACAGTTTTTTGGCCACCAACATTTTCTGGACTTTAGGGGGTCTAGGATGCCTGTAAACCCCTTTTTTGGGCCTCTAAAGTTTTCAATATTTTTGCTGGACTAAGATGCATTTTAAGGTCTTTTTTGGGCTGCTAACATATTCTGAACTTTCAGGGGTGTAGGATGCATTTTTCATGCCCAAAATATTTTTGGGAATTTCATTGATCTAGAATGCGGGTTAATGCCCCTATCAGGCTGCAAATGTTTTTGGGACATTTAGAGCTCTCTGACACAGTATTTGGGCCACCAACATTTTCTGGACTTTTGGGGGTCTGGGATACCTGTAAACCCCTTTTTTGGACCTCCAAAGTTTTCCACATTTTTGCAGAGCTATAATGCATTTTAAGGCCTTTTTTGGGATGCCAGCATATTCAGAACTTTCAGGGGTGTAGCATGCATTTTTCGTGCCAAAAATATTTTTGAGAATTTCAGTGGTCTAGGATGCGGGTTAATGCCCCTTTCGGGCTGCAACTGTTTTTAGGACATTCAGAGCTCTCTGGCACAGTTTTTGGGCCACCAACCTTTTCTGGACTTTAGGGGGGTCTAGGATGCCTGTAAACCCCTTTTTCTGGGCCTCTAAAGTTTTCAATATTTTTGGAGGCCTAAGATGCATTTTAAGGTTGTTTTTGGGCTGCCAACATATTCTGAACTCACAGGGTTGTAGGATGCATTTTTCGTGCCCAAAATATTTTTGGGAATTTCAGTGGTCTAGGATGATGGTTAATGCCCCTTTCGGGCTGCAAATGTTTTTGGGTCATTCAGAGCTCTCTGGCACAGTTTTTGGGCCACCAACATTTTCGGGACTTTACGGGTTCTAGGATGCCTGTAAACCTCTTTTTTGGTCCTCCAAAGTTATCAACATTTTTGCAGGCCTAGGATGCATTTTAAAGCATTTTTGGGCTGCTAACATATTCTGAACTTTTAGGGGTATAGGATGCATTTTTCGTGCCAAAAATATTTTTGGGAATTTCAGTGGTCTAGGATGCGGTTTAATGCCCCTTTCAGGCTGCATGTGTTTTTGGGACATTCAGAGCTCTCTGGCACAGTTTTCGGCCACCAACATTTTCTGGATTTTAGGGGGTCTAAGAAGCGTAAACCCCTTTTTTGGGCCTCCAAAGTTATCAACATTTGTGCAGGCCTAAAATGCATTTTAAAGCATTTTTTGGGCTGCTAACATATTCTGAACTTTCAGGGGTGTAGGATGCATTTTTCGTGCACAAAACATTTTTGGGAAATTCAGTGGTCTATAATGCGGGTTAATGCCCCTTTCAGGTTGCAAAAGTTTTTGGGACATTCAGAGCTCTCCGGCACAGTTTTTGGGCCACCAACATTTTCTGGACTTTAGGGGGGTATAGGATGCCTGTAAACCCCTTTTTTTGGGCCTCTAAAGTTTTCAATATTTTTGGAGGCCTAAAATGCATTTTAAGGTTGTTTTTGGGCTGCCAACATATTCTGAACTCATAGGGGTGTAGGATGCATTTTTCGTGCCCAAAATAATTTTGGGAATTTCAGTGGTCTAGTATGCGGGTTAATGCCCCTTTCGGGCTGCAAATGTTTTTGGGACATTCAGAGCTCTCTGGCACAGTTTTCGGGCCACCAACATTTTCTGGACTTTAGGGGGTCTAGGATGCCTGTAAACCACTTTTTTGGGCCTCTAAAGTTTTCAATATTTTTGGAGGCGTAAGATGCATTCTAAGGCCTTTTTTGGGATGCCAACATATTCTGAACTTTCAGGGGTGTTGGATGCATTTTTTGTGCACAAAATATTTTTGGGAATTTCAGTGGTCTAGGATGATGGTTAATGCCCCTTTCAGGCTGCAAATGTTTTTGGGTCATTCAGAGCTCTCTGGCAAAGTTTTTGGACCACCAACATTTTCCGTACTTCAGGGGTTCTAGGATGCCTGTAAACCCCTTTTTTGGGCGTCCGAAGTTTTCAACATTTTTGCAGGCCTAAGATGCATTTTAAGGGCTTTTTTGGGCTGCTGACATATTCTAAACTTTCAGGGGTGTAGGATGCATTTTTCGTGCCAAAAATATTTTTGGGAATTTCAGTGGTCTAGGATGCGGGTTAATGCCCCTTTCAGGTTGCCAATGTTTTTGGGACATTCAGAGCTCTCTGGCACAATTTTCGGCCACCAACATCTTCTGGATTTTAGGGGGTCTAAGATGCCTGTAAACCCCTTTTTTGGACCTCCAAAGTTATCAACATTTTTGCAGGCCTAAGATGCATTTTAAAGCATTTTTTGGCCTGCTAACATATTCTGAACTTTCAGGGGTGTAGGATGCATTTTTCGTGCCCAAAATATTTTTGTGAATTTCAGAGGTCTAGGATGTGGGTTAATGCCCCTTTCAGGTTGCAAATGTTTTTGGGACATTCAGAGCTCTCTGACACAGTTTTTGGGCCACCAACATTTTCTGGACTTTAGGGGGTCTAGGATGCCTGTAAACCCCTTTTTTTGGGGCTCCAAAGTTTTCAACATTTTTGCACGGCTAAGATGCATTTTAAGGCCTTTTTGGGGATGCCAACATATTCTGAACTTTCAGGGGTGTAGGATGCATTTTATGTGCCCAAAATATTTGTGAGAATTTCAGTGGTCTAGGATGCGGGTTAATGCCCCTTTCAGGCTGCAAATGTTTTTGGGACATTTAGAGCTCTCTGACACAGTTTTTGGGCCACCAACATTTTCTGGATTTTGGGGGTCTAGGATGCCTGTTAACCCCCTTTTTGAGCCTCCAAGGTTCTCAACATTTTTGCAGGCCTAAGATGCATTCTAAGGCCTGTTTTGGGCTGCTAACATATTCTGAACATCAGGGGTGTAGGATGCATTTTACGTGACTAAAATCTTTTTGGGAATTTCAGTGGTCTAGGATGCGGGTTAATGCCCCTTTCGGGCTGCAAATGTTTTTGGGACATTCAGAGCTCTCTGGCACAGTTTTTGGGCCACCAACACTTTCTGGACTTTAGGGGGTCGAGGATGCCTGTAAACCCCTTATTTGGGCCTCCAAAGTTTTCAACATTTTTGCAGGCCTAAGATGCATTTTAAGGGCTTTTTTGGGCTGTTAACATATTCTGAACTTTCAGGGGTGTAGGATGCATTTTTCGTGGCCAAATTATTTTTGGGAACTTCAGTGGTCTAGGATGCGGGTTAATGCCCCTTTCAGGTCGCAAAGGTTTTTGGGACATTCAGAGCTCTCTCACACAGTTTTTGGGGAACCAACATTTTCTGGACTTTAGGGGGTCTAGGATGCCTGTAAACCCCTTTTTTAGGCCTCCAAAGTTTTCAACATTTTTGCAGGCCTAAGATGCATTTTAAGGCCTTTTTTGGGATGCCAACATATTCTGAACTTACAGGGGTTTAGGATGCATTTTTGGTGCCCAACATATTTTTGGGAATTTCAGTGGTCTAGTATGCGGGTTAATGCCCCTTTCGGGCTGCAAATGTTTTTGGGACATTCAGAGCTCTCTGGCACAGTTTTCGGCCACCAACATTTTCTGGATTTTGGGGGTCTAGGATGCCTGTTAACCCCGTTTTTGAGCCTCCAAAGTTTTCAACATTTTTGCAGGCCTAAGATGCATTCTAAGGCCTGTTTTGGGCTGCTAACATATTCTGAACATCAGGGGTGTAGGATGCATTTTACGTGACTAAAATCTTTTTGGGAATTTCAGTGGTCTAGGATGCGGGTTAATGCCCCTTTTGGGCTGCAAATGTTTTTGGGACATTCAGAGCTCTCTGGCACAGTTTTTGGGCCACCAACACTTTCTGGACTTTAGGGGGTCGAGGATGCCTGTAAACCCCTTATTTGGGCCTCCAAAGTTTTCAACATTTTTGCAGGCCTAAGATGCATTTTAAGGGCTTTTTTGGGCTGTTAACATATTCTGAACTTTCAGGGGTGTAGGATGCATTTTTCGTGGCCAAATTATTTTTGGGAACTTCAGTGGTCTAGGATGCGGGTTATGCCCCTTTCAGGTTGCAAAGGTTTTTGGGACATTCAGAGCTCTCTCACACAGTTTTTGGGGAACCAACATTTTCTGGACTTTGGGGGGTCTAGGATGCCTGTAAACCCCTTTTTTAGGCCTCCAAAGTTTTCAACATTTTTGCAGGCCTAAGATGCATTTTAAGGCCTTTTTTGGGATGCCAACATATTCTGAACTTACAGGGGTTTAGGATGCATTTTTGGTGCCCAACATATTTTTGGGAATTTCAGTGGTCTAGTATGCGGGTTAATGCCCCTTTCGGGCTGCAAATGTTTTTTTGACATTCAGAGCTCTCTGGCACAGTTTTCGGCCACCAACATTTTCTGGATTTTAGGGGGTCTAAAATGCGTAAACCCCTTTTTTGGGCCTCCAAAGTTATCAACATTTGTGCAGGCCTAAAATGCATTTTAAAGCATTTTTGGGCTGCTAACACATTCTGAACTTTCAGTGGTCTAGGATGTGGGTTAATGCCCCTTTCAGGTCGCAAAGGTTTTTGGGACATTCAGAGCTCTCTCACACAGTTTTTGGGGAACCAACATTTTCTGGACTTTAGGGGGTCTAGGATGCCTGTAAACCCCTTTTTTAGGCCTCCAAAGTTTTCAATATTTTTGCAGGCCTAAGATGCATTTTAAGGCCTTTTTTGGGATGCCAACATATTCTGAACTTACAGGGGTTTAGGATGCATTTTTGGTGCCCAACATATTTTTGGGAATTTCAGTGGTCTAGTATGCGGGTTAATGCCCCTTTCGGGCTGCAAATGTTTTTGGGACATTCAGAGCTCTCTGGCACAGTTTTCGGCCACCAACATTTTCTGGATTTTGGGGGTCTAGGATGCCTGTTAACCCCCTTTTTGAGCCTCCAAAGTTTTCAACATTTTTGCAGGCCTAAGATGCATTCTAAGGCCTGTTTTGGGCTGCTAACATATTCTGAACATCAGGGGTGTAGGATGCATTTTACGTGACTAAAATCTTTTTGGGAATTTCAGTGGTCTAGGATGCGGGTTGATGCCCCTTTCGGGCTGCAAATGTTTTTGGGACATTCAGAGCTCTCTGGCACAGTTTTTGGGTCACCAACACTTTCTGGACTTTAGGGGGTCGAGGATGCCTGTAAACCCCTTATTTGGGCCTCCAAAGTTTTCAACATTTTTGCAGGCCTAAGATGCATTTTAAGGGCTTTTTTGGGCTGTTAACATATTCTGAACTTTCAGGGGTGTAGGATGCATTTTTCGTGGCCAAATTATTTTTGGGAACTTCAGTGGTCTAGGATGCGGGTTATGCCCCTTTCAGGTTGCAAAGGTTTTTGGGACATTCAGAGCTCTCTCACACAGTTTTTGGGGAACCAACATTTTCTGGACTTTAGGGGGTCTAGGATGCCTGTAAACCCCTTTTTTAGGCCTCCAAAGTTTTCAACATTTTTGCAGGCCTAAGATGCATGTTAAGGCCTTTTTTGGGATGCCAACATATTCTGAACTTACAGGGGTTTAGGATGCATTTTTGGTGCCCAACATATTTTTGGGAATTTCAGTGGTCTAGTATGCGGGTTAATGCCCCTTTCGGGCTGCAAATGTTTTTTTGACATTCAGAGCTCTCTGGCACAGTTTTCGGCAACCAACATTTTCTGGATTTTAGGGGGTCTAAAATGCGTAAACCCCTTTTTTGGGCCTCCAAAGTTATCAACATTTGTGCAGGCCTAAGATGCATTTTAAAGCATTTTTTGGCCTGCTAACATATTCTGAACTTTCAGGGGTGTAGGATGCATTTTTCGTGCCCAAAATATTTTTGTGAATTTCAGAGGTCTAGGATGTGGGTTAATGCCCCTTTCAGGTTGCAAATGTTTTTGGGACATTCAGAGCTCTCTGACACAGTTTTTGGGCCAACAACATTTTCTGGACTTTAGGGGGTCTAGGATGCCTGTAAACCCCTTTTTTTGGGGCTCCAAAGTTTTCAACATTTTTGCACGGCTAAGATGCATTTTAAGGCCTTTTTGGGGATGCCAACATATTCTGAACTTTCAGGGGTGTAGGATGCATTTTACGTGCCCAAAATATTTGTGAGAATTTCAGTGGTCTAGGATGCGGGTTAATGCCCCTTTCAGGCTGCAAATGTTTTTGGGACATTTAGAGCTCTCTGACACAGTTTTTGGGCCACCAACATTTTCTGGATTTTGGGGGTCTAGGATGCCTGTTATCCCCCTTTTTGAGCCTCCAAGGTTTTCAACATTTTTGCAGGCCTAAGATGCATTCTAAGGCCTGTTTTGGGCTGCTAACATATTCTGAACATCAGGGGTGTAGGATGCATTTTACGTGACTAAAATCTTTTTGGGAATTTCAGTGGTCTAGGATGCGGGTTAATGCCCCTTTCGGGCTGCAAATGTTCTTGGGACATTCAGAGCTCTCTGGCACAGTTTTTGGGCCACCAACACTTTCTGGACTTTTGGGGGTCGAGGATGCCTGTAAACCCCTTATTTGGGCCTCCAAAGTTTTCAACATTTTTGCAGGCCTAAGATGCATTTTAAGGGCTTTTTTGGGCTGTTAACATATTCTGAACTTTCAGGGGTGTAGGATGCATTTTTCATGGCCAAATTATTTTTGGGAACTTCAGTGGTCTAGGATGCGGGTTAATGCCCCTTTCAGGTCGCAAAGGTTTTTGGGACATTCAGAGCTCTCTCACACAGTTTTTGGGGAACCAACATTTTCTGGACTTTAGGGGGTCTAGGATGCCTGTAAACCCCTTTTTTAGGCCTCCAAAGTTTTCAACATTTTTGCAGGCCTAAGATGCATTTTAAGGCCTTTTTTGGGATGCCAACATATTCTGAACTTACAGGGGTTTAGGATGCATTTTTGGTGCCCAACATATTTTTGGGAATTTCAGTGTTCTAGTATGCGGGTTAATGCCCCTTTCGGGCTGCAAATGTTTTTGGGACATTCAGAGCTCTCTGGCACAGTTTTCGGCCACCAACATTTTCTGGATTTTGGGGGTCTAGGATGCCTGTTAACCCCGTTTTTGAGCCTCCAAAGTTTTCAACATTTTTGCAGGCCTAAGATGCATTCTAAGGCCTGTTTTGGGCTGCTAACATATTCTGAACATCAGGGGTGTAGGATGCATTTTACGTGACTAAAATCTTTTTGGGAATTTCAGTGGTCTAGGATGCGGGTTAATGCCCCTTTCGGGCTGCAAATGTTTTTGGGACATTCAGAGCTCTCTGGCACAGTTTTTGGGCCACCAACACTTTCTGGACTTTAGGGGGTCGAGGATGCCTGTAAACCCCTTATTTGGGCCTCCAAAGTTTTCAACATTTTTGCAGGCCTAAGATGCATTTTAAGGGCTTTTTTGGGCTGTTAACATATTCTGAACTTTCAGGGGTGTAGGATGCATTTTTCGTGGCCAAATTATTTTTGGGAACTTCAGTGGTCTAGGATGCGGGTTATGCCCCTTTCAGGTTGCAAAGGTTTTTGGGACATTCAGAGCTCTCTCACACAGTTTTTGGGGAACCAACATTTTCTGGACTTTAGGGGATCTAGGATGCCTGTAAACCCCTTTTTTAGGCCTCCAAAGTTTTCAACATTTTTGCAGGCCTAAGATGCATTTTAAGGCCTTTTTTGGGATGCCAACATATTCTGAACTTACAGGGGTTTAGGATGCATTTTTGGTGCCCAACATATTTTTGGGAATTTCAGTGGTCTAGTATGCGGGTTAATGCCCCTTTCGGGCTGCAAATGTTTTTTTGACATTTAGAGCTCTCTGGCACAGTTTTCGGCCACCAACATTTTCTGGATTTTAGGGGGTCTAAAATGCGTAAACCCCTTTTTTGGGCCTCCAAAGTTAACAACATTTGTGCAGGCCTAAAATGCATTTTAAAGCATTTTTGGGCTGCTAACACATTCTGAACTTTCAGTGGTCTAGGATGCGGGTTAATGCCCCTTTCAGGTCGCAAAGGTTTTTGGGACATTCAGAGCTCTCTCACACAGTTTTTGGGGAACCAACATTTTCTGGACTTTAGGGGGTCTAGGATGCCTGTAAACCCCTTTTTTAGGCCTCCAAAGTTTTCAACATTTTTGCAGGCCTAAGATGCATTTTAAGGCCTTTTTTGGGATGCCAACATATTCTGAACTTACAGGGGTTTAGGATGCATTTTTGGTGCCCAACATATTTTTGGGAATTTCAGTGGTCTAGTATGCGGGTTAATGCCCCTTTCGGGCTGCAAATGTTTTTGGGACATTCAGAGCTCTCTGGCACAGTTTTCGGCCACCAACATTTTCTGGATTTTGGGGGTCTAGGATGCCTGTTAACCCCCTTTTTGAGCCTCCAAAGTTTTCAACATTTTTGCAGGCCTAAGATGCATTCTAAGGCCTGTTTTGGGCTGTTAACATATTCTGAACTTTCAGGGGTGTAGGATGCATTTTTCGTGGCCAAATTATTTTTGGGAACTTCAGTGGTCTAGGATGCGGGTTATGCCCCTTTCAGGTTGCAAAGGTTTTTGGGACATTCAGAGCTCTCTCACACAGTTTTTGGGGAACCAACATTTTCTGGACTTTAGGGGGTCTAAGATGCCTGTAAACCCCTTTTTTAGGCCTCCAAAGTTTTCAACATTTTTGCAGGCCTAAGATGCATTTTAAGGCCTTTTTTGGGATGCCAACATATTCTGAACTTACAGGGGTTTAGGATGCATTTTTGGTGCCCAACATATTTTTGGGAATTTCAGTGGTCTAGTATGCGGGTTAATGCCCCTTTCAGGCTGCAAATGTTTTTTTGACATTCAGAGCTCTCTGGCACAGTTTTCGGCCACCAACATTTTCTGGATTTTAGGGGGTCTAAAATGCGTAAACCCCTTTTTTGGGCCTCCAAAGTTATCAACATTTGTGCAGGCCTAAAATGCATTTTAAAGCATTTTTGGGCTGCTAACACATTCTGAACTTTCAGGGGTGTAGGATGCATTTTTCGTGCACAAAACATTTTTGGGAAATTCAGTGGTCTAGAATGCGGGTTAATGCCCCTTTCAGGCTACAAGTGTTTTTGGGACATTAAGAGCTCTCTGACACATTTTTTGGGCAACCAACATTTTCTCGACTTTTGGGGGTCTAGGATGCCTGTTAACCCCCTTTTTTGGGCCTCCAAAGTTTTCAACATTTTTGCAGGCCTAAGACGCATTTTAAGGCCTTTTTTGGGCTGCTAACATATTCTGAACTTTTAGGGGTATAGGATGCATTTTTCGTGCCAAAAATATTTTTGGGAATTTCAGTGGTCTAGGATGCGGTTTAATGCCCCTTTCAGGCTGCACGTGTTTTTGGGACATTCAGAGCTCTCTGGCACAGTTTTCGGGCCACCAACATTTTCTGGACTTTAGGGGGTCTAGGATGCCTGTAAACCCCTTTTTTGGGCCTCTAAAGTTTTCAATATTTTTGCTGGCATAAGATGCATTTTAGGGCCTTTTTGGGGATGCCAACATATTCTGAACTTTCAGGGGTGTAGGATGCATTTTTTGTGCCCAAAATATTTTTGGGAATTTCAGTGGTCTAGGATGCGGGTTAATGCCCCTTTCAGGCTGCAAATGTTTTTGGGACATTAAGAGCTCTCTGACACATTTTTGGGCAACCAACATTTTCTCGACTTTTGGGGGTCTAGGATGCCTGTTAACCCCGTTTTTGAGCCTCCAAAGTTTTCAACATTTTTGCAGGCCTAAGATGCATTCTAAGGCCTGTTTTGGGCTGCTAACATATTCTGAACATCAGGGGTGTAGGATGCATTTTACGTGACTAAAATCTTTTTGGGAATTTCAGTGGTCTAGGATGCGGGTTAATGCCCCTTTCGGGCTGCAAATGTTTTTGGGACATTCAGAGCTCTCTGGCACAGTTTTTGGGCCACCAACACTTTCTGGACTTTAGGGGGTCGAGGATGCCTGTAAACCCCTTATTTGGGCCTCCAAAGTTTTCAACATTTTTGCAGGCCTAAAATGCATTTTAAAGGATTTTTGGGATGCTAACATATTCTGAACTTTTAGGGGTATAGAATGCATTTTTCGTGCCAAAAATATTTTTGGGAATTTCAGTGGTCTAGGATGCGGTTTAATGCCCCTTTCAGGCTGCACGTGTTTTTGGGACATTCAGAGCTCTCTGGCACAGTTTTCGGGCCACCAAAATTTTCTGGACTGAAGTGGGAGAATGGAAGACCAGGCTCCCGTCCTTCACCTCTCGCGCTTGGCCTAAAGGGTCACGACCCAGACACCCGCCACGAGAAGAGTTTGTCCATTTACCAGACGACCAAATACCCTGGTACAGGAACATACGGATGTGTCCATCTGCCTGCCCAACAGCCCGCACTGGCCATGCCGACACCTGCGGCACGGACCAACTAGACTAAAATCTACACGTCGTTAGAGATGCCATGACGACCTAGACAACGGGAAGCACATCTGTACAAATATACACACTGGACATTCCCACACCGATCTACACGAAGAATATACTCAGTGCTATGACGTAGGCGACAGGCATATTCACGGACGTGCATCTTTATTATTTTTACATAGGCTTTCAGAATGCAGAAACGCAAGACGCGTCATGAACTCATCTATAAAGCTTGCTCACGCTTCTCTTGAAACCAGTTACCACCATAAGAAGTATAATGAAGACACGATACTGGTCATGGAACTATATGCTACTATAACCTAAAGCACCTATGCACCAAACGGACCACTTATGCACCAGGCCCAAGTAGGCCTCAAACAAGAGCTCCCGTGGACATTAACAAAGCAAGAGTCAGGTTGCTGATCCTGCAGAATGGGCCCGGTGAAACAACCAGCCAAGGTCGCAATGTTGCAAACCCACATTCCAAGAACAAAGCATCAGAGGCACGATGTTGCAACCTCGCACTCCGCGCACCAACGTTAAGGTCACACCTGCAAATTAAACCAGACACACAGTGGAAAAGCAATATTAATTGTGCAGAATTCTGCCTCAAACACGGTCCCTCCCCACGTGACCAAGCCGAACCTGACGAGATGCCAAACCCAGGAGAGAAGAGGCGTCTGGATCCCTCGCTACGAGACACAGGCAGATACACTTGAAAGGCTCAATGGACATCTGCGACAGTGGGAGCGGTCAGCCTTCCAGCTATGAATAAATCCTCACATTGTCTGCACGTACCCATAGTGAAACATTGTTGCAAATCGCAGGTACACCGAGAGCTGGGAACAGCAGTGGTCCCAGGCTGGGAAGCTCACGGGCGCACCAATCAGAACATGGGGCTCTTATCACTGACACCAGTAATATTAACCAATCCTCAGGAGTCTTCATGTAACAATTCTCATGTATCTAATTGTAGGGACAACCCAGATATATCACCTGACTACCCTTTGTCCACTAACATTGTCCTCTATATGTGTGCTATACTAACCCTACCACTCGAGCAACCAATTAAGAGTGGCGATAGGTTTTTTGTTAACTTTCTGAAGTGACGCAAGTAGCGCGTCATAATACAGTAAAAAGGGCCTGCGAGCCCCACGATTGTGTGTGTGTCAGGACGGACGCGTACGCTCCTTGACCCATCCCTGCCGTTTTGTCTAATAAACAGCAGAGTCACCTTGCTCCTTGTGTGTGTCTCATACTCTATCTCATCTGGGATACACGGGAGGAGTTGGGGCCTCCCTGCCTGGAGGTCTGCGGATGGCCCGGCCGACCCCGGCAGAATTTCCCCCCGACAAGTTGGAGGCACTGCTGAGATCTGTTTAAGATCGACTTTTTATTTTTTACTTTTTCCAGGCACTCCCGTTGCGAGGAGGCCCGGCGGCGCGGCCCCCTCTGCCGTTGCCCCCTTCTGAGGACTACAGGACCATCGCGGAGCTGCGAGAAGACCGGACAGCGCAATCCGGATATTGGCCCTCGGGAGCCGGTTGAGAAGTATCCCGCCCGCGGTTGGCGAGTGTCCAGACGTGGTCCAGACGAGGGGAGGTGGCGAGCCGCTCGGAGGGGTGCACGCAGTCGAGCGGCCCTGCATCGAGAGAACTTGGTGAGCATGACACGCACAACAAGCAATGCGAAATTGTGAGGGAGGGGGGAGGAAGTAAATAAGGGAGGAGGGAGGTGTTGTACAGATGCATGGCGAAGGTCTAACAACTTAGTGTTGCCAATGGAATAAATGGTAGCGAAACGAGTGCGAGAGCAGTCGGCTACGTCACGCGAAAGAGGGGGGGCCGAGCATGAAAACATCACGTGCGGCCGCTCGTAAGGCACTGATTGGCCTAAGTCGCGACTACGTGTAAGGGTGGGCGTGTGTGGTTTCCTACGATTTGGCATTTATTGATCAATGAGTAGACGAGGATCCCTATTGTTCGAGCAAGAAACTCGATAGGTAGATGACGATTCCCTGTAGGCGGTGGCTAGTTGCCTAGTTGCCCAATACGGAAGATAATTGGCTGGTTAAGCCCTCCTGTTGAGGGGCGTATCACACGCGAGGCGACGCAGCGTGCGCAGTCCGATTATATTATTGATTTGATTACCTTGTTCCAGGAGTGACAGGAAGACAGCTGTAGGGTTAGCAGGGGTAGATTGCAAGTGTATTTTGAACTTAAAGAACATAATAAGAATGTACCAGTAGCTCGAAGAGATCGGTGACGTCACCAGTAGGGATTTAATAGGATATCGCGAACACAAGGAACTTTGGTTTTGGGAGTGGTGAGGAAGAGAAATATGATAAGGGAGCGGACACGGAGATAAACGATAAACGAGTAGATCAGGAAAAGGAGAAGGGGAGAGGGGCGTGGCTGCGCACGGAGAACGCCGGCCACGGCAAGTGTAAAAGGGGGAGGAGAACTGGGAAACAGGACGACTGTATAAGAGCGTCGTAAAGGGTACGCAGCCGCAGGGGGCTGCGTGCGCTTCGGCCGCAGGGGGCCGTAAGGGTGTAGTAACAGAAGGGAATAGACAAATGTAAAACCATACATAAAGGATTGTCTTAAGTCCCCACACTTGCGGGGCCAGGTAAACAATATAAGGTTGTATATTGTAAACTGCTAGTGAAGGGAAGGGTAACAAGTGGAGCGCCACTATGTCATATGGGACAGGGCCGGGAGGGTGGGGGAACACCCTCACTACACCACTACAACACATATGCACCACACTGCCACCCCATAGGGAGAAATTAATTAAGTACAGCATAGAGTGGACCCAGGGGACGGATAACAAAACGTTAACACCATGGCCGCCTAATGGTAGTTTCGATCCATATGCCCAACATTCACTGCTAAACCATCTGCACAATACATACAAGGGGAAGAAGTTGGCAAACCATGTGGAGGTGTTTAACTTATGGAGGATGTTCCAGGGGTCCCGACCAGGACCAAATGGAATGTTCACTATGGGGGAAACACCGGAAGAAAAGGAGATTAAGAAAGAAGGAGAGGATGGGAAAAAGGGGCGTGAAAGCACAAAGAATACGGGGAACGGAGGAGAGGGAGGAGAAAAGATTGATAAATCAGACGACATAAAAAAGGAACCGAACAACGAGATACCCATAACACCGGGAGTGAAAACAGAGGGAGGAGGGTTGTACCCTTTAAGAGAATTAGGAGAAATAGAAGGACAGTTAAGGGCGGCTGAAGGATACTCGAACCCGGCATACAGCCCTCCACCATATGTGGCTCATAGGAAGATGCCAGTGGGGGAGGGGAGGATTGGAGAAGAGCAGACTGTAGAGATAGGAAATGATGAGTGGGTAGCTGCACAGATATTATTAAAATTACGAGGTTCACTAACTGGAGAAGAGAGGGAGGTAGTAAAGAGAACAGATGAGGATAGTGCAAGAGAGAGTGAAATGAGGGGGGAGGAGCTATTACGGCAAAAGGAAGAGATTTTGGAGGAAAGATTAGCAAAGCTAAGGGATGAGCAGAATGAATTGATCAAACAGCTTGAGAGGGAGGAAAGAGAGAGAGTGAGGAAAAGGAAAGAAGGTAAGAACGAATTGGAAAAATTAAGGGAACGAAATGAGGAGCAAAGGAGAGAAGCTGAAAGGGTAAAAGCAGCAGCAGACAGGGTATCAAGAGTAGTGCTGAGAGAGAAGAAGGAAGAAGAAGAAAAAGAAAAGGAAATGGCAATATGGAAGAGGAGGGTACTATCAGAGACAGCTAAGAAATATGAAGAGGGGAAAGTAATAGAAAGTATAGTAGAGAGAGAAAGAGTGAAATGGGAAAGGAAGAAAG
This sequence comes from Ambystoma mexicanum, assembly GCF_040938575.1. Classification (NCBI taxonomy): domain Eukaryota; kingdom Metazoa; phylum Chordata; class Amphibia; order Caudata; family Ambystomatidae; genus Ambystoma; species Ambystoma mexicanum. The sequence continues at coordinate 605,790,648 of NC_090940.1, forward strand.
AGGATGAAAGAATATTGGAACAGATGAGCAACAAAGTGATGGAGGAATTGAAAAGGAAAAGGGAGGAAAATAGTAGGGAGATGGAGGAGAGAAGTGAAGGGGAAAGAGAAGGGAGGAGTAGGGAGAGTGAAAGATGGGGGGATGTATATAGAAGTAGAGAAGTAGCAACAACATCAGCACTAGGGGGAGCAGTTGGTAACAAAGGAAAAGGAGAAATAGACCTAATAGACTTAGAAACAGTAACAATAAAAGGGAAAAAGGCAGAGTGGGGGGTGCCATTTATGAATGATTTTTGCAGTGAGGAGGAAGAAGGAGTGGAGAGGGAAGGAAGAAAGAGTGAAAGGGAAAGCTTAGATAAGCTATACCTCACTCGAACAAACATAGACTCGCCATGGATCAGTAGGAGAAGGGAGGACCTGGAGAGAAGTGAGGGAGTGCAAGGACTAGTGGAAAGACAAACCCATGAAACCACACCATCCCCATCTCCATCATGCCCTCCCCCATCGCACCCTACATGCTCAACCACCGCACGCTCGCTGCGCAGAATAAAGCTCGCGCCCTTCATGGACGAACTGACACCCTATGCATGTCGGCTTAGAGACCTCCCTAGTCGCAGACAAGACAGACAAATAAACACGCCCACATTAAATACAGGAAATGACGAAAGGAGGGGAAAGGATGGAGAAGGAGTTAGGAGCAGGGGTAATAAGGACGAAATTGAAGAGGTAAAGGAACCGGAAGAAGAGGAGGGGTGTGAGGACTCGATATTATGGAACGTAAAGGGTGACACAAGACACAACTTAATGCCACTGTTGGAGAGAGGAGGGGTTAGACCACAGTACGTCCCTTGGAAGAAGAAAATATAAAATGTAGGCTCCCATCACTAAGTGGAGGTGCGGGTAAGTGGATATATGAAATGGAAAAACACACCGCAGGACAGAAACTAGCAGTAGGAGATGTAAAGGGCCTGTTAATATCAATATTAGGGGATAGAGCGGATGACATTTGGAAGAGAGCGGGATTCCATGGGGTAACAATAACAAACACATCGCATGATGGGGCACCATTTGCAAACTGCAGACATGCGCTATGGCAGGCACTGAGAGTACAGTACCCAGACACATCAGACATAGGAGCAATTACTTCCCGTAAGATGCGTGAGAATGAGGATCCTGTTGATTATATCCAGGATATCCAAGAGAAGTGGCGCATGGAAACTAGAGAACAATGGGACAAAACACCAGCCATATTTTATCATATACTAGTACAAGGGCTCCCAGAAGGAGTTCAGAAACAACTAAAGAAAGTAGTGGGAATGGAAGCAAACCCATGGCCAGAAATACAACTGACTATAGTACATCACTGCAGGACATGGCAAGGAAAAATGAAACAAAAGGAAGAGGACAGGAAAACAGAAGAGGCTAAACTAGTACAGAAAAAACTTACTAAATACACAATGGAAGGGGCACTAATAACTACGCCCACACCAATGGCCCAAAGCCCCACACAAGTAGTGGCTGCACAAGATCCTGCTCAAATAGCACCTCCACAGACTATAACACAACAAGTCCCGCCACTGCAATTACACGCACCAAACATGGGAGGAGGGTACCCAATGCAAGGAGCTGGGTATTATAGTTATAACAGGGGGAGAGGAGGATTTATGAGAGGGAGAGGATACGGATATAATGCCCAACAGCAGGTGGGAGGACTTAGAAATTCCTACCCCACATGGCAACCAGTATACCAGGACAACACAGGGAGCTTCCCATGGCAAAGCAGGGAACCACCCGTGTGTTGGAGTTGTGGATTATTAGGACACATGTCACGTACGTGTAGGGTCAGGCCAGGAACACCAGCATGGAATGAACAGGCACAACCTAGGACCTCACAAGAACAGCAGGGCATACAACAACAGTAGACGTTACAACAAGGAAGTGACCCACAACAACAAATAACACAACAACAGCCACAAACATATTCACTGCCACAACAACAAATAACACAACAACAGCCACTGCCACAACAACAAGTAGCGCTAACACAACAACCCCAAACTCAACAAACGCAATTGGGTAGGGTGACGGTCTTGGGACACAACCCTTACACAGGGAATGGCCAATCATTGTACCCACAATAGGACAGCCCACAGACGGCCTTGGTGTGTCCCATCCTGTCAGTAACACCTAATAGTGCGGAGGAGCCACGCATAGAGGTAACGATAGGTGACAAAAAATTATCATTCCTTGTTGACACCGGGGCAACCCGGTCTTGCATAAGGGAAGGTAAATTTAAGATGTCAGGCGAAGCCATGAACACCCAAGGATTTTCTGGGGCTAAAGGGTTGGTTCCCTTTACTGATAACGTTCCCTTATCTATTGGAGATTATGATCTGTCGGTTCCACTTTTATATTATAGTGCCTCACCAGTAAATATACTGGGGAGGGACATAATGAACAGGTTGAATATGACGATCTCCTTTACAGAGGATGGCATAATTTGCTCTACTCCAGGGATTAACATGCTCGCAGCACGACAGATTATGCAAGCATACTGTGGACAGACAGCGATTAGGGCGGAGCCAGTAGATGGCGAGCTATTCCAGTATGGAACAGACATGGCATTTGCATGGATGCCAGGGATAGAAGGGAAGATATGGAGGAGGCCAGCAGCCTATCCGTTCCGACCAGAAACACCTGTTAATGAACCAGAAGGAAAGGTGTTTGTAATGGACATTGAGAGCATTATTGCAACAGCTGATTATATTGCTGTGCATGCCCAAGATAAAGAAGGGAGAGCATGGAGGGCAGTGATAGCACTAGCAGAAGGATGTAGGCTGACCCAGGTGTCAGATGAGGAGCTGTTCTCAGAAGAAAAGGAGGAAGGTGAAATGGTGTTCATGATGAGTGTAGAAATATGGCTAAGAGTGGCTCACAAACAAGTAGCACAGAAAATTGCAATGGCACTTGAGGCACCCGCATGCACCCCAGTCCCCTTCTTTAAGGAGGATATGTCAAGGGTGCCCAAATCATTATGGACTATTAGCCCTTATGACGTGGGATGCATAAAAAGCATAGGGGGTGTAAGGATAAAATTGAAAAAAGGTGCCATACTACCAAGAGTGAAACAGTACCCACTGTCAAAAGAGGCAGATGAGGGCATATATGAGACCATAACGGCCCTTATAAACAATGGCATATTGGTCCCCTCAGAGTCACCATGTAACACGGCTGTGTACCCAGTGCGCAAGGCTAAAGGGGGGTCTTGGCGCTTCATACAGGACCTCAGGCCCTTGAACAACATAGTAGAAGCAGAGTATCCAGTAACAGCAAACCCGGCCACAATATTGTGTGGCATTCCAGCAAAAGCATCACGATTTAGTGATTGACCTTAAAAATGCTTTTTTCTCAATACCATTACACCCAGACTCACAAGATTTGACAAGCTTCACTTACCGAAATACAAAGTGGAAACATACCAGATTGCCACAGGGGTATTGTGAATCACCCTCAATTTTCAATAGAGTAATACAGATGGATTTGGGTAATGTTGAAGTGGAAAGCACAGTGTTACAGTATGTGGATGACATAATAATTTGCAGTACAAACGAAAGTAAATGCAGAGAGGACTCCTTAAAAATGTTGACGATATTGGCTGAAAAAGGGTACAAGGTAGACATGGATAAGATACAATACTGTCAGGACCAGGTACTTTACATTGGCCAACTGATATCCCAACATGGAAGAAAGATTGCACCACAAAGAGCACAGGCCATTTCAAGCACTCCAATGCCACAGACTGTGAGAGAACTGCAGCAATTTCTGGGGCTGTGCAACTACTGTAGAGCATGGGTATTTGATTACAGTTCATACATAGGACCCCTGCTTGAGGGTTTGAGGGAAGCCAATAAAGGGGAGAAAAAGTTGGGGTGGACTATGGAAATGAGGGAGGCCTTTGATGAATTGAAAGACGCGATATCAACTGCTCCAGTACTGGCATCCCCAGACTATGAGCGACGATTTTTTATATTTTCACATTGCGACTCAGCAGTGATGAAAGCAGTATTGGCCCAAAAAACGAGCATGGGCTATAAACCAGTAGCATTTTACAGCAGTCACTTAGACCCTGTGATGTTAGGTCACTTCCCTTGCGAACAAGGTCTCGCTGCAGCTGCTTTTGCAGTAGAAAAAGCATCAGCAATAACCATGGGGTGTCCAACTACACTGTTTGTGGAACATGCACTATTTGCAATATTGAATAAACCTAAGTCCACACTAACAACGCAGAGGGCATCAGGTTACGAGATCATTTTGTCTAGAGCTGAACTAGCAATTGTTAGATGTAGCACGGTTAACCCTGCAAGGTTCCTAGCAGAAGTAATTGAGGAGGGAGATTACGCCCATGACTGCACCCAAATAACTGAAATGTACTCATGTACTAGAAAAGTTGAAGAAAACGCACTCGAGGGAGGTGAGCTTTTGTTTATTGATGGGTCATCAACTATTGATCAAGGAGATGGGATACGGAGGACTGGGGCAGCAGTGGTAAAAATGATGGAGGCGCCGGTGTGTGTGGCTATGAAATGTGTACAATTACCACAGCATTACTCTGCTCAAGCCGCGGAACTGGTTGCACTAATATTGGCATTGAAGGAAAGTTTTGACAAACGAGTAACCATATATTCCGACAGTGCATATGTTACATCCACTGTCCACTCAGGGCTATCAAAATGGAGAAGAAGAGGGTTTAGGAGAGCTGATGGCACTCCAGTGCAACATGCCCTCTTATTGGCTGAACTAATTGAAGTAATAAACGACCCCCAAGAACTAGCCCTAGTAAAATGCACCGCACACACCAATGGTGAAGATCACGTTTCAAAAGGGAATGCAGCAGCAGAGGCACATGCGAAATATGCTGCATACTTTGGTGAGATATGGAACCCCACAGACTCACAGAGAGGGAGAGGGAGGGGAATGGCTAGGGAGATGTTGATAAGAGAAGGGTACACCCATCTCCCAGCCACACAGATTATGGAGCTACAAGCGGCTGCACCAATGGCCGAAAAAGAAATATGGGTAAAAAGAGGATGTACAATGTCACCAACCGACGCACTATGGCGCCAGGGTGGCACTGGAAAAGTTGTAATACCGTTGGCACTTTTAAACACCGCCCTGAGCCAATTACATCACCCAGCCCATACAGGCAAGGAAATAATTGCAGCATGAATTAGAGAAGATTGGTTCTGTCCCGAGTTAAATTCTCATGTGTCGAATTTTATCAGCAATTGTCTCACATGTCAACAGTTTACGGCCGGTCATACCCTAAAAGTGATAAGAGGTACCATACCCCGGCCAGAGGGACCTTTTCGGCACCTTCACATTGACTATGTTGATATGATCAACATATGTCAAGGTAATAGGTATATGATTGTAGTAGTATGTCCATTCTCTAGGTGGATTGAAGCAGGGCCCTGTTCACACCCAGATGCATTTAGAGCAGCCAAATTCCTAGTAAGGGAGGTCTTCCCCAGGTGGGGAGTGTGCGAGGTGTTAAGGTCAGACAATGGCCCGCATTTCGCAAATGAAATGTTCCAGCATATCACATCCTTGCTGAGCATAAAACACAAATTTGCATGTGCATACCACCCACAGGCTAACGGTGTATGTGAACGCCTGAATGGCCTATTGAAGGAGGCAATTGCAAAAATACAACAAACAACAAAGAAAAGCTGGTTGTATTGCCTTCCATTAGCCCTATTTGAATTGAGGAATAGGCCAGGGTCCGACCACCACCTCACCCCTCACGAGGTGGTTACTGGACGTCAAATGCGCCTTCCCCTAACGCCAACATCAAGGGCATTCACTGACCACGAAAGTTCAGCAAGTGTGTTAGGTGATGAAATGTATCAATATGTGTCTTCTTTGATTACTAGTGTTGTGTTTGTGTCTCAACAGCTCGAGCGCACACGGGGCGGGTCTACCAGCAATCAAGAAGAAGGCGCCAGTACAGAATTGGAAAAGGAGAACTTGTGCAAACTTGCCAAAGGTGACCACATGCTACTTCGCAATTTCAATAGGAAGTGGAACGATAAGCGGTTCACTGGCCCCCATCTGGTAGAGGACGTATCAACAAGAGCAGTAAAACTAAAGGACAAGCGTGCCTGGAACCACCTACATGATGTAAAGATCTACAAACTGCAGACCCGCCCCAGCGCCAACGACAGGTCCATTGGAAGAACAGCAACAACATCCCCGACAGAGGAAGGAAGTTCTACCACAGACAACGACCCAATTGTTCCCTTACCGTGTCACTACCCAGCTTCCCCGGAGACAATAACTGACGAAGAAAGGGGTGATCCCCATACTGCCCACCCCATGGTCACACGCTCAAAGAGTAAAAATACTTCCGCCATCTGAGCCCAATCCCCCCGCCCATTGACCCCCAAGTATAGTTATAACTGAACTGAAGGACATTGCTTGCACAAATACACATGTAAACACGTGAATGTTCTCTTTTTCTCTCGCACATACAGGAACTGCGTATTATTGTATTGTTAAGAAAATAGCTTACTAACAAGTTCACTGCCCAGGGGTAGATGGTACTCCCAGACGATAACTACCCAGAAGAATTGTCACACCAATTTGTATACGAAATAAAAAGGCCAACGTACCTAAAAAGGAGAAGGGTACATGTCTACTACACAGCATTCCTCTTGGCCATAGAATATTCCATGCCCCACCTCCACCCATACTTGCCGGTCCTAAGAGACAGATCACTTAGAGTAGCGTGGGAACAGCTCTTCGCCTGGGCACTGAATGACTATTTGATAGGGAGAGCTTAAAGGAAACAAACAACTAACATTTAATAACAAGCATTTTGAGAATTTTTAGGCGGGCAACTTTAACGTCGCAAGAATACGCTGCCAGGACTGCAGCAAGGTAAGAGCAAAATGCCGGTGAGATTAGCATATGTAATAAAAGTAATAGGGATTTTGATGATCACCGGGTTCTTGGCTGCCTCTGTATGGCAGTACAGCTATGCTATTAATTTTATTGCTGCACCCAAACCTAATATACCCCCGTCCCCTGCTGCAACAGGTGTTACGTCAGGTGATAGTAGTAACATTGCACCCAAGCAAAATAGAGTTAAACGCAGCACATACTCAGACAATAAAGGTATTGATAATTATATACAAGATTCAGCACACGTCACAAACAACATATGGTACCAACACATGACCCGCATTGGTAAGCAGACAACTGAGGACAGCTGCTACGTTTGCTCATTAATACCATACGCCATGAGTGCTTCACGAACATTTGTTGCCACAGAAATAGATGAAAAGACAGCACAGTGCATAATATACTTGGCACTGTTCCAAACGAAAGGAAGATTTCAAGGGACGGTAGTGCACATGACATGGAAAACACGACACTCATACCCATATGAAAACAACTTCCTCAAGACCTATTTGAGTTACCACAAGAGCAGTTTACATGCTGAAGCATTCAGATACATAACAAGTGGCCCTGCAAAAGAAGAAACAAAGAAAGTAACACTGCAGTATCTACCATGTGATTGGTACGCCACTGAAGTTCCGGGTAAACAAGGATGTTGGGAGAGGCCGCTGGTGACGATAACAGGAAAGGTGTATCTGGACAACAGCTGGGAGATAGGAGTGATTGGCAGCAACATGGTAACAAAAGAAACTATCTCAACTATCGAGGCACACAATCACCGATGTTGGACGACGTGGATCAAGTATGTACCAATGCTCACGTGGGTAGAAACAGATGAAGACCCAATAACAATACTACCGCTGACTGCACCCAAGGTATGCTACCAGCATAAAGGAGAGGTGGACGTAGGATATAACACCAATTGTGCAAGTGTGATGGAGTTACCTGAGGGGGGAGCAGGAACAGCAGTAATAATGGACCATTATTGGGCCTGTGGAGAAAAGGCATACCATACACTGCCCCCCCTGTGGAATGGTGTGTGCACAATGGTGCACGTCAATGTACCATCACTAGTGGTACCTAAGAAGCATGTCAATGTGGCGAACTTTCCCAAAATGGATGAAGGGGACAAGAGAAAAAAGAGATCTGCACCACTTCAGGAGGAGCAAGGGAACAGGACCAACAGCAATGATACTGTCCTAAATAGAAGAAAAAGACAAGGAGAGCCACTGACAGGAAATTACCTGTGGGGAAGGTCGGAAACGGCACTAACCTCAATACCGCCAGAACACAAACTATTCAGCAGAGCAGCAATGTTCTTCTCCTCAATAATACACCCGGGACTGCAGGCTTACGCAAACGCAAAATGGCTCCAAATAACTAGATGGGAGCTAATGATGACCATCAATTCTACAGTAAATGGGTTTAACGCAATAAAAGAGGAGCTGCGAGCTATGAGGATGGTAGCACTCCAGAACAGATATGTATTGGACCTTCTCACAGCAATGGAAGGAGGAGTTTGTGCAAAGATAGGACAATCATGCTGCACGTTCATACCTGCCAACGATGCTGACAATGGTACACTGACAGAAGCAGTTTCACAATTGGCCCAGATGCACTTCAAAATGATGGATGAAAGTAACGGTGTAAACAAGGATAAGAGCTGGTTTTCACTATTATGGTCATGGATGCCATCCTGGCTGTCAGATGGACTGAAAATAATAGTGGGTTGTACTATTTTGGCTGGAGCTACGCTGATCATAATTAGATTTTGGAAGGCCCGGAAGGCACGTACCACTGACGAGTTGCTCGAAATGGTGGGAATGCACCCTTTGATGCCAGCAGATGATGGCCAACATACAGGTGTGATAATACAGGAGAGGGAGAAGTTGCGCACCCAAATCATCACCAACCATCTAGACCCACCATCAGTGAAGATCGAGAACCCAAGAAACCCCAGGAGTTACATAGGGAAATGGGTATACTGTACTCCTGGAGGAACCTGTGAATATATGTATTGGTCATTTGAAGATCATGTAAACCATTATGGACATCTAGGAGGAATAACTAAGATATGGCGAGTAAGAGGAGATAACGAGAAGGATATGTTTGTGGTCGACAAGTCGACCAGAGGGGGGACTGAAGTGGGAGAATGGAAGACCAGGCTCCCGTCCTTCACCTCTCGCGCTTGGCCTAAAGGGTCACGACCCAGACACCCGCCACGAGAAGAGTTTGTCCATTTACCAGACGACCAAATACCCTGGTACAGGAACATACGGATGTGTCCATCTGCCTGCCCAACAGCCCGCACTGGCCATGCCGACACCTGCGGCACAGACCAATTAGACTAAAATCTACACGTCGTTAGAGATGCCATGACGACCTAGACAACGGGAAGCACATCTGTACAAATATACACACTGGACATTCCCACACCGATCTACACGAAGAATATACTCAGTGCTATGACGTAGGCGACAGGCATATTCACGGACGTGCATCTTTATTATTTTTACATAGGCTTTCAGAATGCAGAAACGCAAGACGCGTCATGAACTCATCTACAAAGCTTGCTCACGCTTCTCTTGAAACCAGTTACCACCATAAGAAGTATAATGAAGACACGATACTGGTCATGGAACTATATGCTACTATAACCTAAAGCACCTATGCACCAAACGGACCACTTATGCACCAGGCCCAAGTAGGCCTCAAACAAGAGCTCCCGTGGACATTAACAAAGCAAGAGTCAGGTTGCTGATCCTGCAGAATGGGCCCGGTGAAACAACCAGCCAAGGTCGCAATGTTGCAAACCCACATTCCAAGAACAAAGCATCAGAGGCACGATGTTGCAACCTCGCACTCCGCGCACCAACGTTAAGGTCACACCTGCAAATTAAACCAGACACACAGTGGAAAAGCAATATTAATTGTGCAGAATTCTGCCTCAAACACGGTCCCTCCCCACGTGACCAAGCCGAACCTGACGAGATGCCAAACCCAGGAGAGAAGAGGCGTCTGGATCCCTCGCTACGAGACACAGGCAGATACACTTGAAAGGCTCAATGGACATCTGCGACAGTGGGAGCGGTCAGCCTTCCAGCTATGAATAAATCCTCACATTGTCTGCACGTACCCATAGTGAAACATTGTTGCAAATCGCAGGTACACCGAGAGCTGGGAACAGCAGTGGTCCCAGGCTGGGAAGCTCACGGGCGCACCAATCAGAACATGGGGCTCTTATCACTGATGCCAGTAATATTAACCAATCCTCAGGAGTCTTCATGTAACAATTCTCATGTATCTAATTGTAGGGACAACCCAGATATATCACCTGACTACCCTTTGTCCACTAACAATGTCCTCTATATGTGTGCTATACTAACCCTACCACTCGAGCAACCAATTAAGAGTGGCGATAGGTTTTTTGTTAACTTTCTGAAGTGACGCAAGTAGCGCGTCATAATACAGTAAAAAGGGCCTGCGAGCCCCACGATTGTGTGTGTGTCAGGACGGACGCGTATGCTCCTTGACCCATCCCTGCCGTTTTGTCTAATAAACAGCAGAGTCACCTTGCTCCTTGTGTGTGTCTCATACTCTATCTCATCTGGGATACACGGGAGGAGTTGGGGCCTCCCTGCCTGGAGGTCTGCGGACGGCCCGGCCGACCCCGGCAGAATTTCCCCCCGACAGGACTTTAGGGGGTCTAGGATGCCTGTAAACCCCTTTTTTGGGCCTCTAAAGTTTTCAATATTTTTGCTGGCATAAGATGCATTTTAAGGTCTTTTTTTGGGCTGCTAACATATTCTGAACTTTCAGAGGTGTAGAATGCATTTTTCATGCCCAAAATATTTTTGGGAATTTCATTGATCTAGAATGCGGGTTAATGCCCCTATCAGGCTGCAAAAGTTTTTGGGCCATTCAGAGCTCTCCGGCACAGTTTTCGGGCCACCAACATTTTCAGCACTTTAGGGGGTCTCGGATGCCTGTAAACCCCTTTTTTTGGGCCTCCAAAGTTTTCAACATTTTTGCACGGATAAGATGCATTTTAAGGCCTTTTTGGGGATGCCAACATATTCTGAACTTTCAGGGGTGTAGGATGCATTTTTCGTGCCCAAAACATGTGTGGGAAATTCAGTGGTCTAGAATGCGGGTTAATGCCCCTTTCAGGTTGCAAATGTTTTTGGGACATTCAGAGCTCTCCGGCACAGTTTTTGGGCCACCAACATTTTCTGATTTTCTGGACTTCAGGGGGTCTAGGGTGCCTGTCTTAGGCCTTTCAACATTTTTGCAGGCCTAAAATGCATTTTAAAGCCTTTTTTGGGATGCTAACATATTCTGAACTTTCAGGGTTATAGGATGCATTTTTCGTGCCCAAAAAGGTTTTGTGAAATTCAGTGGTCTAGAATGCGGGTTAATGCACCTTTCAGGCTCTAAATGTTTTTGGGACATTCAGAGCTCTCCGGCACAGTTTTTGGGCCACCAGCATTTTCTGACTTTAGGGGGTCTAGGATGCCTGTAAACCCCTTTTTTGGGCCTCTAAAGTTTTCAATATTTTTGCTGGCCTAAGATGCATTTTAAGGTCTTTTTTGGGCTGCTAACATATTCTGAACTTTCAGGGGTGTAGGATGCATTTTTCATGCCCAAAATATTTTTGGGAATTTCATTGATCTAGAATTAGGGGTTAATGCCCCTAGCAGGCTGCAAATGTTTTTGGGACATTTAGAGCTCTCTGACACAGTTTCTGGGCCACCAACATTTTCTGGACTTTAGGGGGTCTAGGATGCCTGTAAACCCCTTTTTTGGGACTCTAAAGTTTTCAATATTTTTGGAGGCCTAAAATGCATTTTAAGGTCGTTTTTGGGCTGCCAACATATTCTGAACTTTCAGGGGTGTAGGATGCATTTTTCATGCCCAAAATATTTTTGGGAATTTCAGTGGTCTAGGGTGCGGGTTAATGCCCCTTTCAGTCTTCAAATGTTTTTGGGACATTCAGAGCTCTCCGGCACAGTTTTTGGGACACCAACATTTTTTAGACTTTAGAGGTTCTAGGATGCCTGTCTTAGGCCTTTCAACATTTTTGCAGGCCTAAGATGCATTTTAAAGCCTTTTTTGGCCTGCTAACATATTCTTGAACTTTCAGGGGTGTATGATGCATTTTTCGTGCAAAAATATTTTTGGGAATTTCAGTGGTCTAGGATGCGGTTTAATGCCCCTTTCAGGCTGCACATGTTTTTGGGACATTCAAAGCTCTCTGACAAAGTTTTTGGACCACCAACATTTTCTGTACTTCAGGGGTTCTAGGATGCCTGTAAACGCCTTTTTTGGGCGGCCGAAGTTTTCAACATTTTTGCAGGCCTAAGATGCATTTAAGGCCTTTTTTGGGCTGCTGACATATTCTGAACTTTCAGGGGTGTAGGATGCATTTTTCGTGCCAAAAATATTTTGGGGAATTTCAGTGGTCTAGGATGCGGTTTAATGCCCCTTTCAGGCTGCATGTGTTTTTGGGACATTCAGAGCTCTCTGGCACAATTTTCGGCCACCAACATCTTCTGGATTTTAGGGGGTCTAAGATGCCTGTAAACCCCTTTTTTGGGCCTCCAAAGTTATCAACATTTCTGCAGGCCTAAGATGCATTTTAAAGCATTTTTTGGCCTGCTAACATATTCTGAACTTTCAGGGGTGTAGGATGCATTTTTCGTGCCCAAAATATTTTTGGGAATTTCAGAGGTCTAGGATGTGGGTTAATGCCCCTTTCAGGTTGCAAATGTTTTTGGGACATTCAGAGCTCTCTGACACAGTTTTTGGGCCACCAACATTTTCTTGACTATAGGGGGTCTAGGATGCCTGTAAACCCCTTTTTTGGGGCTCCAAAGTTTTCAACATTTTTGCACGGCTAAGATGCATTTTAAGGCCTTTTTGGGGATGCCAACATATTCTGAACTTTCAGGGGTGTAGGATGCATTTTATGTGCCCAAAATATTTGTGAGAATTCCAGTGGTCTAGGATGCGGGTTAATGCCCCTTTCAGGCTGCAAATGTTTTTGGGACATTTAGAGCTCTCTGACACAGGTTTTGGGCCACCAACATTTTCTGGACTTTTGGGGGTCTAGGATACCTGTTAACCCCCTTTTTGAGCCTCCAAAGTTTTCAACATTTTTGCAGGCCTAAGATGCATTCTAAGGCCTGTTTTGGGCTGCTAACATATTCTGAACATCAGGGGTGTAGGATGCATTTTACGTGCCTAAAATCTTTTTGGGAATTTCAGTGGTCTAGGATGCGGGTTAATGCCCCTTTCGGGCTGCAAATGTTTTTGGGACATTCAGAGCTCTCTGGCACAGTTTTTGGGCCACCAACATTTTCTGGACTTTAGGGGGTCTAGGATGCCTGTAAACCCTTTTTTAGGCCTCCAAAGTTTTCAACATTTTTGCAGGGCTAAGATGCATTTTAAGGCCTTTTTTGGGATGCCAACATATTCTGAACTTACAGGGGTTTAGGATGCATTTTTGGTGCCCATCATATTTTTGGGAATTTCAGTGTTCTGGTATGTGGGTTAATGCCCCTTTCGGGCTGCACATGTTTTTGGGACATTCAGAGCTCTCTGGCACAGTTTTTGGGCCACCAACATTTTCTGGACTTTGGGGGGTCTAGGATGCCTGTAAACCCCTTTTTTGGGCCTCCAAAGTTTTCAACATTTTTGCATGCCTAAGATGCATTCTAAGGCCTGTTTTGGGCTGCTAACATATTCTGAACATCAGGGGTGTAGGATGCATTTTACGTGCCTTAAATCTTTTTGGGAATTTCAGTGGTCTAGGATGCGGGTTAATGCCCCTTTCGGGCTGCAAATGTTTTTGGGACATTCAGAGCTCTCTGACACCGTTTTTGGGCCACCAACATTTTCTGGACTTTAGTGGGTCTAGGATGCCTGAAACCTCTTTTTTGGTCCTCCAAAGTTTTCAACATTTTTGCAGGCCTAAGATGCATTTGTGGGCCTTTTTTGGGCTGCTGACATATTCTGAACTTTCAGGGGTGTAGGATGCATTTTTCGTGCCCAAAACATTTTTGGGAAATTCAGTGGTCTAGAATGCAAGTTAATGCCCCTTTCAGGTTGCAAATGTTTTTGGGACATTCAGAGCTCTCCGGCACAGTTTTTGGGCCACCAACATTTTCTGATTTTCTGGACTTCAGGGGGTCTAGGGTGCCCGCCTTGGGCCTTTCAACATTTTTGCAGGCCTAAGATGCATTTTAAGGCCTTCTTTGGGCTGCTAACATATTCTGAACTTTCAGGGGTGTAGGATGCATTTTTCGTGCCCAAAACATTTTTGGGAAATTCAGTGGTCTAGAATGCGGGTTAATGCCCCTTTCAGGTTGCAAATGATTTTGGGACATTCAGAGCTCTCTGGCACAGTTTTTGGGCCACCAACATTTTCTGGACTTTACGGGTTCTAGGATGCCTGTAAACCCCTTTTTTGGGCCTCCAAAGTTATCAACATTTTTGCAGGCCTAAGATGCATTTTAAAGCATTTTTGGGATGCTAACATATTCGGAACTTTTAGGGGTATAGGATGCATTTTTCGTGCCAAAACTATTTTTGGGAATTTCAGTGGTCTAGAATGCGGTTTAATGCCCCTTTCAGGCTGCACGTGTTTTTGGGACATTCAGAGCTCTCTGGCACAGTTTTCGGCCACCAACATTTTCTGGATTTTAGGGGGTCTAAGATGCCTGTAAACCCCTTTTTTGGGCCTCCAAAGTTATCAACATTTGTGCAGGCCTAAGAAGAATTATAAAGCATTTTTTGGGCTGCTAACATATTCTGAACTTTCAGGGGTGTAGGATGCATTTTTCGTGCACAAAACATATTTGGGAAATTCAGTGGTCTAGAATGCGGGTTAATGCCCCTTTCAGGTTGGAAAAGTTTTTGGGACATTCAGAGCTCTCCGGCACAGTTTTTGGGCCACCAACATTTTCTGGACTTTAGGGGGTCTAGGATGCCTGTAAATCCCTTTTTTGGGCCTCTAAAGTTTTCAATATTTTTGCTGGCCTAAGATGCATTTTAAGGTCTTTTTTGGGCTGCTAACATATTCTGAACTTTCAGGGGTGTAGGATGCATTTTTCATGCCCAAAATATTTTTGGGAATTTCATTGATCTAGAATGCGGGTTAATGCCCCTATCAGGCTGCAAATGTTTTGGGACATTTAGAGCTCTCCGACACAGTTTATGGGCCACCAACATTTTCTGGACTTTTGGGGGTCTAGGATGCCTGTAAACCCCTTTTTTGGGCCTCCAAAGTTTTCAACATTTTTGCAGAGCTAAAATGCATTTTAAGGCCTTTTTTGGGATGCCAACATATTCTGAACTTTCAGGGGTGCAGCATGAATTTTCCGTGCCCAAAATATTTTTGGGAATTTCAGTGGTCTAGGATGCGGGATAATGCCTCTTTCGGGCTGCAAATGTTTTAAGGACATTCAGAGCTCTCTGGCACAGTTTTTGGGCCACCAACATTTTCTGGACTTTAGGGGGTCTAGGATGCCTGTAAACCCCTTTTTTGGGCCTCTAAAGTTTTCAATATTTTTGGAGGCCTAAAATGCATTTTAAGGTCGTTTTTGGGCTGCTGACATATTCTGAACTTTCAGGGGTGTAGGATGCATTTTTCGTGCCCAAAACATTTTTGGGAAATTCAGTGGTCTAGAATGCGGGTTAATGCCCCTTTCAGGTTGCAAAAGTTTTTGGGACATTAAGAGCTCTCCGGCACAGGTTTTGGGCCACCAACATTTTCTGGACTTTAGGGGGTCTAGGATGCGTGTAAAACCTCTTTTTGGGCCTCCAAAGTTTTCAACATTTTTGCACAGCTAAGGTGCATTTTAGGGCCTTTTTGGGGATGCCAACATATTCTGAACTTTCAGGGGTGTGGGATGCATTTTTTGTGCCCAAAATATTTTTGGGAATTTCAGTGGTCTAGGATGCGGGTTAATGCCTCTTTCGGGCTGCAAATGTTTTTAGGACATTCAGAGCTCTCTGGCACAGTTTTTGGGCCACCAACATTTTCTGGACTTTAGGGGGGTCTAGGATGCCTGTAAACCCCTTTTTTGGGCCTCTAAAGTTTTCAATATTTTTGGAGTCCTAAAATGCATTTTAAAGTCGTTTTTGGGCTGCCAACATATTCTGAACTTTCAGGGGTGTAGGATGCATTTTTCGTGCCCAAAACATTTTTGGGAAATTCAGTGGTCTAGAATGCAGGTTAATGCCCCTTTCAGGTTGCAAATGTTTTTGGGACATTCAGAGCTCTCCGGCACAGTTTTTGGGACACCAACATTTTTTAGACTTTAGAGGTTCTAGGATGCCTGTCTTAGGCCTTTCAACATTTTTGCAGGCCTAAGATGCATTTTAAAGCCTTTTTTGGCCTGCTAACATATTCTGAACTGTCAGGGGTGTAGGATGCATTTTTCGTGCCCAAAATATTTTTGGGAATTTCAGAGGTCTAGGATGTGGGTTAATGCCCCTTTCAGGTTGCAAATGTTTTTGGGACATTCAGAGCTCTTTGACACAGTTTTTGGGCCACCAACATTTTCTGGACTTTAGGGGGTCTAGGATGCCTGTAAATCCCTTTTTTTGGGGCTCCAAAGTTTTCAACATTTTTGCACGGCTAAGATGCATTTTAAGGCCTTTTTGGGGATGCCAACATATTCTGAACTTTCAGGGGTGTAGGATGCATTTTATGTGCCCAAAATATTTGTGAGAATTTCAGTGGTCTAGGATGCGGGTTAATGCCCCTTTCAGGCTGCAAATGTTTTTGGGACATTTAGAGCTCTCTGACACATTTTTTGGGCCACCAACATTTTCTGGACTTTTGGGGGTCTAGGATGCCTGTTAACCCCTTTTTGGGCCTCCAAAGTTTTCAACATTTTTGCATGCCTAAAATGCATTCTAAGGCCTGTTTTGGGCTGCTAACATATTCTGAACATCAGGGGTGTAGAATGCATTTTATGTGCCTAAAATCTTTTTGGGAATTTCAGTGGTCTAGGATGCGGGTTAATGCCCCTTTCGGCTGCAAATGTTTTTGGGACATTCAGAGCTCCCTGGCACAGTTTTTGGGCTACCAACATTTTCTGGAATTTAGGGGGTCGAGGATGCCTGTAAACCCCTTATTTGGGCCTCCAAAGTTTTCAACATTTTTGCAGGCCTAAGATGCATTTTATGGCCTTTTTTGGGCTGCTAACATATTCTGAACTTTCAGGGGTGTAGGATGCAATTTTCATGGCCAAAATATATATGGGAACTTCAGTGGTCTAGGATGCGGGTTAATGCCCCTTTCAGGTTGCAAAGGTTTTTGGGACATTTAGAGCTCTCTGACACAGTTTTTGGGCCACCAACATTTTCTGGACTTTAGGGGGTCTAGGATGCCTGTAAACCCCTTTTTTAGACCTCCAAAGTTTTCAACATTTTTGCAGGGCTAAGATGCATTTTAAGGCCTTTTTTGGGATGTCAACATATTCTGAACTTACAGGGGTGTTTGATGCATTTTTCGTGCCCAACATATTTTTGGGAATTTCAGTGGTCTAGTATGCGGGTTAATGCCCCTTTCGGGCTGCAAATGTTTTTGGGACATTCAGAGCTCTCTGGCACAGTTTTTGGGCCACCAACATTTTCTGGACTTTGGGGGGTCTAGGATGCCTGTAAACCCCTTTTTTGGGCCTCCAAAGTTTTCAACATTTTTGCAGGCCTAAGATGCATTCTAAGGCCTTTTTTGGGCTGCTAACATATTCTGAACATCAGCGGTGTAGGATGCATTTTACGTGCCTAAAATCTTTTTGGGAATTTCAGTGGTCTAGGATGCGGGTTAATGCCCCTTTCGGCCTGCAAATGTTTTTTGGGACATTCAGAGCTCTCTGGCACAGTTTTTGGGCCACCAACATTTTCTGGACTTTAGGGGGTCTAGGATGCCTGTAAACCCCTTTTTTGAGCCTCCAAAGTTTTCAACATTTTTGCAGAGCTAAAATGCATTGGCCTTTTTTGGGATGCCAACATATTCTGAACTTTCAGGGGTGTAGCATGCATTTTTCATGCCTAAAATATTTTTGGGAATTTCAGTGGTCTAGGATGCGGGTTAATGCCTCTTTCGGGCTGCAAATGTTTTTAGGACATTCAGAGCTCTCTGGCACAGTTTTTGGGCCACCAACATTTTCTGGACTTTAGGGGGGTCTAGGATGCCTGTTAACCCCCTTTTTGGGCCTCCAAAGTTTTCAACATTTTTGCAGGCCTAAAATGCATTCTAAGGCCTGTTTTGGGCTGCTAACATATTCTGAACATCAGGGGTGTAGAATGCATTTTACGTGCCTAAAATCTTTTTGGGAATTTCAGTGCTCTAGGATGCGGGTTAATGCCCCTTTCGGGCTGCAAATGTTTTTGGGACATTCAGAGCTCTCTGGCACAGTTTTTGGGCCACCAACATTTTCTGGAATTTAGGGGGTCGAGGATGCCTGTAAACCCCTTTTTTGGGCCTCCAAAGTTTTCAACATTTTTGCAGGCCTAAGATGCATTCTAAGGCCTTTTTTGGGATGCCAACATATTCTGAACTTTCAGGGGTGTAGCATGCATTTTTCGTGCCCAAAATATTTTTGGGAATTTCAGTGGTCTAGGATGCGGGTTAATGCCTCTTTCGGGCTGCAAATGTTTTTAGGACATTCAGAGCTCTCTGGCACAGTTTTTGGGCCACCAACATTTTCTGGACTTTAGGGGGGTCTAGGATGCCTGTAAACCCCTTTTTTGGGCCTCTAAAGTTTTCAATATTTTTGGAGTCCTAAAATGCATTTTAAGGTCGTTTTTGGGCTGCCAACATATTCTGAACTTTCAGGGGTGTAGGATGCATTTTTCGTGCCCAAAACATTTTTGGGAAATTCAGTGGTCTAGAATGCAGGTTAATGCCCCTTTCAGGTTGCAAATGTTTTTGGGACATTCAGAGCTCTCCGGCACAGTTTTTGGGACACCAACATTTTTTAGACTTTAGAGGTTCTAGGATGCCTGTCTTAGGCCTTTCAACATTTTTGCAGGCCTAAGATGCATTTTAAAGCCTTTTTTGGCCTGCTAACATATTCTGAACTTTCAGGGGTGTAGGATGCATTTTTCGTGCCCAAAATATTTTTGGGAATTTCAGAGGTCTATATTGTGGGTTAATGCCCCTTTCAGGTTGCAAATGTTTTTGGGACATTCAGAGCTCTTTGACACAGTTTTTGGGCCACCAACATTTTCTGGACTTTAGGGGGTCTAGGATGCCTGTAAATCCCTTTTTTTGGGGCTCCAAAGTTTTCAACATTTTTGCACGGCTAAGATGCATTTTAAGGCCTTTTTGGGGATGCCAACATATTCTGAACTTTCAGGGGTGTAGGATGCATTTTATGTGCCCAAAATATTTGTGAGAATTTCAGTGGTCTAGGATGCGGGTTAATGCCCCTTTCAGGCTGCAAATGTTTTTGGGACATTCAGAGCTCTTTGACACAGTTTTTGGGCCACCAACATTTTCTGGACTTTTGGGGGTCGAGGATGCCTGTAAACCCCTTATTTGGGCCTCCAAAGTTTTCAATATTTTTGGAGGCCTAAGATGCATTTTAAGGTTGTTTTTGGGCTCCCAACATATTCTGAACTCACAGGGGTGTAGGATGCATTTTTCGTGCCCAAAATATTTTTGGGAATTTCAGTGGTCTAGTATGCGGGTTAATGCCCCTTTCAGGCTGCAAATGTTTTTGGGACATTTAGAGCTCTCTGACACAGTTTTTGGGCCACCAACATTTTCTGGACTTTTGGGGGTCTAGGATGCCTGTTAACCCCCTTTTTGGGCCTCCAAAGTTTTCAACATTTTTGCAGGCCTAAAATGCATTCTAAGGCCTGTTTTGGGCTGCTAACATATTCTGAACATCAGGGGTGTAGAATGCATTTTACGTGCCTAAAATCTTTTTGGGAATTTCAGTGGTCTAGGATGCGGGTTAATGCCCCTTTCGGGCTGCAAATGTTTTTGGGACATTCAGAGCTCTCTGGCACAGTTTTTGGGCCACCAACATTTTCTGGAATTTAGGGGGTCGAGGATGCCTGTAAACCCCTTATTTGGGCCTCCAAAGTTTTCAACATTTTTGCAGGGCTAAGATGCATTTTAAGGCCTTTTTTGGGATGTCAACATATTCTGAACTTACAGGGGTGTAGGATGCATTTTTCGTGCCCAACATATTTTTGGGAATTTCAGTGGTCTAGTATGCGGGTTAATGCCCCTTTCGGGCTGCAGATGTTTTTGGGACATTCAGAGCTCTCTGGCACAGTTTTTGGGCCACCAACATTTTCTGGACTTTGGGGGGGTCTAGGATGCCTGTAAACCCCTTTTTTGGGCCTCTTAAGTTTTCAATATTTTTGGAGGCCTAAAATGCATTTTAAGGTCGTTTTTGGGCTGCCAACATATTCTGAACTTTCAGGGGTGTAGGATGCATTTTTCATGCCCAAAATATTTTTGGGAATTTCAGTGGTCTAGGATGCGGGTTAATGCCCCTTTCGGGCTGCAAATGTTTTTTGGGACATTCAGAGCTCTCTGGCACAGTTTTTGGGCCACCAACATTTTCTGGACTTTAGGGGGTCTAGGATGCCTGTAAACCCCTTTTTTGGGCCTCCAAAGTTTTCAACATTTTTGCAGAGCTAAAATGCATTTTAAGGCCTTTTTTGGGATGCCAACATATTCTGAACTTTCAGGGGTGTAGGATGCATTTTTCATGCCCAAAATATTTTTGGGAATTTCAGTGGTCAAGGATGTGGTTTAATGCCCCTTTCAGGCTGCATGTGTTTTTGAGACATTCAGAGCTCTTTGGCACAGTTTTCGGCCACCAACATTTTCTGGACTTTTGGGGGTCTAGGATGCCTGTAAACCCCTTTTTTGGGCCTCCAAAGTTATCAACATTTTTGCAGGCCTAAGATGCATTTTAAAGCATTTTTGGGATGCTAAAATATTCTGAACTTTCAGGGGTGTAGGTTGCATTTTTCGTGCACAAAACATATTTGGGAAATTCAGTGGTCTAGAATGCAGGTTAATGCCCCTTTCAGGTTGCAAAAGTTTTTGGGATATTCAGAGCTCTCCGGCACAGTTTTTGGGCCACCAACATTTTCTGGACTTTAGGGGGGTCTAGGATGCCTGTAAACCCCTTTTTTGGGCCTCTAAAGTTTTCAATATTTTTGCTGGCATAAGATGCATTTTAAGATCTTTTTTGGGCTGCTAACATATTCTGAACTTTCAGGGGTGTAGGATGCATTTTTCATGCCCAAAATATTTTTGGGAATTTCAGTGGTCTAGGGTGCGGGTTAATGCCCCTTTCAGGCTTCAAATGTTTTTGGGACATTCGGAGCTCTCTGACACCGTTTTTGGGCCACCAACATTTTCTGGACTTTAGTGGGTCTAGGATGCCTGTAAACCTCTTTTTTGGTCCTCCAAAGTTTTCAACATTTTTGCAGGCCTAAGATGCATTTGTAGGCCTTTTTTGGGCTGCTGACATATTCTGAACTTTCAGGGGTGTAGCATGCATTTTTCGTGCCCAAAAATATTTTTGGGAATTTCAGTGGTCTAGGATGCGGGTTAATGCCTCTTTCGGGCTGCAAATGTTTTTAGGACATTCAGAGCTCTCTGGCACAGTTTTTGGGCCACCAACATTTTCTGGACTTTAGGGGGGTCTAGGATGCCTGTAAACCCCTTTTTTGGGCCTCTGAAGTTTTCAATATTTTTGGAGGCCTAAAATGCATTTTAAGGTCGTTTTTGGGCTGCCAACATATTCTGAACTTTCAGGGGTGTAGGATGCATTTTTCATGCCCAAAATATTTTTGGGAATTTCAGTGGTCTAGGGTGCGGGTCAATGCCCCTTTCAGGCTTCAAATGTTTTTGGGACATTCAGAGCTCCCTGGCACTGTTTTTGGCCCACCAACATTTTCTGGACTTTAGGGGGTCTAGGATGCCTGTAAACCCCTTTTTTGGGCCTCCAAAGTTTTCAACATTTTTGCAGGCCTAAGATGCATTTGTAGGCCTTTTTTGGGCTGCTGACATATTCTGAACTTTCAGGGGTGTAGGATGCATTTTTCGTGCCCAAAACATTTTTGGGAAATTCAGTGGTCTAGAATGCAGGTTAATGCCCCTTTTAGGTTGCAAATGTTTTGGGACATTCAGAGCTCTCCGGCAGTTTTTGGGCCACCAACATTTTTTAGACTTTAGAGGTTCTAGGATGCCTGTCTTAGGCCTTTCAACATTTTTGCAGGCCTAAGATGCATTTTAAAGCCTTTTTTGGGATGCTAACATATTCTGAACTTTCAGGGGTATAGGATGCATTTTTCGTGCCAAAAATATTTTTGGGAATTTCAATGGTGTAATATGAGGTTTAATGCACCTTTCAGACTGCACATGTTTTTGGGACATTCAAAGCTTTCTGACAAAGTTTTTGGACCACCAACATTTTCTGGACTTCAGGGGTTCTAGGATGCCTGTAAACCCCTTTTTTGGGCCTCCAAAGTTTTCAAGATTTTTGCAGGCATAAGATGCATTTTAAAGTCTTTTTTGGGCTGCTAACATATTCTTGAACTTTCAGGGGTGTAGGAATCATTTTTCGTGCCCAAAATATTTTTGGGAATTTCAGTGGTCTAGGATGCGGTTTAATGCCCCTTTCAGGCTGCAAATGTTTTTGGGACATTCAGAGCTCCCTGGCACAGTTTTTGGGCCACCAACATTTTCTGGACTTTACGGGGTCTAGGATGCCTGTAAACCCCTTTTTTGGGCGTCCGAAGTTTTCAAAATTTTTGCAGGCCTAAGATGCTTTTTAAGGCCTTTTTTGGCCTGCTAACATATTCTGAACTTTCAGGGGTGTAGGATGCATTTTTCGTGCCCAAAATATTTTTGGGAATTTCAGAGGTCTAGGATGCGGGTTAATGCCCCTTTCAGGTTGCAAAGGTTTTTGGGACATTCAGAGCTCTCTCACACAGTTTTTGGGCCACCAACATTTTCTGATTTTCTGGACTTCAGGGGGACTAGGGTGCCTGTCTTAGGTCTTTCAACATTTTTGCAAGCCTAAGATGCATTTTAAAGCCTTTTTTGGGATGCTAACATATTCTGAACTTTCAGGGGTATAGGATGCATTTTTCATGCCCAAAATATTTTTGGGGAAATTTAGTGGTCTAGAATGCGGGTTAATGCACCTTTCATGCTCTAAATGTTTTTGGGACATTCAGAGCTCTCTGGCACAGTTTTTGGGGCACCAACATTTTCTGGACTTTACGGGTTCTAGGATGCCTGTAAACCCCTTTTTTGGGCCTCCAAAGTTATCAACATTTTTGCAGGCCTAAGATGCATTTTAAAGCATTTTTGGGATGCTAACATATTCTGAACTTTCAGGGGTGTAGGTTGCATTTTTCGTGCACAAAACATATTTGTGAAATTCAGTGGTCTAGAATGCGGGTTAATGCCCCTTTCAGGTTGCAAAAGTTTTTGGGACATTTAAAGCTCTCCGGCACAATTTTTGGGCCACCAACATTTTCTGGACTTTAGGGGGTCTAGGATGCCTGTAAACCCCTTTTTTGGGCCTCCAAAGTTATCAACGTTTTTGCAGGCCTAAGATGCATTTTAAAGCATTTTTGGGCTGCTAACATATTCTGAACTTTCAGGGGTGTAGGATGCATTTTTGTGCCCAAAATATTTTTGGGAATTTCAGTGGTCTAGGACGATGGTTAATGCCCCTTTCAGGCTGCAAATGTTTTTGGGTCATTCAGAGCTCTCTGGCACAGTTTTTGGGCCACCAACATTTTCTGGACTTTTGGGGGTCTAGTATTCCTGTAAACCCCTTTTTTGGACCTCCAAAGTTTTCAACATTTTTGCACGGCTAAGATGCATTTTAGGGCCTTCTTGGGGATGCCAACATATTCTGAACTTTCAGGGGTGTAGGATGCATTTTTTGTGCCCAAAATATTTTTGGGAATTTCAGTGGTCTAGGATGTGGGTTAATGCCCCTTTCAGGCTGCAAATGTGTTTGGGACATTAAGAGCTCTCTGACACATTTTTTGGGCAACCAACATTTTCTCGACTTTTGGGGGGTCTAGGATGCCTGTTAACCCCCTTTTTGGGCCTCCAAAGTTTTCAACATTTTTGCAGGCCTAAGACGCATTTTAAGGCCTTTTTTGGGCTGCTAACATATTCTGAACTTTCAGGGGTGTAGGATGTATTTTTCGTGCCCAAAATATTTTGGGGAATTTCAGAGGTCTAGGATGTGGGTTAATGCCCCTTTCAGGTTGCAAATGTTTTTGGGACATTCAGAGCTCTCCGGCACAGTTTTTGGGCCACCAACATTTTCTGATTTTCTGGACTTCAGGGGGTCTAGGGTGCCTGTCTTAGGCCTTTCAACATTTTTGCAGGCCTAAGACGCATTTTAAGGCCTTTTTTGGGCTGCTAACATATTCTGAACTTTCAGGGGTATAGGATTCATTTTTCGTGCCCAAAATATTTTTGGGGAAATTCAGTGGTCTAGAATGCGGGTTAATGCACCTTTCAGGCTCTAACTGTTTTTGGGACATTGAGAGCTCTCTGGCACAATTTTTGGGCCACCAACATTTTCTGGACTTTAAGGGTTCTAGGATGCCTGTAAAACCCTTTTTTGGGCCTCCAAAGTTATCAACATTTTTGCAGGCCTAAGATGCATTTTAAAGCATTTTTGGGATGCTAACATATTCTGAACTTTTAGGGGTATAGGATGCATTTTTCATGCCCAAAATATTTTTGGGAATTTCATTGATCTAGAATGCGGGTTAATGCCCCTATCAGGCTGCAAAGGTTTTTGGGACATTCAGAGCTCTCTGGCACAGTTTTTGGGCCACCAACATTTTCTGGACTTTAGGGGATCTAGGATGCCTGTAAACCCCTTTTTTTGGGCCTCCAAAGTTTTCAACATTTTTGCACGGCTAAGATGCATTTTAAAGCCTTTTTTGGGATGCTAACATATTCTGAACTTTCAGGGGTATAGGATGCATTTTTCGTGCCCAAAAAAGTTTTGTGAAATTCAGTGGTCTAGAATGCGGGTTAATGCACCTTTCAGGCTCTAAATGTTTTTAGGACATTCAGAGCTCTCTGGCACGGTTTTTGGGCCACCAACATTTTCTGGACTTTAGGGGGGTCTAGGATGCCTGTAAACCCCTTTTTTCGGCCTCTAAAGTTTTCAATATTTTTGGAGGCCTAAAATGCATTTTAAGGTCGTTTTTGGGCTGCCAACATATTCTGAACTTTCAGGGGTGTAGGATGCATTTTTCATGCCCAAAATATTTTTGGTAATTTCAGTGGTCTAGGGTGCGGGTTAATGCCCCTTTCAGGCTTCAAATGTTTTTGGGACATTCAGAGCTCCCTGGCACTTTTTTTGGCACACCAACATTTTCTGGACTTTAGGGGGTCTAGGATGCCTGTAAACCCCTTTTTTGGGCCTCCAAAGTTTTCAACATTTTTGCAGGGCTAAGATTCATTTTAAGGTCTTTTTTGGGATGCCAACATATTCTGAACTTTCAGGGGTATAGGATGCATTTTTCGTGCCCAAAACATTTTTGGGAAATTCAGTGGTCTAGAATGCAGGTTAAAGCCCCTTTCAGGTTGCAAATGTTTTTGGGACATTCAGAGCTCTCCGGCACAGTTTTTGGGCCACCAACATTTCTTAGACTTTAGAGGTTCTAGGATGCCTGTCTTAGGCCTTTCAACATTTTTGCAGGCCTAAGATGCATTTTAAAGCCTTTTTTGGGATGCTAACATATTCTGAACTTTCAGGGGTGTATGATGCATTTTTCGTGCAAACATATCTTTGGGAATTTCAGTGGTCTAAGATGCGGTTTAATGCCCCTTTCAGGCTGCACATGTTTTTGGGACATTCAAAGCTCTCTCACGAAGTTTTTGGACCACCAACATTTTCTGTACTTCAGGGGTTCTAGGATGCCTGTAAACCCCTTTTTTGGGCCTCCAAAGTTTTCAACATTTTTGCAGGCATAAGATGCATTTTAAAGCCTTTTTTGTGCTGCTAACATATTCTTGAACTTTCAGGGGTATATGATGCATTTTTCGTGCAAAAATATTTTTGGGAATTTCAGTGGTCTAGGATACAGTTTAATGCCCCTTTCAGGCTGCACATGTTTTTGGGACATTCAAAGCTCTCTGACAAAGTTTTTGGACCACCAACATTTTCTGTACTTCAGGGGTTCTAGGATGCCTGTAAACCCCTTTTTTGGGCCTCCAAAGTTTTCAACATTTTTGCAGGCCTAAGATGCATTTTAAGGCCTTTTTTGGGCTGCTGACATATTCTGAACTTTCAGGGGTGTAGGATGCATTTTTCGTGCCAAAAATATTTTTGGGAATGTCAGTGGTCTAGGATGCGGTTTAATGCCCCTTTCAGGCTGCATGTGTTTTTGGGACATTCAGAGCTCTCTGGCACAATTTTCGGCCACCAACATCTTCTGGATTTTAGGGGGTCTAAGATGCCTGTAAACCCCTTTTTAGGCCTCCAAAGTGATCAACATTTGTGCAGGCCTAAGATGCATTTTAAAGCATTTTTTGGCTTGCTAACATATTCTGAACTTTCAGGGGTGTAGGATGCATTTTTCGTGCCCAAAATATTTTTGGGAATTTCAGAGGTCTAGGATGTGGGTTAATGCCCCTTTCAGGTTGCAAATGTTTTTGGAACATTCAGAGCTCTCTGACACAGTTTTTGGGCCACCAACATTTTCTGGACTTTAGGGGGTCTAGGATACCTGTAAACCCCTTTTTTTGGGGCTCCAAAGTTTTCAACATTTTTGCATGGCTAAGATGCATTTTAAGGCCTTTTTGGGGATGCCAACATATTCTGAACTTTCAGGGGTGTAGGATGCATTTCATGTGCCCAAAATATTTGTGAGAATTTCAGTGGTCTAGGATGCGGGTTAATGCCCCTTTCAGGCTGCAAATGTTTTTGGGACATTTAGAGCTCTCTGACACAGTTTTTGGGCCACCAACATTTTCTGGACTTTAGGGGGTCGAGGATGCCTGTAAACCCCTTATTTGGGCCTCCAAAGTTTTCAACATTTTTGCAGGCCTAAAATGCATTTAAGGCCTTTTTTGGGCTGCTAACATATTCTGAACTTTCAGGGGTGTAGGATGCATTTTTCGTGGCCAAAATATTTTTGGGAACTTCAGTGGTCTAGGATGCAGGTTAATGCCCCTTTCAGGTTGCAAAGGTTTTTGGGACAGTCAGAGCTCTCTCACACAGTTTTTGGGCCACCAACATTTTCTGGACTTTAGGGGGTCTAGGATGCCTCTAACCCCCTTTTTTAGGCCTCCAAAGTTTTCAACATTTTTGCAGGGCTAAGATCCATTTTAAGGCCTTTTTTGGGATGCCAACATATTCTGAATTTACAGGGGTTAAGGATGCATTTTTGGTGACCAACAGATTTTTGGGAATTTCAGTGGTCTAGTATGCGGGTTTATGCCCCTTTCGGGCTGCAAATGTTTTTGGGACATTCAGAGCTCTCTGGCACAGTTTTTGGGCCACCAACATTTTCTGGACTTTGGGGGGTCTAGGATGCCTGTAAACCCCTTTTTTGGGCCTCCAAAGTTTTCAACATTTTTGCATGCCTAAGATGCATTCTAAGGCCTTTTTTGGGCTGCTAACATATTCTGAACATCAGCGGTGTAGGATGCATTTTACGTGCCTAAAATCTTTTTGGGAATTTCAGTGGTCTAGGATGCAGGTTAATGCCCCTTTCGGGCTGCAAATGTTTTTGGGACATTCAGAGCTCTCTGGCACAGTTTTTGGGCCACCAACATTTTCTGGACTTTAGGGGGTCTAGGATGCCCGTAACCCCTTTTTTGGGCCTCAAATGTTTTCAACATTTTTGCAGGTCTAAAATGCATTTTAGGCCTTTTTGGGCTGCTAACATATTCTGAACTTTCAGGGGTGTAGGATGCATTTTTCGTTCCCAAAACATTTTTGGGAAATTCAGTGGTCTACTATGCGGGTTAATGCCCCTTTCAGGTTGCAAATGTTTTTGGGACATTCAGAGCTCTCCGGCAGGTTTTTGGGCCACCAACATTTTCTGATTTTCTGGACTTCAGGGGGTCTAGGGTGCCTGTCTTAGGCCTTTCAACATTTTTGCAGGCCTAAGATGCATTTTAAAGCCTTTATTGGGATGCTAACATATTCTGAACTTTCAGGGGTATAGGATGCATTTTTCGTGCCCAAAATATTTTTGGGGAAATTCAGTGGTCTAGAATGCGGGTTAATGCACCTTTCAGGCTCTAAATGTTTTTGGGACATTCAGAGCTCTCTGGCACAGTTTTTGGGCCACCAACATTTTCTGGACTTTACGGGTTCTAGGATGCCTGTAAACCCCTTTTTTGGGCCTCCAAAGTTATCAACATTTTTGCAGGCCTAAGATGCATTTTAAAACATTTTTGGGATGCTAACATATTCTGAACTTTCAGGGGTGTAGGTTGCATTTTTCGTGCACAAAACATATTTGTGAAATTCAGTGGTCTAGAATGCGGGTTAATGCCCCTTTTAGGTTGCAAAAGTTTTTGGGACATTCAGAGCTCTCTGGCACAGTTTTTGGGCCACCAACATTTTCTGGACTTTAGGGGGTCTAGGATGCCTGTAAACCCCTTTTTTGGGCCTCTAAAGTTTTCAATATTTTTGCTGGCCTAAGATGCATTTTAAGGTCTTTTTTGGGCTGCTAACATATTTTGAACTTTCAGGGGTGTAGGATGCATTTTTCATGCCCAAAATATTTTTGGGAATTTCATTGATCTAGAATGCGGGTTAATGCCTCTTTCGGGCTGCACATGTTTTTAGGACATTCAGAGCTCTCTGGCACAGATTTTGGGCCACCAACATTTTCTGGACTTTAGGGGGGTCTAGGATGCCTGTAAACCTCTTTTTTAGGCTTCTAAAGTTTTCAATATTTTTGGAGGCCTAAAATGCATTTTAAGGTCGTTTTTGTGCTGCCAACATATTCTGAACTTTCAGGGGTGCAGGATGCATTTTTCATGCCCAAAATATTTTTGGGAATTTCAGTGGTCTAGGGTGCGGGTTAATGCCCCTTTCAAGCTTGAAATGTTTTTGGGACATTCAGAGCTCCCTGGCACTGTTTTTGGCCCACCAACATTTTCTGGACTTTAGTGGGTCTAGGATGCCTGTAAACCTCTTTTTTGGTCCTCCAAAGTTTTCAACATTTTTGCAGGCCTAAGATGCATTTGTAGGCCTTTTTTGGGCTGCTGACATATTCTGAACTTTCAGGGGTGTAGGATGCATTTTTCGTGCCCAAAACATTTTTGGGAAATTCAGTGGTCTAGAATGGAGGTTAATGCCCCTTTCAGGTTGCAAATGTTTTTGGGACATTCAGATCTCTCAGGCACAGTTTTTGGGCCACCAACATTTTCTGATTTTCTGGACTTCAGGGGGTCTAGGGTGCCCGTCTTAGGCCTTTCAACATTTTTGCAGGTCTAAGATGCATTTTAAAGCCTTCTTTGGGCTGCTAACATATTCTGAACTTTCTGGGGTGTAGGATGCATTTTTCGTGCACAAATCATTTTTGGGAAATTCAGTGGTCTAGAATGCGGGTTAATGCCCCTTTCAGGTTGCAAAAGTTTTTGGGACATTCAGAGCTCTCCGGCACAGTTTTTGGGCCACCAATATTTTCTGGACTTTAGGGGGTATAGGATGCCTGTAAACCCCTTTTTTGGGCCTCCAAAGTTTTCAACATTTTTGCACGGCTAAGGTGCATTTTAGGGCCTTTTTGGGGATGCCAACATATTCTGAACTTTCAGGGGTGTAGGATGCATTTTTTGTGCCCAAAATATTTTTGGGAATTTCAATGGTGTAGTATGCGGTTTAATGCACCTTTCAGGCTGCACGTGTTTTTGTGACATTCGGAGCTCTCTGACACCGTTTTTGGGCCACCAACATTTTCTGGACTTTAGTGGGTCTAGGATGCCTGTAAACCTCTTTTTTGGTCATCCAAAGTTTTCAAAATTTTTGCAGGCCTATGATGCATTTGTAGGCCTTTTTTGGGTTGCTGACATATTCTGAACGTTCAGGGGTGTAGGATGCATTTTTCGTGCCCAAAACATTTTTTGGAAATTCAGTGGTCTAGAATGCAGGTTAATGCCCCTTTCAGGTTGCAAATGTTTTTCGGACATTCAGAGCTCTCCGGCACAGTTTTTGGGCCACCAACATTTTTAGACTTTAGAGGTTCTAGGATGCCTGTCTTAGGCCTTTCAACATATTTGCAGGCCTAAGATGCATTTTAAAGCCTTTTTTGGGATGCTAACATATTCTGAACTTTCAGGGGTGTATGATGCATTTTTCGTGCAAAAATATTTTTGGGAATTTCAGTGGTCTAGGATGCGGTTTAATGCTTCTTTCGGGCTGCACATGTTTTTGGGACATTCAAAGCTCTCTGACAAAGTTTTTGGACCACCAACATTTTCTGGACTTCAGGGGTTCTAGGATACCTGTAAACCCCTTTTTTGGGCCTCCAAAGTTTTCAACATTTTTGCAGGGCTAAGATTCATTTTAAGGCCTTTTTTGGGATGCCAACACATTCTGACCTTTCAGGGGTATAGGATGCATTTTTCGTGCCAAAAATATTTTTGGGAATTTCAATGGTGTAGTATGCGGTTTAATGCACCTTTCAGGCTGCACATGTTTTTGTGACATTCGGAGCTCTCTGACACCGTTTTTGGGCCACCAACATTTTCTGGACTTTAGTGGGTCTAGGATGCCTGTAAACCTCTTTTTTGGTCCTCCAACGTTTTCAACATTTCTGCAGGCCTAAGATGCATTTGTAGGCCTTTTTTGGGCTGCTGACATATTCTGAACTTTCAGGGGTGTAGGATGCATTTTTCGTGCCCAAAACATTTTTGGGAAATTCAGTGGTCTAGAATGGAGGTTAATGCCCCTTTCAGGTTGCAAATGTTTTTGGGACATTCAGAGCTCTCAGGCACAGTTTTTGGGCCACCAACATTTTCTGATTTTCTGGACTTCAGGGGGTCTAGGGTGCCCGTCTTAGGCCTTTCAACATTTTTGCAGGTCTAAGATGCATTTTAAAGCCTTCTTTGGGCTGCTAACATATTCTGAACTTTCAAGGGTGTAGGATGCATTTTTCGTGCACAAAACATTTTTGGGAAATTCAGTGGTCTAGAATGCGGGTTAATGCCCCTTTCAGGTTGCAAAAGTTTTTGGGACATTCAGAGCTCTCCGGCACAGTTTTTGGGCCACCAATATTTTCTGGACTTTAGGGGGTATAGGATGCCTGTAAACCCCTTTTTTGGGCCTCCAAAATTTTCAACATTTTTGCACGGCTAAGGTGCATTTTAGGGCCTTTTTGGGGATGCCAACATATTCTGAACTTTCAGGGGTGTAGGATGCATTTTTTGTGCCCAAAATATTTTTGGGAATTTCAATGGTGTAGTATGCGGTTTAATGCACCTTTCAGGCTGCACGTGTTTTTGTGACATTCGGAGCTCTCTGACACCGTTTTTGGGCCACCAACATTTTCTGGACTTTAGTGGGTCTAGGATGCCTGTAAACCTCTTTTTTGGTCCTCCAAAGTTTTCAACATTTTTGCAGGCCTAGGATGCATTTGTAGGCCTTTTTTGGGTTGCTGACATATTCTGAACGTTCAGGGGTGTAGGATGCATTTTTCGTGCCCAAAACATTTTTTGGAAATTCAGCGGTCTAGAATGCAGGTTAATGCCCCTTTCAGGTTGCAAATGTTTTTCGGACATTCAGAGCTCTCCGGCACAGTTTTTGGGGCCACCAACATTTTTTAGACTTTAGAGGTTCTAGGATGCCTGTCTTAGGCCTTTCAACATATTTGCAGGCCTAAGATGCATTTTAAAGCCTTTTTTGGGATGCTAACATATTCTGAACTTTCAGGGGTATAGG
The DNA here is from genome assembly GCF_040938575.1 of Ambystoma mexicanum. NCBI lineage: Eukaryota > Metazoa > Chordata > Amphibia > Caudata > Ambystomatidae > Ambystoma > Ambystoma mexicanum. The sequence continues at coordinate 605,822,551 of NC_090940.1, forward strand.
ATGCATTTTTCGTGCCCAAAATATTTTTGGGAATTTCAGAGGTCTAGGATGTGGGTTAATGCCCCTTTCAGGTTGCAAATGTTTTTGGAACATTCAGAGCTCTCTGACACAGTTTTTGGGCCACCAACATTTTCTGGACTTTAGGGGGTCTAGGATGCCTGTAAACCCCTTTTTTTGGGGCTCCAAAGTTTTCAACATTTTTGCATGGCTAAGATGCATTTTAAGGCCTTTTTGGGGATGCCAACATATTCTGAACTTTCAGGGGTGTAGGATGCATTTCATGTGCCCAAAATATTTGTGAGAATTTCAGTGGTCTAGGATGCGGGTTAATGCCCCTTTCAGGCTGCAAATGTTTTTGGGACATTTAGAGCTCTCTGACACAGTTTTTGGGCCACCAACATTTTCTGGACTTTAGTGGGTCTAGGATGCCTGTAAACCTCTTTTTTGGTCCTCCAAAGTTTTCAACATTTTTGCAGGCCTAGGATGCATTTGTAGGCCTTTTTTGGGTTGCTGACATATTCTGAACGTTCAGGGGTGTAGGATGCATTTTTCGTGCCCAAAACATTTTTTGGAAATTCAGCGGTCTAGAATGCAGGTTAATGCCCCTTTCAGGTTGCAAATGTTTTTCGGACATTCAGAGCTCTCCGGCACAGTTTTTGGGCCACCAACATTTTCTGGACTTTGGGGGGTCTAGGATGCCTGTAAACCCCTTTTTTGGGCCTCCAAAGTTTTCAACATTTTTGCATGCCTAAGATGCATTCTAAGGCCTTTTTTGGGCTGCTAACATATTCTGAACATCAGCGGTGTAGGATGCATTTTACGTGCCTAAAATCTTTTTGGGAATTTCAGTGGTCTAGGATGCAGGTTAATGCCCCTTTCGGGCTGCAAACGTTTTTGGGACATTCAGAGCTCTCTGGCACAGTTTTTGGGCCACCAACATTTTCTGGACTTTAGGGGGTCTAGGATGCCCGTAACCCCTTTTTTGGGCCTCAAATGTTTTCAACATTTTTGCAGGTCTAAAATGCATTTTAGGCCTTTTTGGGCTGCTAACATATTCTGAACTTTCAGGGGTGTAGGAGGCATTTTTCGTGCCCAAAACATTTTTGGGAAATTCAGTGGTCTACTATGCGGGTTAATGCCCCTTTCAGGTTGCAAATGTTTTTGGGACATTCAGAGCTCTCCGGCACAGTTTTTGGGCCACCAACATTTTCTGATTTTCTGGACTTCAGGGGGTCTAGGGTGCCTGTCTTAGGCCTTTCAACATTTTTGCAGGCCTAAAATGCATTTTAAAGCCTTTATTGGGATGCTAACATATTCTGAACTTTCAGGGGTATAGGATGCATTTTTCGTGCCCAAAATATTTTTGGGGAAATTCAGTGGTCTAGAATGCGGGTTAATGCACCTTTCAGGCTCTAAATGTTTTTGGGACATTCAGAGCTCTCTGGCACAGTTTTTGGGCCACCAACATTTTCTGGACTTTACGGGTTCTAGGATGCCTGTAAACCCCTTTTTTGGGCCTCCAAAGTTATCAACATTTTTGCAGGCCTAAGATGCATTTTAAAACATTTTTGGGATGCTAACATATTCTGAACTTTCAGGGGTGTAGGTTGCATTTTTTGTGCACAAAACATATTTGTGAAATTCAGTGGTCTAGAATGCGGGTTAATGCCCCTTTCAGGTTGCAAAAGTTTTTGGGACATTCAGAGCTCTCTGGCACAGTTTTTGGGCCACCAACATTTCCTGGACTTTAGGGGGTCTAGGATGCCTGTAAACCCCTTTTTTGGGCCTCTAAAGTTTTCAATATTTTTGCTGGCCTAAGATGCATTTTAAGGTCTTTTTTGGGCTGCTAACATATTTTGAACTTTCAGGGGTGTAGGATGCATTTTTCATGCCCAAAATATTTTTGGGAATTTCAGTGGTCTAAGATGCGGGTTAATGCCTCTTTCGGGCTGCACATGTTTTTGGGACATTTAGAGCTCTCTGACACAGTTTTTGGGCCACCAACATTTTCTGGACTTTTGGGGGTCTTGGATGCCTGTAAACCCCTTTTTTGGGCCTCCAAAGTTTTCAACATTTTTGCAGAGCTAAAATGCATTTTAAGGCCTTTTTTGGGATGCCAACATATTCTGAACTTTCAGGGGTGTAGCATGCATTTTTCGTGCCCAAAATATTTTTGGGAATTTCAGTGGTCTAAGATGCGGGTTAATGCCTCTTTCGGGCTGCACATGTTTTTAGGACATTCAGAGCTCTCTGGCACAGTTTTTGGGCCACCAACATTTTCTGGACTTTAGGGGGGGTCTAGGATGCCTGTAAACCTCTTTTTTAGGCCTCTAAAGTTTTCAATATTTTTGGAGGCCTAAAATGCATTTTAAGGTCGTTTTTGTGCTGCCAACATATTCTGAACTTTCAGGGGTATAGGATGCATTTTTCGTGGCCAAAATATTTTTGGGAACCTCAGTGGTATAGGATGCGGGTTAATGCCCCTTTCGGGCTGCACATGTTTTTGGGACATTCAGAGCTCTCTGGCACAGTTTTTGGGCCACCAACATTTTCTGGACTTTAGGGGGTCGAGGATGCCTGTAAACCCCTTATTTGGGCCTCCAAAGTTTACAACATTTTTGCAGGCCTAAGATGCATTTTAAGGCCTTTTTTGGGCTGCTAACATATTCTGAACATCAGGGGCGTAGGATGCATTTTACGTGCCTAAAATCTTTTTGGGAATTTCAGTGGTCTAGGATGCGGGTTAATGCCCCTTTTAGGTTGCAAATGTTTTTGGGACATTCAGAGCTCTCTGACACCGTTTTTGGGCCACCAACATTTTCTGGACTTTAGTGGGTCTAGGATGCCTGTAAACCTCTTTTTTGGTCCTCCAAAGTTTTCAACATTTTTGCAGGCCTAAGATGCATTTTAAGGCCTTTTTTGGGCTGCTAACATATTCTGAACATCAGGGGCGTAGGATGCATTTTACGTGCCTAAAATCTTTTTGGGAATTTCAGTGGTCTAGGATGCGGGTTAATGCCCCTTTTAGGTTGCAAATGTTTTTGGGACATTCAGAGCTCTCTGACACCGTTTTTGGGCCACCAACATTTTCTGGACTTTAGTGGGTCTAGGATGCCTGTAAACCTCTTTTTTGGTCCTCCAAAGTTTTCAACATTTTTGCAGGCCTAAGATGCATTTTAAGGCCTCCTTTGGGCTGCTAACATATTCTGAACTTTCAGTGGTGTAGGATGCATTTTTTGTGCCCAAAATATTTTTGGGAATTTCAGTGGTCTAGGATGCGGGTTAATGCCCCTTTCAAGCTGCAAATGTTTTTGGGACATTAAGAGCTATCTGACACAGTTTTTGGGAAACTAACATTTTCTGGACTTTAGGGGGTCTAGGAAGCCTGTAAACCCCTTTTTTTGGGCCTCCAAAGTTTTCAACATTTTTGCACGGCTAAGATGCATTTTAAGGCCTTATTTGGGCTGCTAACATATTCTGAACTTTCAGGGGTGTAGGATGCATTTTTCGTGGCCAAAATATTTTTGGGAACTTCAGTGGTATAGGATGCGGGTTAATGCCCCTTTCGGGCTGCACATGTTTTTGTGACATTCAGAGCTCTCTCACACAGTTTTTGGGCCACCAACATTTTCTGGACTTTAGGGGGTCTAGGATGCCTGTAAACCCCTTTTTTAGGCCTCCAAAGTTTTCAACATTTTTGCAGGGCTAAGATCATTTTAAGGCCTTTTTTGGGATGCCAACATATTCTGAACTTACATGGGTGTAGGATGCAATTTTCGTGCCCAACATATTTTTGGGAATTTCAGTGGTCTAGTATGCGGGTTAATGCCCCTTTCGGGCTGCACATGTTTTTGGGACATTCAGAGCTCTCCGGCACAGTTTTTGGGCCACCAACATTTTCTGATTTTCTGGACTTCAGGGGGTCTAGGGTGCCTGTCTTAGGCCTTTCAACATTTTTGCAGGCCTAAAATGCATTTTAAAGCCTTTTTTGGGATGCTAACATATTCTGAACTTTCAGGGGTATAGGATGCATTTTTCGTGCCCAAAAAGGTTTTGTGAAATTCAGTGGTCTAGAATGCGGGTTAATGCACCTTTCAGGCTCTGAATGTTTTTGGGACATTCAGAGCTCTCTGGCACCGTTTTTGGGCCACCAGCATTTTCTGACTTTAGGGGGTCTAGGATGCCTGTAAACCCCTTTTTTGGGCCTCTAAAGTTTTCAATATTTCTGCAGGCCTAAGATGCATTTTAAAGCATTTTTTTGGCCTGCTAACATATTCTGAACTTTCAGGGGTGTAGGATGCATTTTTCGTGCCCAAAATATTTTTGGGAATTTCAGTGGTCTAGGATGCGGGTTAATGCCCCTTTCGGGCTGCACATGTTTTTGGGACATTTAGAGCTCTCTGACGCAGTTTTTGGGCTACCAACATTTTCTGGACTTTTGGGGGTCTAGGATGCCTGTTAACCCCCTTTTTGAGCCTCCAAAGTTTTCAACATTTTTACAGACCTAAGATGCATTCTAAGGCCTGTTTTGGGCTGCTAACATATTCTGAACATCAGGGGTGTAGGATGCATTTTACGTGCCTAAAATCTTTTTGGGAATTTCAGTGGTCTAGGATGCGGGTTAATGCCCCTTTCGGGCTGCACATGTTTTTGGGACATTCAGAGCTCTCTGGCACAGTTTTTGGGCCACCAACATTTTCTGGACTTTAGGGGGTCGAGGATGCCTGTAAACCCCTTATTTGGGCCTCCAAAGTTTTCAACATTTTTGCAGGCCTAAGATGCATTTTAAGGCCTTTTTTGGGCTGCTAACATATTCTGAACATCAGGGGCGTAGGATGCATTTTACGTGCCTAAAATCTTTTTGGGAATTTCAGTGGTCTAGGATGCGGGTTAATGCCCCTTTCAGGTTGCAAATGTTTTTGGGACATTCAGAGCTCTCTGACACCGTTTTTGGGCCACCAACATTTTCTGGACTTTAGTGGGTCTAGGATGCCTGTAAACCTCTTTTTTGGTCCTCCAAAGTTTTCAACATTTTTGCAGGCCTAAGATGCATTTGTAGGCCTTTTTTGGGCTGCTGACATATTCTGAACTTTCAGGGGTGTAGGATGCATTTTTCGTGCCCAAAACATTTTTGGGAAATTCAGTGGTCTAGAATGCAGGTTAATGCCCCTTTCAGGTTGCAAATGTTTTTGGGACATTCAGAGCTCTCCGGCACAGTTTTTGGGCCACCAACATTTTCTGATTTTCTGGACTTCAGGGGGTCTAGGGTGCCCGTCTTAGGCCTTTCAACATTTTTGCAGGCCTAAGATGCATTTTAAGGCCTTCTTTGGGCTGCTAACATATTCTGAACTTTCAGTGGTGTAGGATGCATTTTTTGTGCCCAAAATATTTTTGGGAATTTCAGTGGTCTAGGATGCGGGTTAATGCCCCTTTCAGGCTGCAAATGTTTTTGGGACATTAAGAGCTCTCTGGCACAGTTTTTGGGAAACCAACATTTTCTGGACTTTAGGGGGTCTAGGAAGCCTGTAAACCCCTTTTTTTGGGCCTCCAAAGTTTTCAACATTTTTGCACAGCTAAGATGCATTTTAAGGCCTTATTTGGGCTGCTAACATATTCTGAACTTTCAGGGGTGTAGGATGCATTTTTCGTGCCCAAAACATTTTTGGGAAATTCAGTGGTCTAGAATGCGGGTTAATGCCCCTTTCAGGTTGCAAATGATTTTGGGACATTCAGAGCTCTCTGGCACAGTTTTTGGGCCACCAACATTTTCTGGGCTTTACGGGTTCTAGGATGCCTGTAAACCCCTTTTTTGGGCCTCCAAAGTTATCAACATTTTTGCAGTCCTAAGATGCATTTTAAAGCATTTTTGGGATGCTAACATATTCTGAACTTTTAGGGGTATAGGATGCATTTTTCGTGCCAAAAATATTTTTGGGAATTTCAGTGGTCTAGAATGCGGTTTAATGCCCCTTTCAGGCTGCACGTGTTTTTGGGACATTCAGAGCTCTCTGGCACAGTTTTCGGCCACCAACATTTTCTGGATTTTAGGGGGTCTAAGATGCCTGTAAACCCCTTTTTTGGGCCTCCAAAGTTATCAACATTTGTGCAGGCCTAAGATGCATTATAAAGCATTTTGTGGGCTGCTAACATATTCTGAACTTTCAGGGGTGTAGGATGCATTTTTCATGCCCAAAATATTTTTGGGAATTTCATTGATCTAGAATGCAGGTTAATGCCCCTATCAGGCTGCAGATGTTTTTGGGACATTTAGAGCTCTCTGACACAGTTTATGGGCCACCAACATTTTCTGGACTTTTGGGGGTCTAGGATGCCTGTAAACCCCTTTTTTGGGCCTCCAAAGTTTTCAACATTTTTGCAGAGCTAAAATGCATTTTAAGGCCTTTTATGGGATGCCAACATATTCTGAACTTTCAGGGGTGCAGCATGCATTTTCCGTGCCCATAATAATTTTGGGAATTTCATTGGTCTAGGATGTGTGTTAATGCCCCTTTCGGGCTGCAAATGTTTTTGGGACATTCAAAGCTCTCTGGCACAGTTTTTGGGCCACCAACATTTTCTGGACTTTAGGGGGTCTAGGATGCCTGTAAACCCCTTTTTTGGGCCTCTAAAGTTTTCAATATTTTTGCTGGACTAAGATGCATTTTAAGGTCTTTTTTGGGCTGCTAACATATTCTGAACTTTCAGGGGTGTAGGATGCATTTTTCATGCCCAAAATATTTTTGGGAATTTCATTGATCTAGAATGCGGGTTAATGCCCCTATCAGGCTGCAAATGTTTTTGGGACATTTAGAGCTCTCTGACACAGTTTTTGGGCCACCAACATTTTCTGGACTTTTGGGGGTCTGGGATACCTGTAAACCCCTTTTTTGGACCTCCAAAGTTTTCCACATTTTTGCAGAGCTAAAATGCATTTTAAGGCCTTTTTTGGGATGCCAGCATATTCAGAACTTTCAGGAGTGTAGGATGCATTTTTCATGCATTTTTCACTCTCCACTTGCATTGATGCCTTTGAATCCCTTTGCACTGCGGGACTGTCTCTGTATCCCTACAGCCCCCCCCCTCCCCCACCACTTGTTCTGCACTTACATCACACTTGCCACCAGCTGGCCCTATTTATTTATTTATTACGTTACGCCACTTACCTTGTACTGCACTTCCCCCCCCTCCCCTTCCCCTTGCACTTTTCCCCCTCCCCCACCCCTGCACTTGCGCGATCTGAATGACACCTGGCCTAGTAAGATCCCTGCCTCGTCGCGCCTTGAAACACATGTGTATAGGCGCGTTACAAATACCATATCATATCATATCATATCATGCCCAAAATATTTTTGGGAATTTCAGTGGTCTAGGGTGCGGGTTAATGCCCCTTTCAGGCTTCAAATGTTTTTGGGACATTCAGAGCTCCCTGGCACTGTTTTTGGCCCACCAACATTTTCTGGACTTTAGGGGGTGTAGGATGCCTGTAAACCCCTTTTTTAGGCCTCCAAAGTTTTCAACATTTTTGCAGGGCTAAGATGCATTTTAAGGCCTTTTTTGGGATGAAAACATATTCTGAACTTACAGGGGTTTAGGATGCATTTTTCGTGCCCACAATATTTTTGGGAATTTCAGTGGTCTAGTATGCGGGTTAATGCCCCTTTTGGGCTGCAAATGTTTTTGTGGACATTCAGAGCTCTCTGGCACAGTTTTTGTCCACCAGCATTTTCTGGCCATTAGGGGGTCTAGGATGCCTGTAAACCCCTTTTTTGGGCCTCTAAAGTTTTCAATATTTTTGCTGGCATAAGATGCATTTTAAGATCTTTTTTGGGCTGCTAACATACTCTGAACTTTCAGGGGTGTAGGATGCATTTTTCATGCCCAAAATATTTTTGGGAATTTCATTGGTCTAGGATGCGGGTTAATGCCTCTTTCGGGCTGCAAATGTTTTTAGGACATTCAGAGCTCTCTGGCACAGTTTTTGGGCCACCAACAGTTTCTGGACTTTAGGGGGTCTAGGATGCCTGTAAACCCCTTTTTTGGGCCTCCAAAGTTTTCAACATTTTTGCACAGCTAAGATGCATTTTAAGGCCTTTTTGGGGATGCCAACATATTCTGAACTTTCAGGGGTGTAGGATGCATTTTATGTGCCCAAAATATTTGTGGAAATTTCAGTGGTCTAGGATGCGGGTTAATGCCCCTTTCAGGCTGCAAATGTTTTTGGGACATTTAGAGCTCTCTGACACAGTTTTTGGGCCACCAACATTTTCTGGACTTTTGGGGGTCTAGGATGCCTGTTAACCCCCTTTTTGAGCCTCCAAAGTTTTCAACATTTTTGCAGGCCTAAGATGCATTTTAAGGCCTTTTTTGGGCTGTTAACATATTCTGAACTTTCAGGGGTGTAGGATGCATTTTTCGCGGCCAAAATATTTTTGGGAACTTCAGTGGTATAGGATGCGGGTTAATGCCCCTTTCGGGCTGCACATGTTTTTGTGACATTCAGAGCTCTCTCACACAGTTTTTGGGCCACCAACATTTTCTGGACTTTAGGGGGTCTAGAATGCCTGTAAACCCCTTTTTTAGGCCTCCAAAGTTTTCAACATTTTTGCAGGGCTAAGATCATTTTAAGGCCTTTTTTGGGATGCCAACATATTCTGAACTTACATGGGTGTAGGATGCAATTTTCGTGCCCAACATATTTTTGGGAATTTCAGTGGTCTAGTATGTGGGTTAATGCCCCTTTCGGGCTGCACATGTTTTTGGGACATTCAGAGCTCTCCGGCACAGTTTTTGGGCCACCAACATTTTCTGATTTTCTGGACTTCAGGGGGTCTAGGGTGCCTGTCTTAGGCCTTTCAACATTTTTGCAGGCCTAAAATGCATTTTAAAGCCTTTTTTGGGATGCTAACATATTCTGAACTTTCAGGGGTATAGGATGCATTTTTCGTGCCCAAAAAGGTTTTGTGAAATTCAGTGGTCTAGAATGCGGGTTAATGCACCTTTCAGGCTCTGAATGTTTTTGGGACATTCAGAGCTCTCCGGCACAGTTTTTGGGCCACCAGCATTTTCTGACTTTAGGGGGTCTAGGATGCCTGTAAACCCCTTTTTTGGGCCTCTAAAGTTTTCAATATTTCTGCAGGCCTAAGATGCATTTTAAAGCATTTTTTTGGCCTGCTAACATATTCTGAACTTTCAGGGGTGTAGGATGCATTTTTCGTGCCCAAAATATATTTGGGAATTTCAGTGGTCTAGGATGCGGGTTAATGCCCCTTTCGGGCTGCACATGTTTTTGGGACATTTAGAGCTCTCTGACACTGTTTTTAGGCTACCAACATTTTCTGGACTTTTGGGGGTCTAGGATGCCTGTTAACCCCCTTTTTGAGCCTCCAAAGTTTTCAACATTTTTACAGACCTAAGATGCATTCTAAGGCCTGTTTTGGGCTGCTAACATATTCTGAACATCAGGGGTGTAGGATGCATTTTACGTGCCTAAAATCTTTTTGGGAATTTCAGTGGTCTAGGATGCGGGTTAATGCCCCTTTCGGGCTGCACATGTTTTTGGGACATTCAGAGCTCTCTGGCACAGTTTTTGGGCCACCAACATTTTCTGGACTTTAGGGGGTCGAGGATGCCTGTAAACCCCTTATTTGGGCCTCCAAAGTTTTCAACATTTTTGCAGGCCTAAGATGCATTTTAAGGCCTTTTTTGGGCTGCTAACATATTCTGAACATCAGGGGCGTAGGATGCATTTTACGTGCCTAAAATCTTTTTGGGAATTTCAGTGGTCTAGGATGCGGGTTAATGCCCCTTTCAGGTTGCAAATGTTTTTGGGACATTCAGAGCTCTCTGACACCGTTTTTGGGCCACCAACATTTTCTGGACTTTAGTGGGTCTAGGATGCCTGTAAACCTCTTTTTTGGTCCTCCAAAGTTTTCAACATTTTTGCAGGCATAAGATGCATTTGTAGGCCTTTTTTGGGCTGCTGACATATTCTGAACTTTCAGGGGTGTAGGATGCATTTTTCGTGCCCAAAACATTTTTGGGAAATTCAGTGGTCTAGAATGCAGGTTAATGCCCCTTTCAGGTTGCAAATGTTTTTGGGACATTCAGAGCTCTCCGGCACAGTTTTTGGGCCACCAACATTTTCTGATTTTCTGGACTTCAGGGGGTCTAGGGTGCCCGTCTTAGGCCTTTCAACATTTTTGCAGGCCTAAGATGCATTTTAAGGCCTTCTTTGGGCTGCTAACATATTCTGAACTTTCAGTGGTGTAGGATGCATTTTTTGTGCCCAAAATATTTTTGGGAATTTCAGTGGTCTAGGATGCGGGTTAATGCCCCTTTCAGGCTGCAAATGTTTTTGGGACATTAAGAGCTCTCTGACACAGTTTTTGGGAAACCAACATTTTCTGGACTTTAGGGGGTCTAGGAAGCCTGTAAACCCCTTTTTTTGGGCCTCCAAAGTTTTCAACATTTTTGCACGGCTAAGATGCATTTTAAGGCCTTATTTGGGCTGCTAACATATTCTGAACTTTCAGGGGTGTAGGATGCATTTTTCGTGCCCAAAACATTTTTGGGAAATTCAGTGGTCTAGAATGCGGGTTAATGCCCCTTTCAGGTTGCAAATGATTTTGGGACATTCAGAGCTCTCTGGCACAGTTTTGGGCCACCAACATTTTCTGGACTTTACGGGTTCTAGGATGCCTGTAAACCCCTTTTTTGGGCCTCCAAAGTTATCAACATTTTTGCAGTCCTAAGATGCATTTTAAAGCATTTTTGGGATGCTAACATATTCTGAACTTTTAGGGGTATAGGATGCATTTTTCGTGCCAAAAATATTTTTGGGAATTTCAGTGGTCTAGAATGCGGTTTAATGCCCCTTTCAGGCTGCACGTGTTTTTGGGACATTCAGAGCTCTCTGGCACAGTTTTGGGCCACCAACATTTTCTGGATTTTAGGGGGTCTAAGATGCCTGTAAACCCCTTTTTTGGGCCTCCAAAGTTATCAAAATTTGTGCAGGCCTAAGATGCATTATAAAGCATTTTGTGGGCTGCTAACATATTCTGAACTTTCAGGGGTGTAGGATGCATTTTTCATGCCCAAAATATTTTTGGGAATTTCATTGATCTAGAATGCAGGTTAATGCCCCTATCAGGCTGCAGATGTTTTTGGGACATTTAGAGCTCTCTGACACAGTTTATGGGCCACCAACATTTTCTGGACTTTTGGGGGTCTAGGATGCCTGTAAACCCCTTTTTTGGGCCTCCAAAGTTTTCAACATTTTTGCAGAGCTAAAATGCATTTTAAGGCCTTTTATGGGATGCCAACATATTCTGAACTTTCAGGGGTGCAGCATGCATTTTCCGTGCCCATAATATTTTTGGGAATTTCATTGGTCTAGGATGTGTGTTAATGCCCCTTTCGGGCTGCAAATGTTTTTGGGACATTCAAAGCTCTCTGGCACAGTTTTTGGGCCACCAACATTTTCTGGACTTTAGGGGGTCTAGGATGCCTGTAAACCCCTTTTTTGGGCCTCTAAAGTTTTCAATATTTTTGCTGGACTAAGATGCATTTTAAGGTCTTTTTTGGGCTGCTAACATATTCTGAACTTTCAGGGGTGTAGGATGCATTTTTCATGCCCAAAATATTTTTGGGAATTTCATTGATCTGGAATGCAGGTTAATGCCCCTATCAGGCTGCAAATGTTTTTGGGACATTTAGAGCTCTCTGACACAGTTTTTGGGCCACCAACATTTTCTGGACTTTTGGGGGTCTGGGATACCTGTAAACCCCTTTTTTGGACCTCCAAAGTTTTCCACATTTTTGCAGAGCTAAAATGCATTTTAAGGCCTTTTTTGGGATGCCAGCATATTCAGAACTTTCAGGAGTGTAGGATGCATTTTTCATGCATTTTTCACTCTCCACTTGCATTGATGCCCTTGAACCCCTTTGCACTGCGGGACTGTCTCTGTATCCCTACAGCCCCCCCCCCCTCCCCCAGCACTTGTTCTGCACTTACCTCACACTTGCCACCAGCTGGCCCTATTTATTTATTTATTACGTTACGCCACTTACCTTGTACTGCACTTCCCCCCCTCCCCTTCCCCTTGCACTTTTCCCCCTCCCCCACCCCTGTACTTGCGCGATCTGAATGACACCTGGCCTAGTAAGATCCCTGCCTCGTCGCGCCTTGAAACACATGTGTATAGGCGCGTTACAAATACCATATCATATCATATCATATCATGCCCAAAATATTTTTGGGAATTTCAGTGGTCTAGGGTGCGGGTTAATGCCCCTTTCAGGCTTCAAATGTTTTTGGGACATTCAGAGCTCCCTGGCACTGTTTTTGGCCCACCAACATTTTCTGGACTTTAGGGGGTGTAGGATGCCTGTAAACCCCTTTTTTAGGCCTCCAAAGTTTTCAACATTTTTGCAGGGCTAAGATGCATTTTAAGGCCTTTTTTGGGATGAAAACATATTCTGAACTTACAGGGGTTTAGGATGCATTTTTCGTGCCCACAATATTTTTGGGAATTTCAGTGGTCTAGTATGCGGGTTAATGCCCCTTTTGGGCTGCAAATGTTTTTGTGGACATTCAGAGCTCTCTGGCACAGTTTTTGTCCACCAGCATTTTCTGGCCATTAGGGGGTCTAGGATGCCTGTAAACCCCTTTTTTGGGCCTCTAAAGTTTTCAATATTTTTGCTGGCATAAGATGCATTTTAAGATCTTTTTTGGGCTGCTAACATACTCTGAACTTTCAGGGGTGTAGGATGCATTTTTCATGCCCAAAATATTTTTGGGAATTTCATTGGTCTAGGATGCGGGTTAATGCCTCTTTCGGGCTGCAAATGTTTTTAGGACATTCAGAGCTCTCTGGCACAGTTTTTGGGCCACCAACAGTTTCTGGACTTTAGGGGGTCTAGGATGCCTGTAAACCCCTTTTTTGGGCCTCCAAAGTTTTCAACATTTTTGCACAGCTAAGATGCATTTTAAGGCCTTTTTGGGGATGCCAACATATTCTGAACTTTCAGGGGTGTAGGATGCATTTTATGTGCCCAAAATATTTGTGGAAATTTCAGTGGTCTAGGATGCGGGTTAATGCCCCTTTCAGGCTGCAAATGTTTTTGGGACATTTAGAGCTCTCTGACACAGTTTTTGGGCCACCAACATTTTCTGGACTTTTGGGGGTCTAGGATGCCTGTTAACCCCCTTTTTGAGCCTCCAAAGTTTTCAACATTATTGCAGGCCTAAGATGCATTTTAAGGCCTTTTTTGGGCTGTTAACATATTCTGAACTTTCAGGGGTGTAGGATGCATTTTTCGTGGCCAAAATATTTTTGGGAACTTCAGTGGTATAGGATGCGGGTTAATGCCCCTTTCGGGCTGCACATGTTTTTGTGACATTCAGAGCTCTCTCACACAGTTTTTGGGCCACCAACATTTTCTGGACTTTAGGGGGTCTAGAATGCCTGTAAACCCCTTTTTTAGGCCTCCAAAGTTTTCAACATTTTTGCAGGGCTAAGATCATTTTAAGGCCTTTTTTGGGATGCCAACATATTCTGAACTTACATGGGTGTAGGATGCAATTTTCGTGCCCAACATATTTTTGGGAATTTCAGTGGTCTAGTATGCGGGTTAATGCCCCTTTCGGGCTGCACATGTTTTTGGGACATTCAGAGCTCTCCGGCACAGTTTTTGGGCCACCAACATTTTCTGATTTTCTGGACTTCAGGGGGTCTAGGGTGCCTGTCTTAGGCCTTTCAACATTTTTGCAGGCCTAAAATGCATTTTAAAGCCTTTTTTGGGATGCTAACATATTCTGAACTTTCAGGGGTATAGGATGCATTTTTCGTGCCCAAAAAGGTTTTGTGAAATTCAGTGGTCTAGAATGCGGGTTAATGCACCTTTCAGGCTCTGAATGTTTTTGGGACATTCAGAGCTCTCCGGCACAGTTTTTGGGCCACCAGCATTTTCTGACTTTAGGGGGTCTAGGATGCCTGTAAACCCCTTTTTTGGGCCTCTAAAGTTTTCAATATTTCTGCAGGCCTAAGATGCATTTTAAAGCATTTTTTTGGCCTGCTAACATATTCTGAACTTTCAGGGGTGTAGGATGCATTTTTCGTGCCCAAAATATATTTGGGAATTTCAGTGGTCTAGGATGCGGGTTAATGCCCCTTTCGGGCTGCACATGTTTTTGGGACATTTAGAGCTCTCTGACACAGTTTTTAGGCTACCAACATTTTCTGGACTTTTGGGGGTCTAGGATGCCTGTTAACCCCCTTTTTGAGCCTCCAAAGTTTTCAACATTTTTACAGACCTAAGATGCATTCTAAGGCCTGTTTTGGGCTGCTAACATATTCTGAACATCAGGGGTGTAGGATGCATTTTACGTGCCTAAAATCTTTTTGGGAATTTCAGTGGTCTAGGATGCGGGTTAATGCCCCTTTCGGGCTGCACATGTTTTTGGGACATTCAGAGCTCTCTGGCACAGTTTTTGGGCCACCAACATTTTCTGGACTTTAGGGGGTCGAGGATGCCTGTAAACCCCTTATTTGGGCCTCCAAAGTTTTCAACATTTTTGCAGGCCTAAGATGCATTTTAAGGCCTTTTTTGGGCTGCTAACATATTCTGAACATCAGGGGCGTAGGATGCATTTTCCGTGCCTAAAATCTTTTTGGGAATTTCAGTGGTCTAGGATGCGGGTTAATGCCCCTTTCAGGTTGCAAATGTTTTTGGGACATTCAGAGCTCTCTGACACCGTTTTTGGGCCACCAACATTTTCTGGACTTTAGTGGGTCTAGGATGCCTGTAAACCTCTTTTTTGGTCCTCCAAAGTTTTCAACATTTTTGCAGGCATAAGATGCATTTGTAGGCCTTTTTTGGGCTGCTGACATATTCTGAACTTTCAGGGGTGTAGGATGCATTTTTCGTGCCCAAAACATTTTTGGGAAATTCAGTGGTCTAGAATGCAGGTTAATGCCCCTTTCAGGTTGCAAATGTTTTTGGGACATTCAGAGCTCTCCGGCACAGTTTTTGGGCCACCAACATTTTCTGATTTTCTGGACTTCAGGGGGTCTAGGGTGCCCGTCTTAGGCCTTTCAACATTTTTGCAGGCCTAAGATGCATTTTAAGGCCTTCTTTGGGCTGCTAACATATTCTGAACTTTCAGTGGTGTAGGATGCATTTTTTGTGCCCAAAATATTTTTGGGAATTTCAGTGGTCTAGGATGCGGGTTAATGCCCCTTTCAGGCTGCAAATGTTTTTGGGACATTAAGAGCTCTCTGACACAGTTTTTGGGAAACCAACATTTTCTGGACTTTAGGGGGTCTAGGAAGCCTGTAAACCCCTTTTTTTGGGCCTCCAAAGTTTTCAACATTTTTGCACGGCTAAGATGCATTTTAAGGCCTTATTTGGGCTGCTAACATATTCTGAACTTTCAGGGGTGTAGGATGCATTTTTCGTGCCCAAAACATTTTTGGGAAATTCAGTGGTCTAGAATGCGGGTTAATGCCCCTTTCAGGTTGCAAATGATTTTGGGACATTCAGAGCTCTCTGGCACAGTTTTTGGGCCACCAACATTTTCTGGACTTTACGGGTTCTAGGATGCCTGTAAACCCCTTTTTTGGGCCTCCAAAGTTATCAACATTTTTGCAGTCCTAAGATGCATTTTAAAGCATTTTTGGGATGCTAACATATTCTGAACTTTTAGGGGTATAGGATGCATTTTTCGTGCCAAAAATATTTTTGGGAATTTCAGTGGTCTAGAATGCGGTTTAATGCCCCTTTCAGGCTGCACGTGTTTTTGGGACATTCAGAGCTCTCTGGCACAGTTTTGGGCCACCAACATTTTCTGGATTTTAGGGGGTCTAAGATGCCTGTAAACCCCTTTTTGGGCCTCCAAAGTTATCAAAATTTGTGCAGGCCTAAGATGCATTATAAAGCATTTTGTGGGCTGCTAACATATTCTGAACTTTCAGGGGTGTAGGATGCATTTTTCATGCCCAAAATATTTTTGGGAATTTCATTGATCTAGAATGCAGGTTAATGCCCCTATCAGGCTGCAGATGTTTTTGGGACATTTAGAGCTCTCTGACACAGTTTATGGGCCACCAACATTTTCTGGACTTTTGGGGGTCTAGGATGCCTGTAAACCCCTTTTTTGGGCCTCCAAAGTTTTCAACATTTTTGCAGAGCTAAAATGCATTTTAAGGCCTTTTATGGGATGCCAACATATTCTGAACTTTCAGGGGTGCAGCATGCATTTTCCGTGCCCATAATATTTTTGGGAATTTCATTGGTCTAGGATGTGTGTTAATGCCCCTTTCGGGCTGCAAATGTTTTTGGGACATTCAAAGCTCTCTGGCACAGTTTTTGGGCCACCAACATTTTCTGGACTTTAGGGGGTCTAGGATGCCTGTAAACCCCTTTTTTGGGCCTCTAAAGTTTTCAATATTTTTGCTGGACTAAGATGCATTTTAAGGTCTTTTTTGGGCTGCTAACATATTCTGAACTTTCAGGGGTGTAGGATGCATTTTTCATGCCCAAAATATTTTTGGGAATTTCATTGATCTGGAATGCAGGTTAATGCCCCTATCAGGCTGCAAATGTTTTTGGGACATTTAGAGCTCTCTGACACAGTTTTTGGGCCACCAACATTTTCTGGACTTTTGGGGGTCTGGGATACCTGTAAACCCCTTTTTTGGACCTCCAAAGTTTTCCACATTTTTGCAGAGCTAAAATGCATTTTAAGGCCTTTTTTGGGATGCCAGCATATTCAGAACTTTCAGGAGTGTAGGATGCATTTTTCATGCATTTTTCACTCTCCACTTGCATTGATGCCCTTGAACCCCTTTGCACTGCGGGACTGTCTCTGTATCCCTACAGCCCCCCCCCTCCCCCAGCACTTGTTCTGCACTTACCTCACACTTGCCACCAGCTGGCCCTATTTATTTATTTATTACGTTACGCCACTTACCTTGTACTGCACTTCCCCCCTCCCCTTCCCCTTGCACTTTTCCCCCTCCCCCACCCCTGTACTTGCGCGATCTGAATGACACCTGGCCTAGTAAGATCCCTGCCTCGTCGCGCCTTGAAACACATGTGTATAGGCGCGTTACAAATACCATATCATATCATATCATGCCCAAAATATTTTTGGGAATTTCAGTGGTCTAGGGTGCGGGTTAATGCCCCTTTCAGGCTTCAAATGTTTTTGGGACATTCAGAGCTCCCTGGCACTGTTTTTGGCCCACCAACATTTTCTGGACTTTAGGGGGTGTAGGATGCCTGTAAACCCCTTTTTTAGGCCTCCAAAGTTTTCAACATTTTTGCAGGGCTAAGATGCATTTTAAGGCCTTTTTTGGGATGAAAACATATTCTGAACTTACAGGGGTTTAGGATGCATTTTTCGTGCCCACAATATTTTTGGGAATTTCAGTGGTCTAGTATGCGGGTTAATGCCCCTTTTGGGCTGCAAATGTTTTTGTGGACATTCAGAGCTCTCTGGCACAGTTTTTGTCCACCAGCATTTTCTGGCCATTAGGGGGTCTAGGATGCCTGTAAACCCCTTTTTTGGGCCTCTAAAGTTTTCAATATTTTTGCTGGCATAAGATGCATTTTAAGATCTTTTTTGGGCTGCTAACATACTCTGAACTTTCAGGGGTGTAGGATGCATTTTTCATGCCCAAAATATTTTTGGGAATTTCATTGGTCTAGGATGCGGGTTAATGCCTCTTTCGGGCTGCAAATGTTTTTAGGACATTCAGAGCTCTCTGGCACAGTTTTTGGGCCACCAACAGTTTCTGGACTTTAGGGGGTCTAGGATGCCTGTAAACCCCTTTTTTGGGCCTCCAAAGTTTTCAACATTTTTGCACAGCTAAGATGCATTTTAAGGCCTTTTTGGGGATGCCAACATATTCTGAACTTTCAGGGGTGTAGGATGCATTTTATGTGCCCAAAATATTTGTGGAAATTTCAGTGGTCTAGGATGCGGGTTAATGCCCCTTTCAGGCTGCAAATGTTTTTGGGACATTTAGAGCTCTCTGACACAGTTTTTGGGCCACCAACATTTTCTGGACTTTTGGGGGTCTAGGATGCCTGTTAACCCCCTTTTTGAGCCTCCAAAGTTTTCAACATTATTGCAGGCCTAAGATGCATTTTAAGGCCTTTTTTGGGCTGTTAACATATTCTGAACTTTCAGGGGTGTAGGATGCATTTTTCGTGGCCAAAATATTTTTGGGAACTTCAGTGGTATAGGATGCGGGTTAATGCCCCTTTCGGGCTGCACATGTTTTTGTGACATTCAGAGCTCTCTCACACAGTTTTTGGGCCACCAACATTTTCTGGACTTTAGGGGGTCTAGAATGCCTGTAAACCCCTTTTTTAGGCCTCCAAAGTTTTCAACATTTTTGCAGGGCTAAGATCATTTTAAGGCCTTTTTTGGGATGCCAACATATTCTGAACTTACATGGGTGTAGGATGCAATTTTCGTGCCCAACATATTTTTGGGAATTTCAGTGGTCTAGTATGCGGGTTAATGCCCCTTTCGGGCTGCACATGTTTTTGGGACATTCAGAGCTCTCCGGCACAGTTTTTGGGCCACCAACATTTTCTGATTTTCTGGACTTCAGGGGGTCTAGGGTGCCTGTCTTAGGCCTTTCAACATTTTTGCAGGCCTAAAATGCATTTTAAAGCCTTTTTTGGGATGCTAACATATTCTGAACTTTCAGGGGTATAGGATGCATTTTTCGTGCCCAAAAAGGTTTTGTGAAATTCAGTGGTCTAGAATGCGGGTTAATGCACCTTTCAGGCTCTGAATGTTTTTGGGACATTCAGAGCTCTCCGGCACAGTTTTTGGGCCACCAGCATTTTCTGACTTTAGGGGGTCTAGGATGCCTGTAAACCCCTTTTTTGGGCCTCTAAAGTTTTCAATATTTCTGCAGGCCTAAGATGCATTTTAAAGCATTTTTTTGGCCTGCTAACATATTCTGAACTTTCAGGGGTGTAGGATGCATTTTTCGTGCCCAAAATATATTTGGGAATTTCAGTGGTCTAGGATGCGGGTTAATGCCCCTTTCGGGCTGCACATGTTTTTGGGACATTTAGAGCTCTCTGACACAGTTTTTAGGCTACCAACATTTTCTGGACTTTTGGGGGTCTAGGATGCCTGTTAACCCCCTTTTTGAGCCTCCAAAGTTTTCAACATTTTTACAGACCTAAGATGCATTCTAAGGCCTGTTTTGGGCTGCTAACATATTCTGAACATCAGGGGTGTAGGATGCATTTTACGTGCCTAAAATCTTTTTGGGAATTTCAGTGGTCTAGGATGCGGGTTAATGCCCCTTTCGGGCTGCACATGTTTTTGGGACATTCAGAGCTCTCTGGCACAGTTTTTGGGCCACCAACATTTTCTGGACTTTAGGGGGTCGAGGATGCCTGTAAACCCCTTATTTGGGCCTCCAAAGTTTTCAACATTTTTGCAGGCCTAAGATGCATTTTAAGGCCTTTTTTGGGCTGCTAACATATTCTGAACATCAGGGGCGTAGGATGCATTTTACGTGCCTAAAATCTTTTTGGGAATTTCAGTGGTCTAGGATGCGGGTTAATGCCCCTTTCAGGTTGCAAATGTTTTTGGGACATTCAGAGCTCTCTGACACCGTTTTTGGGCCACCAACATTTTCTGGACTTTAGTGGGTCTAGGATGCCTGTAAACCTCTTTTTTGGTCCTCCAAAGTTTTCAACATTTTTGCAGGCATAAGATGCATTTGTAGGCCTTTTTTGGGCTGCTGACATATTCTGAACTTTCAGGGGTGTAGGATGCATTTTTCGTGCCCAAAACATTTTTGGGAAATTCAGTGGTCTAGAATGCAGGTTAATGCCCCTTTCAGGTTGCAAATGTTTTTGGGACATTCAGAGCTCTCCGGCACAGTTTTTGGGCCACCAACATTTTCTGATTTTCTGGACTTCAGGGGGTCTAGGGTGCCCGTCTTAGGCCTTTCAACATTTTTGCAGGCCTAAGATGCATTTTAAGGCCTTCTTTGGGCTGCTAACATATTCTGAACTTTCAGTGGTGTAGGATGCATTTTTTGTGCCCAAAATATTTTTGGGAATTTCAGTGGTCTAGGATGCGGGTTAATGCCCCTTTCAGGCTGCAAATGTTTTTGGGACATTAAGAGCTCTCTGACACAGTTTTTGGGAAACCAACATTTTCTGGACTTTAGGGGGTCTAGGAAGCCTGTAAACCCCTTTTTTTGGGCCTCCAAAGTTTTCAACATTTTTGCACGGCTAAGATGCATTTTAAGGCCTTATTTGGGCTGCTAACATATTCTGAACTTTCAGGGGTGTAGGATGCATTTTTCGTGCCCAAAACATTTTTGGGAAATTCAGTGGTCTAGAATGCGGGTTAATGCCCCTTTCAGGTTGCAAATGATTTTGGGACATTCAGAGCTCTCTGGCACAGTTTTTGGGCCACCAACATTTTCTGGACTTTACGGGTTCTAGGATGCCTGTAAACCCCTTTTTTGGGCCTCCAAAGTTATCAACATTTTTGCAGTCCTAAGATGCATTTTAAAGCATTTTTGGGATGCTAACATATTCTGAACTTTTAGGGGTATAGGATGCATTTTTCGTGCCAAAAATATTTTTGGGAATTTCAGTGGTCTAGAATGCGGTTTAATGCCCCTTTCAGGCTGCACGTGTTTTTGGGACATTCAGAGCTCTCTGGCACAGTTTTGGGCCACCAACATTTTCTGGATTTTAGGGGGTCTAAGATGCCTGTAAACCCCTTTTTTGGGCCTCCAAAGTTATCAAAATTTGTGCAGGCCTAAGATGCATTATAAAGCATTTTGTGGGCTGCTAACATATTCTGAACTTTCAGGGGTGTAGGATGCATTTTTCATGCCCAAAATATTTTTGGGAATTTCATTGATCTAGAATGCAGGTTAATGCCCCTATCAGGCTGCAGATGTTTTTGGGACATTTAGAGCTCTCTGACACAGTTTATGGGCCACCAACATTTTCTGGACTTTTGGGGGTTTAGGATGCCTGTAAACCCCTTTTTTGGGCCTCCAAAGTTTTCAACATTTTTGCAGAGCTAAAATGCATTTTAAGGCCTTTTATGGGATGCCAACATATTATGAACTTTCAGGGGTGCAGCATGCATTTTCCGTGCCCATAATATTTTTGGGAATTTCATTGGTCTAGGATGTGTGTTAATGCCCCTTTCGGGCTGCAAATGTTTTTGGGACATTCAAAGCTCTCTGGCACAGTTTTTGGGCCACCAACATTTTCTGGACTTTAGGGGGTCTAGGATGCCTGTAAACCCCTTTTTTGGGCCTCTAAAGTTTTCAATATTTTTGCTGGACTAAGATGCATTTTAAGGTCTTTTTTGGGCTGCTAACATATTCTGAACTTTCAGGGGTGTAGGATGCATTTTTCATGCCCAAAATATTTTTGGGAATTTCATTGATCTGGAATGCAGGTTAATGCCCCTATCAGGCTGCAAATGTTTTTGGGACATTTAGAGCTCTCTGACACAGTTTTTGGGCCACCAACATTTTCTGGACTTTTGGGGGTCTGGGATACCTGTAAACCCCTTTTTTGGACCTCCAAAGTTTTCCACATTTTTGCAGAGCTAAAATGCATTTTAAGGCCTTTTTTGGGATGCCAGCATATTCAGAACTTTCAGGAGTGTAGGATGCATTTTTCATGCATTTTTCACTCTCCACTTGCATTGATGCCCTTGAACCCCTTTGCACTGCGGGACTGTCTCTGTATCCCTACAGCCCCCCCCTCCCCCAGCACTTGTTCTGCACTTACCTCACACTTGCCACCAGCTGGCCCTATTTATTTATTTATTACGTTACGCCACTTACCTTGTACTGCACTTCCCCCCCTCCCCTTCCCCTTGCACTTTTCCCCCTCCCCCACCCCTGTACTTGCGCGATCTGAATGACACCTGGCCTAGTAAGATCCCTGCCTCGTCGCGCCTTGAAACACATGTGTATAGGCGCGTTACAAATACCATATCATATCATATCATATCATGCCCAAAATATTTTTGGGAATTTCAGTGGTCTAGGGTGCGGGTTAATGCCCCTTTCAGGCTTCAAATGTTTTTGGGACATTCAGAGCTCCCTGGCACTGTTTTTGGCCCACCAACATTTTCTGGACTTTAGCGGGTGTAGGATGCCTGTAAACCCCTTTTTTAGGCCTCCAAAGTTTTCAACATTTTTGCAGGGCTAAGATGCATTTTAAGGCCTTTTTTGGGATGAAAACATATTCTGAACTTACAGGGGTTTAGGATGCATTTTTCGTGCCCACAATATTTTTGGGAATTTCAGTGGTCTAGTATGCGGGTTAATGCCCCTTTTGGGCTGCAAATGTTTTTGTGGACATTCAGAGCTCTCTGGCACAGTTTTTGGGCCACCAACATTTTCTGGACTTTACGGGTTCTAGGATGCCTGAAACCCCTTTTTTGGGCCTCCAAAGTTATCAAAATTTTTGCAGGCCTAAGATGCATTTTAAAGCATTTTTGGGATGCTAACATATTCTGAACTTTCAGGGGTGTAGGTTGCATTTTTCGTGCACAAAACATATTTGGGAAATTCAGTGGTCTAGAATGCGGGTTAATGCCCCTTTCAGGTTGCAAAAGGTTTTGGGACATTCAGAGCTCTCCGGCACAGTTTTTGTCCACCAGCATTTTCTGGCCATTAGGGGTTCTAGGATGCCTGTAAACCCCTTTTTTGGGCCTCTAAAGTTTTCAATATTTTTGCTGGCATAAGATGCATTTTAAGATCTTTTTTGGGCTGCTAACATACTCTGAACTTTCAGGGGTGTAGGATGCATTTTTCATGCCCAAAATATTTTTGGGAATTTCATTGGTCTAGGATGCGGGTTAATGCCTCTTTCGGGCTGCAAATGTTTTTAGGACATTCAGAGCTCTCTGGCACAGTTTTTGGGCCACCAACATTTTCTGGACTTTAGGGGGTCTAGGATGCCTGTAAACCCCTTTTTTGGGCCTCTAAAGTTTTCAATATTTTTGGAGGCCTAAAATGCATTTTAAGGTCGTTTTTGGGCTGCCAACATATTCTGAACTTTCAGGGGTGTAGGATGCATTTTTCGTGCCAAAAATATTTTTGGGAATTTCAATGGTGTAGTATGCGGTTTAATGCACCTTTCAGGCTGCACGTGTTTTTGTGACATTCGGAGCTCTCTGACACCGTTTTTGGGCCACCAACATTTTCTGGACTTTAGTGGGTCTAGGATGCCTGTAAACCTCTTTTTTGGTCCTCCAAAGTTTTCAACGTTTTTGCAGGACTAAGATGCATTTGTAGGCCTTTTTTGGGCTGCTGACATATTCTGAACTTTCACGGGTGTAGGATGCATTTTTTGTGCCCAAAACATTTTTGGGAAATTCAGTGGTCTAGAATGCAGGTTAATGGCCCTTTCATGTTGCAAATGTTTTTGGGACATTCAGAGCTCTCCGGCACAGTTTTTGGGCCACCAACATTTTTTAGACTTTAGAGGTTCTAGGATGCCTGTCTTAGGCCTTTCAACATTTTTGCAGGCCTAAGGTGCATTTTAAAGCCTTTTTTGGGATGCTAACATATTCTGAACTTTCAGGGGTGTATGATGCATTTTTCGTGCAAAAATATTTTTGGGAATTTCAGTGGTCTAGGATGCGGTTTAATGCCCCTTTCAGGCTGCACATGTTTTTGGGACATTCAAAGCTCCCTGGCACAGTTTTTGGGCCACCAACATTTTCTGGACTTCAGGGGTCTAGGATGCCTGTAAACCCCTTTTTTGGGCGTCCGAAGTTTTCAACACTTTTGCAGGCCTAGGATGCATTTTAAGGCCTTTTTTGGGCTGCTGGCATATTCTGAACTTTCAGGGGTGTAGGATGCATTTTTCGTGCCAAAAATATTTTTGGGAATCTCAGTGGCCTAGGATGCGGTTTAATGCCCCTTTCAGGCTGCATGTGTTTTTGGGACATTCAGAGCTCTCTGGCACAATTTTCGGCCACCAACATCTTCTGGATTTTAGGGGGTCTAAGATGCCTGTAAACCCCTTTTTTGGGCCTCCAAAGTTATCAACATTTCTGCAGGCCTAAGATGCATTTTAAAGCATTTTTTGGCCTGCTAACATATTCTGAACTTTCAGGGGTGTAGGATGCATTTTTCGTGCCCAAAATATTTTTGGGAATTTCAGAGGTCTAGGATGTGGGTTAATGCCCCTTTCAGGTTGCAAATGTTTTTGGGACATTCAGAGCTCTCTGACACAGTTTTTGGGCCACCAACATTTTCTGGACTTTAGGGGGACTAGGATGCCTGTAAACCCCTCTTTTTGGGGCTCCAAAGTTTTCAACATTTTTGCTCGGCTAAGATGCATTTTAAGGCCTTTTGGGGATGCCAACATATTCTGAACTTTCAGGGGTGTAGGATGCATTTTATGTGCCCAAAATGTTTGTGAGAATTTCAGTGGTCTAGGATGCGGGTTAATGCCCCTTTCATGCTGCAAATGTTTTTGGGACATTTAGAGCTCTCTGACACAGTTTTTGGGCCACCAACATTTTCTGGACTTTTGGGGGTCTAGGATGCCTGTTAACCCCCTTTTTGGGCCTCCAAAGTTTTCAACATTTTTGCAGGCCTAAGATGCATTCTAAGGCCTGTTTTGGGCTGCTAACATGTTCTGAACTTTCAGGGGTGTATGATGCATTTTTCGTGCAAAAATATTTTTGGGAATTTCAGTGGTCCAGGATGCGGTTTAATGCCCCTTTCAGGCTGCACATGTTTTTGGGACATTCAAAGCTCTCTGACAAAGTTTTTGGACCACCAACATTTTCTGGACTTTAGGGGGTCTAGGATGCCTGTTAACCCCCTTTTTGGGCCTCCAAAGTTTTCAACATTTTTGCAGGCCTAAGATGCATTTGTAGGCCTTTTCTGGGCTGCTGACATATTCTGAATTTTCAGGGGTGTAGGATGCATTTTTCGTGCCCAAAACATTTTTGGGAAATTCAGTGGTCTAGAATGCAGGTTAATGCCCCTTTCAGGTGGCAAATGTTTTTGGGACATTCAGAGCTCTCTGGCACAGTTTTTGGGCCACCAACATTTCTTAGACTTTAGAGGTTCTAGGATGCCTGTCTCAGGCCTTTCAACATTTTTGCAGGCCTAAGATGCATTTTAAAGCCTTTTTTGGGATGCTAACATATTCTGAACTTTCAGGGGTGTATGATGCATTTTTCGTGCAAAAATATTTTTGGGAATTTCAGTGGTCTAGGATGCGGATTAATGCCCCTTTCAGGCTGCACATGTTTTTGGGACATTCAAAGCTCTCTGACAAAGTTTTTGGACCACCAACATTTTCTGTACTTCAGGGGTTCTAGGATGCCTGTAAACCCCTTTTTTGGGCCTCCAAAGTTTTCAACATTTTTGCAGGCATAAGATGCATTTTAAAGCCTTTTTTGGGCTGCTAACATATTCTTGAACTTTCAGGGGTGTATGATGCATTTTTCGTGCAAAAATATTTTTGGGAATTTCAGTGGTCTAGGATGCGGTTTAATGCCCCTTTCAGGCTGCACATGTTTTTGGGACATTCAAAGCTCTCTGACAAAGTTTTTGAACCACCAACATTTTCTGTACTTCAGGGGTTCTAGGATGCCTGTAAACCCCTTTTTTGGGCGTCCGAAGTTTTCAACATTTTTGCAGGCCTAAGATGCATTTTAAGGCCTTTTTTGGGCTGCTGACATAGTCTAAACTTTCAGGGGTGTAGGATGCATTTTTCGTGCCAAAAATATTTTTGGGAATTTCAGTGGTCTAGGATGCGGTTTAATGCCCCTTTCAGGCTGCATGTGTTTTTGGGACGTTCAGAGCTCTCTGGCACAATTTTCGGCCACCAACATCTTCTGGATTTTAGGGGGTCTAAGATGCCTGTAAACCCCTTTTTTGGGCCTCCAAAGTTATCAACATTTGTGCAGGCCTAAGATGCATTTTAAAGCATTTCTTGGGCTGCTAACACATTCTGAACTTTCAGGGGTGTAGGATGAATTTTTCGTGCATAAAACATTTTTGGGAAATTCAGTGGTCTAGAATGCGGGTTAATGCCCCTTTCAGGTTGCAAAAGTTTTTGGGACATTCAGAGCTCTCCGGCACAGTTTTTGGGCCACCAACATTTTCTGGACTTTAGGGGGTCTAGGATGCCTGTAAACCCCTTTTTTTGGGCCTCCAAAGTTTTCAACATTTTTGCACGGCTAAGATGCATTTTAGGGCCTTTTTGGGGATGCCAACATATTCTGAACTTTCAGGGGTGTAGGATGCATTTTTTTGTGCCCAAAATATTTTTGGGAATTTCAGTGGTCTAGGATGCGGGTTAATGCCCCTTTCAGGCTCCAAATGTTTTTGGGACATTATGAGCTATCTGACACATTTTTTGGGCAACCAACATTTTCTCGACTTTTGGGGGTCTAGGATGGCTGTTAACCCTCTTTTTGGGCCTCCAAAGTTTTCAACATTTTTGGATCCTAAGATGCATTTTAAGGCCTTTTTTGGGCTGCTAACATGTTCTGAACTTTCAGGGGTGTAGGATGCATTTTTCGTGCCCAAAACATTTTTGGGAAATTCAGTGGTCCAGAATGCGGGTTAATGCCCCTTTCAGGTTGCAAATGTTTTTGGGACATTCAGAGCTCTCGGCACAGTTTTTGGGCCACCAACATTTTCTGATTTTCTGGACTTCAGGGGGTCTAGGGTGCCTGTCCTATGCCTTTCAACATTTTTGCAGGCCTAAGATGCATTTTAAAGCATTTTTGGGATGCTAACATATTCTGAACTTTTAGGGGTATAGGATGCATTTTTCATGCCAAAAATATTTTTGGGAATTTCAGTGGTCTAGGATGCGGGTTAATGCCCCTTTCAGGCTGCACGTGTTTTTGGGACATTCAGAGCTCTCTGGCACAGTTTTCGGGCCACCAACATTTTCTGGACTTTAGGGGGTCTAGGATGCCTGTAAACCCCATTTTTGGGCCTCTAAAGTTTTCAATATTTTTGCTGGCATAAGATGCATTTTAGGGCCTTGTTGGGGATGCCAACATATTCTGAACTTTCAGGGGTGTAGCATGCATTTTTCGTGCCCAAAATATTTTTGAGAATTTCAGTGGTCTAGGATGCGGGTTAATGCCCCTTTCAGGCTGCAAATGTTTTTGGGACATTTAGAGCTCTCTGACACAGTTTTTGGGCCACCAACATTTTCTGGACTTTTGGGGGTCTAGGATGCC
The DNA here is from genome assembly GCF_040938575.1 of Ambystoma mexicanum. NCBI lineage: Eukaryota > Metazoa > Chordata > Amphibia > Caudata > Ambystomatidae > Ambystoma > Ambystoma mexicanum. The sequence goes on from NC_090940.1 coordinate 605,849,813, forward strand.
TGTTAACCCCCTTTTTGAGCCTCCAAAGTTTTCAACATTTTTGCAGGCCTAAGATGCATTTTAAGGCCTGTTTTGGGCTGCTAACATATTCTGAACATCAGGGGTGTAGGATGCATTTTACGTGACTAAAATCTTTTTGGGAATTTCAGTGGTCTAGGATGCGGTTTAATGCCCCTTTCAGGCTGCACATGGTTTTGGGACATTCAAAGCTCTCTGACAAAGTTTTTGGACCACCAACATTTTCTGGACTTTAGGGAGTCTAGGATGCCTGTTAACCCCCTTTTTGGGCCTCCAAAGTTTTCAACATTTTTGCAGGCCTAAGATGCATTTGTAGGCATTTTCTGGGCTGCTGACATATTCTGAATTTTCAGGGGTGTAGGATGCATTTTTCGTGCCCAAAACATTTTTGGGAAATTCAGTGGTCTAGAATGCAGGTTAATGCCCCTTTCAGGTTGCAAATGTTTTTGGGACATTCAGAGCTCTCTGGCACAGTTTTTGGGCAACCAACATTTCTTAGACTTTAGAGGTTCTAGGATGCCTGTCTCAGGCCTTTCAACATTTTTGCAGGCCTAAGATGCATTTTAAAGCCTTTTTTGGGATGCTAACATATTCTGAACTTTCAGGGGTGTATGATGCATTTTTCGTGCAAAAATATTTTTGGGAATTTCAGTGGTCTAGGATGCGGATTAATGCCCCTTTCAGGCTGCACATGTTTTTGGGACATTCAAAGCTCTCTGACAAAGTTTTTGGACCACCAACATTTTCTGTACTTCAGGGGTTCTAGGATGCCTGTAAACCCCTTTTTTGGGCCTCCAAAGTTTTCAACATTTTTGCAGACATAAGATGCATTTTAAAGCCTTTTTTGGGCTGCTAACATATTCTTGAACTTTCAGGGGTGTATGATGCATTTTTCGTGCAAAAATATTTTTGGGAATTTCAGTGGTCTAGGATGCGGTTTAATGCCCCTTTCAGGCTGCACATGTTTTTGGGACATTCAAAGCTCTCTGACAAAGTTTTTGAACCACCAACATTTTCTGTACTTCAGGGGTTCTAGGATGCCTGTAAACCCCTTTTTTGGGCGTCCGAAGTTTTCAACATTTTTGCAGGCCTAAGATGCATGTTAAGGCCTTTTTTGGGCTGCTGACATAGTCTAAACTTTCAGTGGTCTAGGATGCGGTTTAATGCCCCTTTCAGGCTGCACGTGTTTTTGGGACATTCAGAGCTCTCTGGCACAGTTTTCGGGCCACCAACATTTTCTGGACTTTAGGGGGTCTAGGATGCCTGTAAACCCCTTTTTTGGGCCTCTAAAGTTTTCAATATTTTTGCTGGCATAAGATGCATTTTAGGGCCTTTTTGGGGATGCCAACATATTCTGAACTTTCAGGGGTGTAGCATGCATTTTTCGTGCCCAAAATATTTTTGAGAATTTCAGTGGTCTAGGATGCGGGTTAATGCCCCTTTCAGGCTGCAAATGTTTTTGGGACATTTAGAGCTCTCTGACACAGTTTTTGGGCCACCAACATTTTCTGGACTTTTGGGGGTCTAGGATGCCTGTTAACCCCCTTTTTGAGCCTCCAAAGTTTTCAACATTTTTGCAGGCCTAAGATGCATTTTGAGGCCTGTTTTGGGCTGCTAACATATTCTGAACATCAGGGGTGTAGGATGCATTTTACGTGACTAAAATCTTTTTGGGAATTTCAGTGGTCTAGGATGCGGGTTAATGCCCCTTTCGGGCTGCAAATGTTTTTGGGACATTCAGAGCTCTCTGGCACAGTTTTTGGGCCACCAACACTTTCTGGACTTTAGGGGGTCAAGGATGCCTGTAAACCCCTTATTTGGGCCTCCAAAGTTTTCTACATTTTTGCAGGCCTAAGATGCATTTTAAGGCCTTTTTTGGGCTGTTAACATATTCTGAACTTTCAGGGGTGTAGGATGCATTTTTCGTGGCCAAAATATTTTTGGGAACTTCAGTGGTCTAGGATGCGGGTTAATGCCCCTTTCAGGTTGCAAAAGTTTTTGGGACATTCAGAGCTCTCTGGCACAGTTTTCGGGCCACCAACATTTTCTGGACTTTAGGGGGTCTAAGATGCGTAAACCCCTTTTTTGGGCCTCCAAGGTTATCAACATTTGTGCAGGCCTAAGATGCATTTTAAAGCATTTTTTGGGCTGCTAACACATTCTGAACTTTCAGGGGTGTAGGATGAATTTTTGGTGCACAAAACATTTTTGGGAAATTCAGTGGTCTAGAATGCGGGTTAATGCCCCTTTCAGGTTGCAAAAGTTTTTGGGACATTCAGAGCTCTCTGGCACAGTTTTCGGGCCACCAACATTTTCTGGACTTTAGGGGGTCTAGGAGTCCTGTAAACCCCTTTTTTTGGGCCTCCAAAGTTTTCAACATTTTTGCACGGCTAAGATGCATTTTAGGGCCTTTTTGGGGATGCCAACATATTCTGAACTTTCAGGGGTGTAGGATGCATTTTTTTTGCCCAAAATATTTTTGGGAATTTCAGTGGTCTAGGATGTGGGTTAATGCCCCTTTCAGGCTACAAATGTTTTTGGGACATTATGAGCTATCTGACACATTTTTTGGGCAACCAACATTTTATCGACTTTTGGGGGTCTAGGATGGCTGTTAACCCTCTTTTTGGGCCTCCAAAGTTTTCAACATTTTTGGAGGCCTAAGACGCATTTTAAGGCCTTTTTTGGGCTGCTAACATATTCTGAACTTTCAGGGGTGTAGGATGCATTTTCCGTGCCCAAAATATTTTTGGGAAATTCAGTGGTCCAGAATGCGGGTTAATGCCCCTTTCAGGTTGCAAATGTTTTTGGGACATTCAGAGCTCTCGGCACAGTTTTTGGGCCACCAACATTTTCTGATTTTCTGGACTTCAGGGGGTCTAGGGTGCCTGTCTTAGGCCTTTTAACATTTTTGCAGGCCTAAGATGCATTTTAAAGCCTTTTTTGGGATGCTAACATATTCTAAACTTTCAGGGGTATAGGATGCATTTTTCGTGCCCAAAATATTTTTGGGGAAATTCAGTGGTCTAGAATGCGGGTTAATGCACCTTTCAGGCTCTAAATGTTTTTGGGACATTCAGAGCTCTCTGGCACAATTTTTGGGCCACCAACATTTTCTGGACTTTACGGGTTCTAGGATGCCTGTAAACCCCTTTTTTGGGCCTCCAAAGTTATCAACATTTTTGCAGGCCTAAGATGCATTTTAAAGCATTTTTGGGATGCTAACATATTCTGAACTTTTAGGGGTATAGGATGCATTTTTCGTGCCAAAAATATTTTTGGGAATTTCAGTGGTCTAGGATGCGGTTTAATGCCCCTTTCAGGCTGCACGTGTGTTTGGGACATTCAGAGCTCTCTGGCACAGTTTTCGGGCCACCAACATTTTCTGCACTTTAGGGGGTCTAGGATGCCTGTAAACCCCTTTTTTGGGCCTCTAAAGTTTTCAACATTTTTGCACGGATAAGATGCATTTTAAGGCCTTTTTGGGGATGCTAACATATTCTGAACTTTCAGGGGTGTAGGATGCATTTTCCGTGCCCAAAATATTTTTGGGAAATTCAGTGGTCCAGAATGCGGGTTAATGCCCCTTTCAGGTTGCAAATGTTTTTGGGACATTCAGAGCTCTCGGCACAGTTTTTGGGCCACCAACATTTTCTGATTTTCTGGACTTCAGGGGGTCTAGGGTGCCTGTCTTAGGCCTTTTAACATTTTTGCAGGCCTAAGATGCATTTTAAAGCCTTTTTTGGGATGCTAACATATTCTAAACTTTCAGGGGTATAGGATGCATTTTTCGTGCCCAAAATATTTTTGGGGAAATTCAGTGGTCTAGAATGCGGGTTAATGCACCTTTCAGGCTCTAAATGTTTTTGGGCCATTCAGAGCTCTCTGGCACAATTTTTGGGCCACCAACATTTTCTGGACTTTACGGGTTCTAGGATGCCTGTAAACCCCTTTTTTGGGCCTCAAAAGTTATCAACATTTTTGCAGGCCTAAGATGCATTTTAAAGCATTTTTGGGATGCTAACATATTCTGAACTTTTAGGGGTATAGGATGCATTTTTCGTGCCAAAAATATTTTTGGGAATTTCAGTGGTCTAGGATGCGGTTTAATGCCCCTTTCAGGCTGCACATGTGTTTGGGACATTCAGAGCTCTCTGGCACAGTTTTCGGGCCACCAACATTTTCTGCACTTTAGGGGGTCTAGGATGCCTGTAAACCCCTTTTTTGGGCCTCTAAAGTTTTCAACATTTTTGCACGGATAAGATGCATTTTAAGGCCTTGTTGGGGATGCCAACATATTCTGAACTTTCAGGGGTGTAGGATGCATTTTTCGTGCCCAAAACATGTTTGGGAAATTCAGTGGTCTAGAATGCGGGTTAATGCACCTTTCAGGTTGCAAATGTTTTTGGGACATTCCGATCTCTCCGGCACAGTTTTTGGGCCACCAACATTTTCTGATTTTCTGGACTTCAGGGGGTCTAAAGTGCCTGTCTTAGGCCTTTCAACATTTTTGCAGGCCTAAAATGCATTTTAAAGCCTTTTTTGGGATGCTAACATATTCTGACCTTTCAGGGGTATAGGATGCATTTTTCGTGCCCAAAAAGGTTTTGTGAAATTCAGTGGTCTAGAATGCGGGTTAATGCACCTTTCAGGCTCTAAATGTTTTTGGGACATTCAGAGCTCTCCGGCACAGTTTTTGGGCCACCAGCATTTTCTGACTTTAGGGGGACTAGGATGCCTGTAAACCCCTTTTTTGGGCCTCTAAAGTTTTCAATATTTTTGCTGGCCTAAGATGCATTTTAAGGTCTTTTTTGGGCTGCTAACATATTCTGAACTTTCAGGGTTGTAGGATGCATTTTTCATGCCCAAAATATTTTTGGGAATTTCATTGATCTAGAATGCGGGTTAATGCCCCTATTAGGCTGCAAATGTTTTTGGGACATTTAGAGCTCTCTGACACCGTTTTTTGGCCACCAACATTTTCTGGACTTTAGGGAGGTCTAGGATGCCTGTAAACCCCTTTTTTGGGACTCTAAAGTTTTCAATATTTTTGGAGGCCTAAAATGCATTTTAAGGTCATTTTGGGCTGCCAACATATTCTGAACTTTCAGGGGTATAGGATGCATTTTTCGTGCCAAAAATATTTTTGGGAATTTCAATGGTGTAGTATGCAGTTTAATGCACCTTTCAGGCTGCACGTGTTTTTGTGCCATTCGGAGCTCTCTGACACCGTTTTTGGGCCACCAACATTTTCTGGACTTTAGTGGGTCTAGGATGCCTGTAAACCTCTTTTTTTGGTCCTCCAAAGTTTTCAACATTTTTGCAGGCCTAAGATGCATTTGTAGGCCTTTTTTGGGCTGCTGACAAATTCTGAACTTTCAGGGTTGTAGGATGCATTTTTCGTGCCCAAAACATTTTTGGGAAATTCAGTGGTCTCGAATGCAGGTTAATGCCCCTTTCAGGTTGCAAATGTTTTTGGGACATTCAGAGCTCTCTGGCACAGTTTTTGGGCCACCAACATCTTCTGGATTTTAGGGGGTCTAAGATGCCTGTAAACCCCTTTTTTGGGCCTCCAAAGTTATAAACATTTCTGCAGGCCTAAGATGCATTTTAAAGCATTTTTTGGGCTGCTAACATATTCTGAACATCAGGGGTGTAGGATGCATTTTACGTGCCTAAAATCTTTTTGGGAATTTCAGAGGTCTAGGATGTGGGTTAATGCCCCTTTCAGGTTGCAAATGTTTTTGGGACATTCAGAGCTCTCCGGCACAGTTTTTGGGCCACCAACATTTTCGGATTTTCTGGACTTCAGGGGGTCTAGGGTGCCCGTTTTAGGCCTTTCAACATTTTTGCAGGCCTAAAATGCATTTTAAGGCCTTCTTTGGGCTGCTAACATATTCTGAACTTTCAGGGGTGTAGGATGCATTTTTTGTGCCCAAAATCTTTTTGGGAATTTCAGTGGTCTCGAATGCAGGTTAATGCCCGTTTCAGGTTGCAAATGTTTTTGGGACATTCAGAGCTCTCTGGCACAGTTTTTGGGCCACCAACATCTTCTGGACTTTACGGGGTCTAGGATGCCTGTAAACCCCTTATTTTGGGCCTCCAAAGTTTTCAACATTTTTGCACGGCTAAGGTGCATTTTAGGGCCTTTTTGGAGATGCCAACATATTCTGAACTTTTAGGGGTGTAGGATGCATTTTTTGTGCCCAAAATATTTTTGGGAAATTCAGTGGTCTAGAATGCGGGTTAATGCCCCTTTCAGGTTACAAATGATTTTGGGACATTCAGAGCTCTCTGGCACAGTTTTTGGGCCACCAACATTTTCTGGACTTTACGGGTTCTAGGATGCCTGTAAACCCCTTTTTTGGCCCTCCAAAGTTATCAACATTTTTGCAGGCCTAAGATGCATTTTAAAGCATTTTTTGGATGCTAACATATTCTGAACTTTTAGGGGTATAGGATGAATTTTTCGTGGCAAAAATATTTTTGGGAATTTCAGTGGTCTAAAATGCGGTTTAATGCCCCTTTCAGGCTGCACGTGTTTTTGGGACATTCAGAGCTCTCTGGCACAGTTTTCAGCCACCAACATTTTCTGGATTTTAGGGGGTCTAAGATGTCTGTAAACCCCTTTTTTGGGCCTCCAAAGTTATCAACATTTGTGCAGGGCTAAGATGCATTATAAAGCATTTTTTGGGCTGCTAACATATTCTGAACTTTCAGGGGTGTAGGATGCATTTTTCGTGCACAAAACATATTTGGGAAATTCAGTGGTCTAGAATGCGGGTTAATGCCCCTTTCAGGTTGTAAAAGTTTTTGGGACATTCAGAGCTCTCCGGCACAGTTTTTGGGCCACCAACATTTTCTGGACTTTAGGGGGTCTAGGATGCCTGTAAAGCCCTTTTTTGGGCCTCTAAAGTTTTCAATATTTTTGTTGGCCTAAGATGCATTTTAAGGTCTTTTTTGGGCTGCTAACATATTCTCAACTTTCAGGGGTGTAGGATGCATTTTTCATGCCCAAAATATTTTTGGGAATTTCATTGATCTAGAATGCGGGTTAATGCCCCTATCAGGCTGCAAATGTTTTTGGGACATTTAGAGCTCTCTGACACAGTTTATGGGCCACCAACATTTTCTGGACTTTTGGGGGTCTAGGATGCCTGTAAACCCCTTTTTTGGGCCTCCAAAGTTTTCAACATTTTTGCAGAGCTAAAATGCATTTTAATGCCTTTTTTGGGATGCCAACATATTCTGAACTTTCAGGGGTGCAGCATGCATTTTCCGTGCCCAAAATATTTTTGGGAATTTCAGTGGTCTAGGATGCGGGTTAATGCCTCTTTCGGGCTGCAAATGTTTTTAGGACATTCAGAACTCTCTGGCACAGTTTTTGGGCCACCAACATTTTCTGGACTTTAGGGGGGTCTAGGATGCCTGTAAACCCCTTTTTTGGGCTTCTAAAGTTTTCAATATTTTTGGAGGCCTGAAATGCATTTTAAGGTCGTTTTTGGGCTGCCAACATATTCTGAACTTACAGGGGTTTAGGATGCATTTTTCGTGCCCAAAATATTTTTGGGAATTTCAGTGGTCTAGTATGCGGGTTAATGCCCCTTTCGGGCTACAATTGTTGTTGGGACATTCAGAGCTCTCTGGCACAGTTTTCGGGCCGCCAACATTTTCTGGACTTTAGGGGGTCTAGGATGCCTGCAAACCCCTTTTTTGGGCCTCCAAAGTTTTCAACATTTTTGCAGGCCTAAGATGCATTTTAAAGCATTTTTTGGGCTGCTAACATATTCTGAACTTTCAGGGGTGTAGGATGCATTTTTCGTGCCCATAATATTTTTGGGAATTTCATTGGTCTAGGATGTGTGTTAATGCCCCTTTCGGGCTGCAAATGTTTTTGGGACATTCAAAGCTCCCTGGCACAGTTTTTCGGCCACCAACATTTTCTGGACTTTAGGGGGTCTAGGATGCCTGTAAACCCCTTTTTTGGGCCTCTAAAGTTTTCAATATTTTTGCTGGACTAAGATGCATTTTAAGGTCTTTTTTGGGCTGCTAACATATTCTGAACTTTCAGGGGTGTAGGATGCATTTTTCATGCCCAAAATATTTTTGGGAATTTCATTGATCTAGAATGCGGGTTAATGCCCCTATCAGGCTGCAAATGTTTTTGGGACATTTAGAGCTCTCTGACACAGTTTTTGGGCCACCAACATTTTCTGGACTTTTGGGGGTCTGGGATACCTGTAAACCTCTTTTTTGGTCCTCCAAAGTTATCAACATTTTTGCAGGCCTAGGATGCATTTTAAAGCATTTTTGGGCTGCTAACATATTCTGAACTTTTAGGGGTATAGGATGCATTTTTCGTGCCAAAAATATTTTTGGGAATTTCAGTGGTCTAGGATGCGTTTTAATGCCCCTTTCAGGCTGCATGTGTTTTTGGGACATTCAGAGCTCTCTGGCACAGTTTTCGGCCACCAACATTTTCTGGATTTTAGGGGGTCTAAGAAGCGTAAACCCCTTTTTTGGGCCTCCAAAGTTATCAACATTTGTGCAGGCCTAAAATGCATTTTAAATCATTTTTTGGGCTGCTAACATATTCTGAACTTTCAGGGGTGTAGGATGCATTTTTCGTGCACAAAACATTTTTGGGAAATTCAGTGGTCTAGAATGCGGGTTAATGCCCCTTTCAGGTTGCAAAAGTTTTTGGGACATTCAGAGCTCTCCGGCACAGTTTTTGGGCCACCAACATTTTCTGGACTTTAGGGGGGTCTAGGATGCCTGTAAACCCCTTTTTTTGGGCCTCTAAAGTTTTCAATATTTTTGGAGGCCTAAAATGCATTTTAAGGTTGTTTTTGGGCTGCCAACATATTCTGAACTCATAGGGGTGTAGGATGCATTTTTCGTGCCCAAAATATTTTTGGGAATTTCAGTGGTCTAGTATGCGGGTTAATGCCCCATTCGGGCTGCAAATGTTTTTGGGACATTCAGAGCTCTCTGGCACAGTTTTCGGGCCACCAACATTTTCTGGACTTTAGGGGGTCTAGGATGCCTGTAAACCCCTTTTTTGGGCCTCTAAAGTTTTCAATATTTTTGGAGGCCTAAGATGCATTCTAAGGCCTTTTTTGGGATGCCAACATATTCTGAACTTTCAGGGGTGTTGGATGCATTTTTTGTGCCAAAAATATTTTTGGGAATTTCAATGGTGTAGTATGCGGTTTAATGCACCTTTCAGGCTGCACATGTTTTTGTGACATTCGGAGCTTTCTGACACCGTTTTTGGGCCACCAACATTTTCTGGACTTTAGAGGGTCTAGGATGCCTGTAAACCCCTTTTTTGGGCCTCTAAAGTTTTCATTATTTTTGGAGGCCTAAAATGCATTTTAAGGTTGTTTTTGGGCTGCCAACATATTCTGAACTCACAGGGGTGTAGGATGCATTTTTCGTGCACAAAATATTTTTGGGAATTTCAGTGGTCTAGGATGATGGTTAATGCCCCTTTCAGGCTGCAAATGTTTTTGGGTCATTCAGAGCTCTCTGGCAAAGTTTTTGGACCACCAACATTTTCCGTACTTCAGGGGTTCTAGGATGCCTGTAAACCCCTTTTTTGGGCGTCCGAAGTTTTCAACATTTTTGCAGGCCTAAGATGCATTTTAAGGGCTTTTTTGGGCTGCTGACATATTCTAAACTTTCAGGGGTGTAGGATGCATTTTTCGTGCCAAAAATATTTTTGGAAATTTCAGTGGTCTAGGATGCGGGTTAATGCCCCTTTCAGGTTGCCAATGTTTTTGGGACATTCAGAGCTCTCTGGCACAATTTTCGGCCACCAACATCTTCTGGATTTTAGGGGGTCTAAGATGCCTGTAAACCCCTTTTTTGGGCCTCCAAAGTTATCAACATTTGTGCAGGCCTAAGATGCATTTTAAAGCATTTTTTGGCCTGCTAACATATTCTGAACTTTCAGGGGTGTAGGATGCATTTTTCTTGCCCAAAATATTTTTGTGAATTTCAGAGGTCTAGGATGTGGGTTAATGCCCCTTTCAGGTTGCAAATGTTTTTGGGACATTCAGAGCTCTCTGACACAGTTTTTGGGCCACCAACATTTTCTGGACTTTAGGGGGTCTAGGATGCCTGTAAACCCCTTTTTTTGGGGCTCCAAAGTTTTCAACATTTTTGCTCGGCTAAGATGCATTTTAAGGCCTTTTTGGGGATGCCAACATATTCTGAACTTTCAGGGGTGTAGGATGCATTTTATGTGCCCAAACTATTTGTGAGAATTTCAGTGGTCTAGGATGCGGGTTAATGCCCCTTTCAGGCTGCAAATGTTTTTGGGACTTTTAGAGCTCTCTGACACAGTTTTTGGGCCACCAACATTTTCTGGATTTTGGGGGTCTAGGATACCTGTTAACCCCCTTTTTGAGCCTCCAAGGTTCTCAACATTTTTGCAGGCCTAAGATGCATTCTAAGGCCTGTTTTGGGCTGCTAACATATTCTGAACATCAGGGGTGTAGGATGCATTTTACGTGACTAAAATCTTTTTGGGAATTTCAGTGGTCTAGGATGCGGGTTAATGCCCCTTTCGGGCTGCAAATGTTTTTGGGACATTCAGAGCTCTCTGGCACAGTTTTTGGGCTACCAACACTTTCTGGACTTTAGGGGGTCGAGGATGCCTGTAAACCCCTTATTTGGGCCTCCAAAGTTTTCAACATTTTTGCAGGCCTAAGATGCATTTTAAGGGCTTTTTTGGGCTGTTAACATATTCTGAACTTTCAGGGGTGTAGGATGCATTTTTCGTGGCCAAATTATTTTTGGGAACTTCAGTGGTCTAGGATGCGGGTTAATGCCCCTTTCAGGTCGCAAAGGTTTTTGGGACATTCAGAGCACTCTCACACAGTTTTTGGGGAACCAACATTTTCTGGACTTTAGGGGGTCTAGGATGCCTGTAAACCCCTTTTTTAGGCCTCCAAAGTTTTCAACATTTTTGCAGGCCTAAGATGCATTTTAAGGCCTTTTTTGGGATGCCAACATATTCTGAACTTACAGGGGTTTAGGATGCATTTTTGGTGCCCAACATATTTTTGGGAATTTCAGTGGTCTGGCATGCGGGTTAATGCCCCTTTGGGCTGCAAATGTTTTTTTGACATTTAGAGCTCTCTGGCACAGTTTTCGGCCACCAACATTTTCTGGATTTTACGGGGTCTAAAATGCGTAAACCCCTTTTTTGGGCCTCCAAAGTTATCAACATTTGTGCAGGCCTAAAATGCATTTTAAAGCATTTTTGGGCTGCTAACACATTCTGAACTTTCAGTGGTCTAGGATGCGGGTTAATGCCCCTTTCAGGTCGCAAAGGTTTTTGGGACATTCAGAGCTCTCTCACACAGTTTTTGGGGAACCAACATTTTCTGGACTTTAGGGGGTCTAGGATGCCTGTAAACCCCTTTTTTAGGCCTCCAAAGTTTTCAACATTTTTGCAGGCCTAAGATGCATTTTAAGGCCTTTTTTGGGATGCCAACATATTCTGAACTTACAGGGGTTTAGGATGCATTTTTGGTGCCCAACATATTTTTGGGAATTTCAGTGGTCTAGTATGCGGGTTAATGCCCCTTTCGGGCTGCAAATGTTTTTGGGACATTCAGAGCTCTCTGGCACAGTTTTCGGCCACCAACATTTTCTGGATTTTGGGGGTCTAGGATGCCTGTTAACCCCGTTTTTGAGCCTCCAAAGTTTTCAACATTTTTGCAGGCCTAAGATGCATTCTAAGGCCTGTTTTGGGCTGCTAACATATTCTGAACATCAGGGGTGTAGGATGCATTTTACGTGACTAAAATCATTTTGGGAATTTCAGTGGTCTAGGATGCGGGTTAATGCCCCTTTCGGGCTGCAAATGTTTTTGGGACATTCAGAGCTCTCTGGCACAGTTTTTGGGCCACCAACACTTTCTGGACTTTAGGGGGTCGAGGATGCCTGTAAACCCCTTATTTGGGCCTCCAAAGTTTTCAACATTTTTGCAGGCCTAAGATGCATTTTAAGGGCTTTTTTGGGCTGTTAACATATTCTGAACTTTCAGGGGTGTAGGATGCATTTTTCGTGGCCAAATTATTTTTGGGAACTTCAGTGGTCTAGGATGCGGGTTATGCCCCTTTCAGGTTGCAAAGGTTTTTGGGACATTCAGAGCTCTCTCACACAGTTTTTGGGGAACCAACATTTTCTGGACTTTAGGGGGTCTAGGATGCCTGTAAACCCCTTTTTTAGGCCTCCAAAGTTTTCAACATTTTTGCAGGCCTAAGATGCATTTTAAGGCCTTTTTTGGGATGCCAACATATTCTGAACTTACAGGGGTTTAGGATGCATTTTTGGTGCCCAACATATTTTTGGGAATTTCAGTGGTCTAGTATGCGGGTTAATGCCCCTTTCGGGCTGCAAATGTTTTTTTGACATTCAGAGCTCTCTGGCACAGTTTTCGGCCACCAACATTTTCTGGATTTTAGGGGGTCTAAAATGCGTAAACCCCTTTTTTGGGCCTCCAAAGTTACCAACATTTGTGCAGGCCTAAAATGCATTTTAAAGCATTTTTGGGCTGCTAACACATTCTGAACTTTCAGTGGTCTAGGATGCGGGTTAATGCCCCTTTCAGGTCGCAAAGGTTTTTGGGACATTCAGAGCTCTCTCACACAGTTTTTGGGGAACCAACATTTTCTGGACTTTAGGGGGTCTAGGATGCCTGTAAACCCCTTTTTTAGGCCTCCAAAGTTTTCAACATTTTTGCAGGCCTAAGATGCATTTTAAGGCCTTTTTTGGGATGCCAACATATTCTGAACTTACAGGGGTTTAGGATGCATTTTTGGTGCCCAACATATTTTTGGGAATTTCAGTGGTCTAGTATGCGGGTTAATGCCCCTTTCGGGCTGCAAATGTTTTTGGGACATTCAGAGCTCTCTGGCACAGTTTTCGGCCACCAACATTTTCTGGATTTTGGGGGTCTAGGATGCCTGTTAACCCCCTTTTTGAGCCTCCAAAGTTTTCAACATTTTTGCAGGCCTAAGATGCATTCTAAGGCCTGTTTTGGGCTGCTAACATATTCTGAACATCAGGGGTGTAGGATGCATTTTTCGTGGCCAAATTATTTTTGGGAACTTCAGTGGTCTAGGATGCGGGTTAATGCCCCTTTCAGGTCGCAAAGGTTTTTGGGACATTCAGAGCTCTCTCACACAGTTTTTGGGGAACCAACATTTTCTGGACTTTAGGGGGTCTAGGATGCCTGTAAACCCCTTTTTTAGGCCTCCAAAGTTTTCAACATTTTTGCAGGCCTAAGATGCATTTTAAGGCCTTTTTTGGGATGCCAACATATTCTGAACTTACAGGGGTTTAGGATGCATTTTTGGTGCCCAACATATTTTTGGGAATTTCAGTGGTCTAGCATGCGGGTTAATGCCCCTTTCGGGCTGCAAATGTTATTTTGACATTTAGAGCTCTCTGGCACAGTTTTCGGCCACCAACATTTTCTGGATTTTAGGGGGTCTAAAATGCGTAAACCCCTTTTTAGGGCCTCCAAAGTTATCAACATTTGTGCAGGCCTAAAATGCATTTTAAAGCATTTTTGGGCTGCTAACACATTCTGAACTTTCAGTGGTCTAGGATGCGGGTTAATGCCCCTTTCAGGTCGCAAAGGTTTTTGGGACATTCAGAGCTCTCTCACACAGTTTTTGGGGAACCAACATTTTCTGGACTTTAGGGGGTCTAGGATGCCTGTAAACCCCTTTTTTAGGCCTCCAAAGTTTTCAACATTTTTGCAGGCCTAAGATGCATTTTAAGGCCTTTTTTGGGATGCCAACATATTCTGAACTTACAGGGGTTTAGGATGCATTTTTGGTGCCCAACATATTTTTGGGAATTTCAGTGGTCTAGTATGCGGGTTAATGCCCCTTTCGGGCTGCAAATGTTTTTGGGACATTCAGAGCTCTCTGGCACAGTTTTCGGCCACCAACATTTTCTGGATTTTGGGGGTCTAGGATGCCTGTTAACCCCGTTTTTGAGCCTCCAAAGTTTTCAACATTTTTGCAGGCCTAAGATGCATTCTAAGGCCTGTTTTGGGCTGCTAACATATTCTGAACATCAGGGGTGTAGGATGCATTTTACGTGACTAAAATCTTTTTGGGAATTTCAGTGGTCTAGGATGCGGGTTAATGCCCCTTTCGGGCTGCAAATGTTTTTGGGACATTCAGAGCTCTCTGGCACAGTTTTTGGGCCACCAACACTTTCTGGACTTTAGGGGGTCGAGGATGCCTGTAAACCCCTTATTTGGGCCTCCAAAGTTTTCAACATTTTTGCAGGCCTAAGATGCATTTTAAGGGCTTTTTTGGGCTGTTAACATATTCTGAACTTTCAGGGGTGTAGGATGCATTTTTCGTGGCCAAATTATTTTTGGGAACTTCAGTGGTCTAGGATGCGGGTTATGCCCCTTTCAGGTTGCAAAGGTTTTTGGGACATTCAGAGCTCTCTCACACAGTTTTTGGGGAACCAACATTTTCTGGACTTTAGGGGGTCTAGGATGCCTGTAAACCCCTTTTTTAGGCCTCCAAAGTTTTCAACATTTTTGCAGGCCTAAGATGCATTTTAAGGCCTTTTTTGGGATGCCAACATATTCTGAACTTACAGGGGTTTAGGATGCATTTTTGGTGCCCAACATATTTTTGGGAATTTCAGTGGTCTAGTATGCGGGTTAATGCCCCTTTCGGGCTGCAAATGTTTTTTTGACATTCAGAGCTCTCTGGCACAGTTTTCGGCCACCAACATTTTCTGGATTTTAGGGGGTCTAAAATGCGTAAACCCCTTTTTTGGGCCTCCAAAGTTACCAACATTTGTGCAGGCCTAAAATGCATTTTAAAGCATTTTTGGGCTGCTAACACATTCTGAACTTTCAGTGGTCTAGGATGCGGGTTAATGCCCCTTTCAGGTCGCAAAGGTTTTTGGGACATTCAGAGCTCTCTCACACAGTTTTTGGGGAACCAACATTTTCTGGACTTTAGGGGGTCTAGGATGCCTGTAAACCCCTTTTTTAGGCCTCCAAAGTTTTCAACATTTTTGCAGGCCTAAGATGCATTTTAAGGCCTTTTTTGGGATGCCAACATATTCTGAATTTACAGGGGTTTAGGATGCATTTTTGGTGCCCAACATATTTTTGGGAATTTCAGTGGTCTAGTATGCGGGTTAATGCCCCTTTCGGGCTGCAAATGTTTTTGGGACATTCAGAGCTCTCTGGCACAGTTTTCGGCCACCAACATTTTCTGGATTTTGGGGGTCTAGGATGCCTGTTAACCCCCTTTTTGAGCCTCCAAAGTTTTCAACATTTTTGCAGGCCTAAGATGCATTCTAAGGCCTGTTTTGGGCTGCTAACATATTCTGAACATCAGGGGTGTAGGATGCATTTTACGTGACTAAAATCTTTTTGGGAATTTCAGTGGTCTAGGATGCGGGTTAATGCCCCTTTCGGGCTGCAAATGTTTTTGGGACATTCAGAGCTCTCTGGCACAGTTTTTGGGCCACCAACACTTTCTGGACTTTAGGGGGTCGAGGATGCCTGTAAACCCCTTATTTGGGCCTCCAAAGTTTTCAACATTTTTGCAGGCCTAAGATGCATTTTAAGGGCTTTTTTGGGCTGTTAACATATTCTGAACTTTCAGGGGTGTAGGATGCATTTTTCGTGGCCAAATTATTTTTGGGAACTTCAGTGGTCTAGGATGCGGGTTATGCCCCTTTCAGGTTGCAAAGGTTTTTGGGACATTCAGAGCTCTCTCACACAGTTTTTGGGGAACCAACATTTTCTGGACTTTAGGGGGTCTAGGATGCCTGTAAACCCCTTTTTTAGGCCTCCAAAGTTTTCAACATTTTTGCAGGCCTAAGATGCATTTTAAGGCCTTTTTTGGGATGCCAACATATTCTGAACTTACAGGGGTTTAGGATGCATTTTTGGTGCCCAACATATTTTTGGGAATTTCAGTGGTCTAGTATGCGGGTTAATGCCCCTTTCGGGCTGCAAATGTTTTTTTGACATTCAGAGCTCTCTGGCACAGTTTTCGGCCACCAACATTTTCTGGATTTTAGGGGGTCTAAAATGCGTAAACCCCTTTTTTGGGCCTCCAAAGTTACCAACATTTGTGCAGGCCTAAAATGCATTTTAAAGCATTTTTGGGCTGCTAACACATTCTGAACTTTCAGTGGTCTAGGATGCGGGTTAATGCCCCTTTCAGGTCGCAAAGGTTTTTGGGACATTCAGAGCTCTCTGGCACAGTTTTCGGCAACCAACATTTTCTGGATTTTAGGGGGTCTAAAATGCGTAAACCCCTTTTTTGGGCCTCCAAAGTTATCAACATTTGTGCAGGCCTAAGATGCATTTTAAAGCATTTTTTGGCCTGCTAACATATTCTGAACTTTCAGGGGTGTAGGATGCATTTTTCGTGCCCAAAATATTTTTGTGAATTTCAGAGGTCTAGGATGTGGGTTAATGCCCCTTTCAGGTTGCAAATGTTTTTGGGACATTCAGAGCTCTCTGACACAGTTTTTGGGCCACCAACATTTTCTGGACTTTAGGGGGTCTAGGATGCCTGTAAACCCCTTTTTTTGGGGCTCCAAAGTTTTCAACATTTTTGCACGGCTAAGATGCATTTTAAGGCCTTTTTGGGGATGCCTACATATTCTGAACTTTCAGGGGTGTAGGATGCATTTTACGTGCCCAAAATATTTGTGAGAATTTCAGTGGTCTAGGATGCGGGTTAATGCCCCTTTCAGGCTGCAAATGTTTTTGGGACATTTAGAGCTCTCTGACACAGTTTTTGGGCCACCAACATTTTCTGGATTTTGGGGGTCTAGGATGCCTGTTATCCCCCTTTTTGAGCCTCCAAGGTTTTCAACATTTTTGCAGGCCTAAGATGCATTCTAAGGCCTGTTTTGGGCTGCTAACATATTCTGAACATCAGGGGTGTAGGATGCATTTTACGTGACTAAAATCTTTTTGGGAATTTCAGTGGTCTAGGATGCGGGTTAATGCCCCTTTCGGGCTGCAAATGTTTTTGGGACATTCAGAGCTCTCTGGCACAGTTTTTGGGCCACCAACACTTTCTGGACTTTAGGGGGTCGAGGATGCCTGTAAACCCCTTATTTGGGCCTCCAAAGTTTTCAACATTTTTGCAGGCCTAAGATGCATTTTAAGGGCTTTTTTGGGCTGTTAACATATTCTGAACTTTCAGGGGTGTAGGATGCATTTTTTGTGGCCAAATTATTTTTGGGAACTTCAGTGGTCTAGGATGCGGGTTAATGCCCCTTTCAGGTCGCAAAGGTTTTTGGGACATTCAGAGCTCTCTCACACAGTTTTTGGGGAACCAACATTTTCTGGACTTTAGGGGGTCTAGGATGCCTGTAAACCCCTTTTTTAGGCCTCCAAAGTTTTCAACATTTTTGCAGGCCTAAGATGCATTTTAAGGCCTTTTTTGGGATGCCAACATATTCTGAACTTACAGGGGTTTAGGATGCATTTTTGGTGCCCAACATATTTTTGGGAATTTCAGTGGTCTAGCATGCGGGTTAATGCCCCTTTCGGGCTGCAAATGTTTTTTTGACATTTAGAGCTCTCTGGCACAGTTTTCGGCCACCAACATTTTCTGGATTTTAGGGGGTCTAAAATGCGTAAACCCCTTTTTTGGGCCTCCAAAGTTATCAACATTTGTGCAGGCCTAAAATGCATTTTAAAGCATTTTTGGGCTGCTAACACATTCTGAACTTTCAGTGGTCTAGGATGCGGGTTAATGCCCCTTTCAGGTCGCAAAGGTTTTTGGGACATTCAGAGCTCTCTCACACAGTTTTTGGGGAACCAACATTTTCTGGACTTTAGGGGGTCTAGGATGCCTGTAAACCCCTTTTTTAGGCCTCCAAAGTTTTCAACATTTTTGCAGGCCTAAGATGCATTTTAAGGCCTTTTTTGGGATGCCAACATATTCTGAACTTACAGGGGTTTAGGATGCATTTTTGGTGCCCAACATATTTTTGGGAATTTCAGTGGTCTAGTATGCGGGTTAATGCCCCTTTCGGGCTGCAAATGTTTTTGGGACATTCAGAGCTCTCTGGCACAGTTTTCGGCCACCAACATTTTCTGGATTTTGGGGGTCTAGGATGCCTGTTAACCCCCTTTTTGAGCCTCCAAAGTTTTCAACATTTTTGCAGGCCTAAGATGCATTCTAAGGCCTGTTTTGGGCTGCTAACATATTCTGAACATCAGGGGTGTTGGATGCATTTTACGTGACTAAAATCTTTTTGGGAATTTCAGTGGTCTAGGATGCGGGTTAATGCCCCTTTCGGGCTGCAAATGTTTTTGGGACATTCAGAGCTCTCTGGCACAGTTTTTGGGCCACCAACACTTTCTGGACTTTAGGGGGTCGAGGATGCCTGTAAACCCCTTATTTGGGCCTCCAAAGTTTTCAACATTTTTGCAGGCCTAAGATGCATTTTAAGGGCTTTTTTGGGCTGTTAACATATTCTGAACTTTCAGGGGTGTAGGATGCATTTTTCGTGGCCAAATTATTTTTGGGAACTTCAGTGGTCTAGGATGCGGGTTATGCCCCTTTCAGGTTGCAAAGGTTTTTGGGACATTCAGAGCTCTCTCACACAGTTTTTGGGGAACCAACATTTTCTGGACTTTAGGGGGTCTAGGATGCCTGTAAACCCCTTTTTTAGGCCTCCAAAGTTTTCAACATTTTTGCAGGCCTAAGATGCATTTTAAGGCCTTTTTTGGGATGCCAACATATTCTGAACTTACAGGGGTTTAGGATGCATTTTTGGTGCCCAACATATTTTTGGGAATTTCAGTGGTCTAGTATGCGGGTTAATGCCCCTTTCGGGCTGCAAATGTTTTTTTGACATTCAGAGCTCTCTGGCACAGTTTTCGGCCACCAACATTTTCTGGATTTTAGGGGGTCTAAAATGCGTAAACCCCTTTTTTGGGCCTCCAAAGTTATCAACATTTGTGCAGGCCTAAAATGCATTTTAAAGCATTTTTGGGCTGCTAACACATTCTGAACTTTCAGGGGTGTAGGATGCATTTTTCGTGCACAAAACATTTTTGGGAAATTCAGTGGTCTAGAATGCGGGTTAATGCCCCTTTCAGGCTACAAGTGTTTTTGGGACATTAAGAGCTCTCTGACACATTTTTTGGGCAACCAACATTTTCTCGACTTTTGGGGGTCTAGGATGCCTGTTAACCCCCTTTTTGGGCCTCCAAAGTTTTCAACATTTTTGCAGGCCTAAGACGCATTTTAAGGCCTTTTTTGGGCTGCTAACATATTCTGAACTTTTAGGGGTATAGGATGCATTTTTCATGCCAAAAATATTTTTGGGAATTTCAGTGGTCTAGGATGCGGTTTAATTCCCCTTTCAGGCTGCACGTGTTTTTGGGACATTCAGAGCTCTCTGGCACAGTTTTCGGGCCACCCACATTTTCTGGACTTTAGGGGGTCTAGGATGCCTGTAAACCCCTTTTTTGGGCCTCTAAAGTTTTCAATATTTTTGCTGGCATAAGATGCATTTTAGGGCCTTTTTGGGGATGCCAACATATTCTGAACTTTCAGGGGTGTAGGATGCATTTTTTGTGCCCAAAATATTTTTGGGAATTTCAGTGGTCTAGGATGCGGGTTAATGCCCCTTTCAGGCTGCAAATGTTTTTGGGACATTAAGAGCTCTCTGACACATTTTTGGGCAACCAACATTTTCTCGACTTTTGGGGGTCTAGGATGCCTGTTAACCCCGTTTTTGAGCCTCCAAAGTTTTCAACATTTTTGCAGGCCTAAGATGCATTCTAAGGCCTTTTTTGGGCTGCTAACATATTCTGAACATCAGGGGTGTAGGATGCATTTTACGTGACTAAAATCTTTTTGGGAATTTCAGTGGTCTAGGATGCGGGTTAATGCCCCTTTCGGGCTGCAAATGTTTTTGGGACATTCAGAGCTCTCTGGCACAGTTTTTGGGCCACCAACACTTTCTGGACTTTAGGGGGTCAAGGATGCCTGTAAACCCCTTATTTGGGCCTCCAAAGTTTTCAACATTTTTGCAGGCCTAAGATGCATTTTAAGGGCTTTTTTGGGCTGTTAACATATTCTGAACTTTCAGGGGTGTAGGATGCATTTTTCGTGGCCAAATTATTTTTGGGAACTTCAGTGGTCTAGGATGCGGGTTATGCCCCTTTCAGGTTGCAAAGGTTTTTGGGACATTCAGAGCTCTCTCACACAGTTTTTGGGGAACCAACATTTTCTGGACTTTAGGGGGTCTAGGATGCCTGTAAACCCCTTTTTTAGGCCTCCAAAGTTTTCAACATTTTTGCAGGCCTAAGATGCATTTTAAGGCCTTTTTTGGGATGCCAACATATTCTGAACTTACAGGGGTTTAGGATGCATTTTTGGTGCCCAACATATTTTTGGGAATTTCAGTGGTCTAGTATGCGGGTTAATGCCCCTTTCGGGCTGCAAATGTTTTTTTGACATTCAGAGCTCTCTGGCACAGTTTTCGGCCACCAACATTTTCTGGATTTTAGGGGGTCTAAAATGCGTAAACCCCTTTTTTGGGCCTCCAAAGTTATCAACATTTGTGCAGGCCTAAAATGCATTTTAAAGCATTTTTGGGCTGCTAACACATTCTGAACTTTCAGTGGTCTAGGATGCGGGTTAATGCCCCTTTCAGGTCGCAAAGCTTTTTGGGACATTCAGAGCTCTCTCACACAGTTTTTGGGGAACCAACATTTTCTGGACTTAGGGGGTCTAGGATGCCTGTAAACCCCTTTTTTAGGCCTCCAAAGTTTTCAACATTTTTGCAGGCCTAAGATGCATTTTAAGGCCTTTTTTGGGATGCCAACATATTCTGAACTTACAGGGGTTTAGGATGCATTTTTGGTGCCCAACATATTTTTGGGAATTTCAGTGGTCTAGTATGTGGGTTAATGCCCCTTTCGGGCTGCAAATGTTTTTGGGACATTCAGAGCTCTCTGGCACAGTTTTCGGCCACCAACATTTTCTGGATTTTGGGGGTCTAGGATGCCTGTTAACCCCCTTTTTGAGCCTCCAAAGTTTTCAACATTTTTGCAGGCCTAAGATGCATTCTAAGGCCTGTTTTGGGCTGCTAACATATTCTGAACATCAGGGGTGTAGGATGCATTTTACGTGACTAAAATCTTTTTGGGAATTTCAGTGGTCTAGGATGCGGGTTAATGCCCCTTTCGGGCTGCAAATGTTTTTGGGACATTCAGAGCTCTCTGGCACAGTTTTTGGGCCACCAACACTTTCTGGACTTTAGGGGGTCGAGGATGCCTGTAAACCCCTTATTTGGGCCTCCAAAGTTTTCAACATTTTTGCAGGCCTAAGATGCATTTTAAGGGCTTTTTTGGGCTGTTAACATATTCTGAACTTTCAGGGGTGTAGGATGCATTTTTCGTGGCCAAATTATTTTTGGGAACTTCAGTGGTCTAGGATGCGGGTTATGCCCCTTTCAGGTTGCAAAGGTTTTTGGGACATTCAGAGCTCTCTCACACAGTTTTTGGGGAACCAACATTTTCTGGACTTTAGGGGGTCTAGGATGCCTGTAAACCCCTTTTTTAGGCCTCCAAAGTTTTCAACATTTTTGCAGGCCTAAGATGCATTTTAAGGCCTTTTTTGGGATGCCAACATATTCTGAACTTACAGGGGTTTAGGATGCATTTTTGGTGCCCAACATATTTTTGGGAATTTCAGTGGTCTAGTATGCGGGTTAATGCCCCTTTCGGGCTGCAAATGTTTTTTTGACATTCAGAGCTCTCTGGCACAGTTTTCGGCCACCAACATTTTCTGGATTTTAGGGGGTCTAAAATGCGTAAACCCCTTTTTTGGGCCTCCAAAGTTATCAACATTTGTGCAGGCCTAAAATGCATTTTAAAGCATTTTTGGGCTGCTAACATATTCTGAACTTTCAGGGGTGTAGGATGCATTTTTCGTGCACAAAACATTTTTGGGAAATTCAGTGGTCTAGAATGCGGGTTAATGCCCCTTTCAGGCTACAAGTGTTTTTGGGACATTAAGAGCTCTCTGACACATTTTTTGGGCAACCAACATTTTCTCGACTTTTGGGGTCTAGGATGCCTGTTAACCCCCTTTTTGGGCCTCCAAAGTTTTCAACATTTTTGCAGGCCTAAGACGCATTTTAAGGCCTTTTTTGGGCTGCTAACATATTCTGAACTTTTAGGGGTATAGGATGCATTTTTCGTGCCAAAAATATTTTTGGGAATTTCAGTGGTCTAGGATGCGGTTTAATGCCCCTTTCAGGCTGCATGTGTTTTTGGGACATTCAGAGCTCTCTGGCACAGTTTTCGGGCCACCAACATTTTCTGGACTTTAGGGGGTCTAGGATGCCTGTAAACCCCTTTTTTGGGCCTCTAAAGTTTTCAATATTTTTGCTGGCATAAGATGCATTTTAGGGCCTTTTTGGGGATGCCAACATATTCTGAACTTTCAGGGGTGTAGGATGCATTTTTTGTGCCCAAAATATTTTTGGGAATTTCAGTGGTCTAGGATGCGGGTTAATGCCCCTTTCAGGCTGCAAATGTTTTTGGGACATTAAGAGCTCTCTGACACATTTTTGGGCAACCAACATTTTCTCGACTTTTGGGGGTCTAGGATGCCTGTTAACCCCCTTTTTGGGCCTCCAAAGTTTTCAACATTTTTGCAGGCCTAAGACGCATTTTAAGGCCTTTTTTGGGCTGCTAACATATTCTGAACTTTCAGGGGTGTAGGATGCATTTTTCGTGCCCAAAATATTTTTGGGAATTTCAGAGGTCTAGGATGTGGGTTAATGCCCCTTTCAGGCTGCAAATGTTTTTAGAACATTCAGAGCTCTGTGACACAGTTTTTGGGCCACCAACATTTTCTGGACTTTAGGGGGTCTAGGATGCCTGTAAACCCCTTTTTTGGGCCTGCAAAGTTTTCAACATTTTTGCAGGCCTAAGATGCATTTTAAGGCCTTCTTTGGGCTGCTAACATATTCTGAACTTTCAGGGGTGTAGGATGCATTTTTCGTGCCCAAAACATTTTTGGGAAATTCAGTGGTTTAGAATGCGGATTAATGCCCCTTTCAGGTTGCAAATGTTTTTGGGACATTCAGAGCTCTCGGCACAGTTTTTGGGCCACCAACATTTTCTGATTTTCTGGACTTCAGGGGGTCTAGGGTGCCTGTCTTAGGCCTTTCAACATTTTTGCAGGCCTAAGATGCATTTTAAATCCTTTTTTGGGATGCTAACATATTCTGAACTTTCAGCGGTATAGGATGCATTTTTCGTGCCCAAAATATTTTTGGGGAAATTCAGTGGTCTAGAATGCGGGATAATGCACCTTTCAGGCTCTAAATGTTTTTGGGACATTCAGAGGTCTCTGGCACAATTTTTGGGCCACCAACATTTTCTGGACTTTACGGGTTCTAGGATGCCTGTAAACCCCTTGTTTGGGCCTCTATAGTTATCAACATTTTTGCAGGCCTAAAATGCATTTTAAAGCATTTTTGGGATGCTAACATATTCTGAACTTTTAGGGGTATAGAATGCATTTTTCGTGCCAAAAATGTTCTAGGATGCGGTTTAATGCCCCTTTCAGGCTGCACGTGTTTTTGGGACATTCAGAGCTCTCTGGCACAGTTTTCGGGCCACCAAAATTTTCTGGACTGAAGTGGGAGAATGGAAGACCAGGCTCCCGTCCTTCACCTCTCGCGCTTGGCCTAAAGGGTCACGACCCAGACACCCGCCACGAGAAGAGTTTGTCCATTTACCAGACGACCAAATACCCTGGTACAGGAACATACGGATGTGTCCATCTGCCTGCCCAACAGCCCGCACTGGCCATGCCGACACCTGCGGCACGGACCAACTAGACTAAAATCTACACGTCATTAGAGATGCCATGACGACCTAGACAACGGGAAGCACATCTGTACAATTATACACACTGGACATTCCCACACCGATCTACACGAAGAATATACTCAGTGCTATGACGTAGGCGACAGGCATATTCACGGACGTGCATCTTTATTATTTTTACATAGGCTTTCAGAATGCAGAAACGCAAGACGCGTCATGAACTCATCTATAAAGCTTGCTCACGCTTCTCTTGAAACCAGTTACCACCATAAGAAGTATAATGAAGACACGATAATGGTCATGGAACTATATGCTACTATAACCTAAAGCACCTATGCACCAAACGGACCACTTATGCACCAGGCCCAAGTAGGCCTCAAACAAGAGCTCCCGTGGACATTAACAAAGCAAGAGTCAGGTTGCTGATCCTGCAGAATGGGCCCGGTGAAACAACCAGCCAAGGTCGCAATGTTGCAAACCCACATTCCAAGAACAAAGCATCAGAGGCACGATGTTTCAACCTCGCACTCCGCGCACCAACGTTAAGGTCACACCTGCAAATTAAACCAGACACACAGTGGAAAAGCAATATTAATTGTGCAGAATTCTGCCTCAAACACGGTCCCTCCCCACGTGACCAAGCCGAACCTGACGAGATGCCAAACCCAGGAGAGAAGAGGCGTCTGGATCCCTCGCTACGAGACACAGGCAGATACACTTGAAAGGCTCAATGGACATCTGCGACAGTGGGAGCGGTCAGCCTTCCAGCTATGAATAAATCCTCACATTGTCTGCACGTACCCATAGTGAAACATTGTTGCAAATCGCAGGTACACCGAGAGCTGGGAACAGCAGTGGTCCCAGGCTGGGAAGCTCACGGGCGCACCAATCAGAACATGGGGCTCTTATCACTGACGCCAGTAATATTAACCAATCCTCAGGAGTCTTCATGTAACAATTCTCATGTATCTAATTGTAGGGACAACCCAGATATATCACCTGACTACCCTTTGTCCACTAACATTGTCCTCTATATGTGTGCTATACTAACCCTACCACTCGAGCAACCAATTAAGAGTGGCGATAGGTTTTTTGTTAACTTTCTGAAGTGACGCAAGTAGCGCGTCATAATACAGTAAAAAGGGCCTGCGAGCCCCACGATTGTGTGTGTGTCAGGACGGACGCGTACACTCCTTGACCCATCCCTGCCGTTTTGTCTAATAAACAGCAGAGTCACCTTGCTCCTTGTGTGTGTCTCATACTCTATCTCATCTGGGATACACGGGAGGAGTTGGGGCCTCCCTGCCTGGAGGTCTGCGGACGGCCCGGCCGACCCCGGCAGAATTTCCCCCCGACAAGTTGGAGGCACTGCTGAGATCTGTTTAAGATCGACTTTTTATTTTTTACTTTTTCCAGGCACTCCCGTTGCGAGGAGGCCCGGCGGCGCGGCCCCCTCTGCCGTTGCCCCCTTCTGAGGACTACAGGACCATCGCGGAGCTGCGAGAAGACCGGACAGCGCAATCCGGATATTGGCCCTCGGGAGCCGGTTGAGAAGTATCCCGCCCGCGGTTGGCGAGTGTCCAGACGTGGTCCAGACGAGGGGAGGTGGCGAGCCGCTCGGAGGGGTGCACGCAGTCGAGCGGCCCTGCATCGAGAGAACTTGGTGAGCACAACAAGCAATGCGAAATTGTGAGGGAGGGGGGAGGAAGTAAATAAGGGAGGAGGGAGGAGGGAGGTGTTGCCAATGGAATATGCCAATGGAATAAATGGTAGCGAAACGAGTGCGAGAGCAGTCGGCTACGTCACGCGAAAGAGGGGGGGCGGAGCATGAAAACATCACGTGCGGCCGCTCGTAAGGCACTGATTGGCCTAAGTCGCGACTACGTGTAAGGGTGGGCGTGTGTGGTTTCCTACGATTTGGCATTTATTGATCAATGAGTAGACGAGGATCCCTATTGTTCGAGCAAGAAACTCGATAGGTAGATGACGATTCCCTGTAGGCGGTGGCTAGTTGCCTAGTTGCCCAATACGGAAGATAATTGGCTGGTTAAGCCCTCCTGTTGAGGGGCGTATCACACGCGAGGCGACGCAGCGTGCGCAGTCCGATTATATTATTGATTTGATTACCTTGTTCCAGGAGTGACAGGAAGACAGCTGTAGGGTTAGCGGGGGTAGATTGCAAGTGTATTTTGAACTTAAAGAACATAATAAGAATGTACCAGTAGCTCGAAGAGATCGGTGACGTCACCAGTAGGGATTTAATAGGATATCGCGAACACAAGGAACTTTGGTTTTGGGAGTGGTGAGGAAGAGAAATATGATAAGGGAGCGGACACGGAGATAAACGATAAACGAGTAGATCAGGAAAAGGAGAAGGGGAGAGGGGCGTGGCTGCGCACGGAGAACGCCGGCCACGGCAAGTGTAAAAGGGGGAGGAGAACTGGGAAACAGGACGACTGTATAAGAGCGTCGTAAAGGGTACGCAGCCGCAGGGGGCTGCGTGCGCTTCGGCCGCAGGGGGCCGTAAGGGTGTAGTAACAGAAGGGAATAGACAAATGTAAAACCATACATAAAGGATTGTCTTAAGTCCCCACACTTGCGGGGCCAGGTAAACAATATAAGGTTGTATATTGTAAACTGCTAGTGAAGGGAAGGGTAACAAGTGGAGCGCCACTATGTCATATGGGACAGGGCCGGGAGGGTGGGGGAACACCCTCACTACACCACTACAACACATATGCACCACACTGCCACCCCATAGGGAGAAATTAATTAAGTACAGCATAGAGTGGACCCAGGGGACGGATAACAAAACGTTAACACCATGGCCGCCTAATGGTAGTTTCGATCCATATGCCCAACATTCACTGCTAAACCATCTGCACAATACATACAAGGGGAAGAAGTTGGCAAACCATGTGGAGGTGTTTAACTTATGGAGGATGTTCCAGGGGTCCCGACCAGGACCAAATGGAATGTTCACTATGGGGGAAACACCGGAAGAAAAGGAGATTAAGAAAGAAGGAGAGGATGGGAAAAAGGGGCGTGAAAGCACAAAGAATACGGGGAACGGAGGAGAGGGAGGAGAAAAGATTGATAAATCAGACGACATAAAAAAGGAACCGAACAACGAGATACCCATAACACCGGGAGTGAAAACAGAGGGAGGAGGGTTGTACCCTTTAAGAGAATTAGGAGAAATAGAAGGACAGTTAAGGGCGGCTGAAGGATACTCGAACCCGGCATACAGCCCTCCACCATATGTGGCTCATAGGAAGATGCCAGTGGGGGAGGGGAGGATTGGAGAAGAGCAGACTGTAGAGATAGGAAATGATGAGTGGGTAGCTGCACAGATATTATTAAAATTACGAGGTTCACTAACTGGAGAAGAGAGGGAGGTAGTAAAGAGAACAGATGAGGATAGTGCAAGAGAGAGTGAAATGAGGGGGGAGGAGCTATTACGGCAAAAGGAAGAGATTTTGGAGGAAAGATTAGCAAAGCTAAGGGATGAGCAGAATGAATTGATCAAACAGCTTGAGAGGGAGGAAAGAGAGAGAGTGAGCAAAAGGAAAGAAGGTAAGAACGAATTGGAAAAATTAAGGGAACGAAATGAGGAGCAAAGGAGAGAAGCTGAAAGGGTAAAAGCAGCAGCAGACAGGGTATCAAGAGTAGTGCTGAGAGAGAAGAAGGAAGAAGAAGAAAAAGAAAAGGAAATGGCAATATGGAAGAGGAGGGTACTATCAGAGACAGCTAAGAAATATGAAGAGGGGAAAGTAATAGAAAGTATAGTAGAGAGAGAAAGAGTGAAATGGGAAAGGAAGAAAGAGGATGAAAGAATATTGGAACAGATGAGCAACAAAGTGATGGAGGAATTGAAAAGGAAAAGGGAGGAAAATAGTAGGGAGATGGAGGAGAGAAGTGAAGGGGAAAGAGAAGGGAGGAGTAGGGAGAGTGAAAGATGGGGGGATGTATATAGAAGTAGAGAAGTAGCAACAACATCAGCACTAGGGGGAGCAGTTGGTAACAAAGGAAAAGGAGAAATAGACCTAATAGACTTAGAAACAGTAACAATAAAAGGGAAAAAGGCAGAGTGGGGGGTGCCATTTATGAATGATTTTTGCAGTGAGGAGGAAGAAGGAGTGGAGAGGGAAGGAAGAAAGAGTGAAAGGGAAAGCTTAGATAAGCTATACCTCACTCGAACAAACATAGACTCGCCATGGATCAGTAGGAGAAGGGAGGACCTGGAGAGAAGTGAGGGAGTGCAAGGACTAGTGGAAAGACAAACCCATGAAACCACACCATCCCCATCTCCATCACGCCCTCCCCCATCGCACCCTACATGCTCAACCACCGCACGCTCGCTGCGCAGAATAAAGCTCGCGCCCTTCATGGACGAACTGACACCCTATGCATGTCGGCTTAGAGACCTCCCTAGTCGCAGACAAGACAGACAAATAAACACGCCCACATTAAATACAGGAAATGACGAAAGGAGGGGAAAGGATGGAGAAGGAGTTAGGAGCAGGGGTAATAAGGACGAAATTGAAGAGGTAAAGGAACCGGAAGAAGAGGAGGGGTGTGAGGACTCGATATTATGGAACGTAAAGGGTGACACAAGACACAACTTAATGCCACTGTTGGAGAGAGGAGGGGTTAGACCACAGTACGTCCCTTGGAAGAAGAAAATATAAAATGTAGGCTCCCATCACTAAGTGGAGGTGCGGGTAAGTGGATATATGAAATGGAAAAACACACCGCAGGACAGAAACTAGCAGTAGGAGATGTAAAGGGCCTGTTAATATCAATATTAGGGGATAGAGCGGATGACATTTGGAAGAGAGCGGGATTCCATGGGGTAACAATAACAAACACATCGCATGATGGGGCACCATTTGCAAACTGCAGACATGCGCTATGGCAGGCACTGAGAGTACAGTACCCAGACACATCAGACATAGGAGCAATTACTTCCCGTAAGATGCGTGAGAATGAGGATCCTGTTGATTATATCCAGGATATCCAAGAGAAGTGGCGCATGGAAACTAGAGAACAATGGGACAAAACACCAGCCATATTTTATCATATACTAGTACAAGGGCTCCCAGAAGGAGTTCAGAAACAACTAAAGAAAGTAGTGGGAATGGAAGCAAAACCATGGCCAGAAATACAACTGACTATAGTACATCACTGCAGGACATGGCAAGGAAAAATGAAACAAAAGGAAGAGGACAGGAAAACAGAAGAGGCTAAACTAGTACAGAAAAAACTTACTAAATACACAATGGAAGGGGCACTAATAACTACGCCCACACCAATGGCCCAAAGCCCCACACAAGTAGTGGCTGCACAAGATCCTGCTCAAATAGCACCTCCACAGACTATAACACAACAAGTCCCGCCACTGCAATTACACGCACCAAACATGGGAGGAGGGTACCCAATGCAAGGAGCTGGGTATTATAGTTATAACAGGGGGAGAGGAGGATTTATGAGAGGGAGAGGATACGGATATAATGCCCAACAGCAGGTGGGAGGACTTAGAAATTCCTACCCCACATGGCAACCAGTATACCAGGACAACACAGGGAGCTTCCCATGGCAAAGCAGGGAACCACCCGTGTGTTGGAGTTGTGGATTATTAGGACACATGTCACGTACGTGTAGGGTCAGGCCAGGAACACCAGCATGGAATGAACAGGCACAACCTAGGACCTCACAAGAACAGCAGGGCATACAACAACAGTAGACGTTACAACAAGGAAGTGACCCACAACAACAAATAACACAACAACAGCCACAAACATATTCACTGCCACAACAACAAATAACACAACAACAGCCACTGCCACAACAACAAGTAGCGCTAACACAACAACCCCAAACTCAACAAACGCAATTGGGTAGGGTGACGGTCTTGGGACACAACCCTTACACAGGGAATGGCCAATCATTGTACCCACAATAGGACAGCCCACAGACGGCCTTGGTGTGTCCCATCCTGTCAGTAACACCTAATAGTGCGGAGGAGCCACGCATAGAGGTAACGATAGGTGACAAAAAATTATCATTCCTTGTTGACACCGGGGCAACCCGGTCTTGCATAAGGGAAGGTAAATTTAAGATGTCAGGCGAAGCCATGAACACCCAAGGATTTTCTGGGGCTAAAGGGTTGGTTCCCTTTACTGATAACGTTCCCTTATCTATTGGAGATTATGATCTGTCGGTTCCACTTTTATATTATAGTGCCTCACCAGTAAATATACTGGGGAGGGACATAATGAACAGGTTGAATATGACGATCTCCTTTACAGAGGATGGCATAATTTGCTCTACTCCAGGGATTAACATGCTCGCAGCACGACAGATTATGCAAGCATACTGTGGACAGACAGCGATTAGGGCGGAGCCAGTAGATGGCGAGCTATTCCAGTATGGAACAGACATGGCATTTGCATGGATGCCAGGGATAGAAGGGAAGATATGGAGGAGGCCAGCAGCCTATCCGTTCCGACCAGAAACACCTGTTAATGAACCAGAAGGAAAGGTGTTTGTAATGGACATTGAGAGCATTATTGCAACAGCTGATTATATTGCTGTGCATGCCCAAGATAAAGAAGGGAGAGCATGGAGGGCAGTGATAGCACTAGCAGAAGGATGTAGGCTGACCCAGGTGTCAGATGAGGAGCTGTTCTCAGAAGAAAAGGAGGAAGGTGAAATGGTGTTCATGATGAGTGTAGAAATATGGCTAAGAGTGGCTCACAAACAAGTAGCACAGAAAATTGCAATGGCACTTGAGGCACCCGCATGCACCCCAGTCCCCTTCTTTAAGGAGGATATGTCAAGGGTGCCCAAATCATTATGGACTATTAGCCCTTATGACGTGGGATGCATAAAAAGCATAGGGGGTGTAAGGATAAAATTGAAAAAAGGTGCCATACTACCAAGAGTGAAACAGTACCCACTGTCAAAAGAGGCAGATGAGGGCATATATGAGACCATAACGGCCCTTATAAACAATGGCATATTGGTCCCCTCAGAGTCACCATGTAACACGGCTGTGTACCCAGTGCGCAAGGCTAAAGGGGGGTCTTGGCGCTTCATACAGGACCTCAGGCCCTTGAACAACATAGTAGAACCAGAGTATCCAGTAACAGCAAACCCGGCCACAATATTGTGTGGCATTCCAGCAGAAGCATCACGATTTACAGTGATTGACCTTAAAAATGCTTTTTTCTCAATACCATTACACCCAGACTCACAAGATTTGACAAGCTTCACTTACCGAAATACAAAGTGGAAACATACCAGATTGCCACAGGGGTATTGTGAATCACCCTCAATTTTCAATAGAGTAATACAGATGGATTTGGGTAACGTTGAAGTGGAAAGCACAGTGTTACAGTATGTGGATGACATAATAATTTGCAGTACAAACGAAAGTAAATGCAGAGAGGACTCCTTAAAAATGTTGACGATATTGGCTGAAAAAGGGTACAAGGTAGACATGGATAAGATACAATACTGTCAGGACCAGGTACTTTACATTGGCCAACTGATATCCCAACATGGAAGAAAGATTGCACCACAAAGAGCACAGGCCATTTCAAGCACTCCAATGCCACAGACTGTGAGAGAACTGCAGCAATTTCTGGGGCTGTGCAACTACTGTAGAGCATGGGTATTTGATTACAGTTCATACATAGGACCCCTGCTTGAGGGTTTGAGGGAAGCCAATAAAGGGGAGAAAAAGTTGGGGTGGACTATGGAAATGAGGGAGGCCTTTGATGAATTGAAAGACGCGATATCAACTGCTCCAGTACTGGCATCCCCAGACTATGAGCGACGATTTTTTATATTTTCACATTGCGACTCAGCAGTGATGAAAGCAGTATTGGCCCAAAAAACGAGCATGGGCTATAAACCAGTAGCATTTTACAGCAGTCACTTAGACCCTGTGATGTTAGGTCACTTCCCTTGCGAACAAGGTCTCGCTGCAGCTGCTTTTGCAGTAGAAAAAGCATCAGCAATAACCATGGGGTGTCCAACTACACTGTTTGTGGAACATGCACTATTTGCAATATTGAATAAACCTAAGTCCACACTAACAACGCAGAGGGCATCAGGTTATGAGATCATTTTGTCTAGAGCTGAACTAGCAATTGTTAGATGTAGCACGGTTAACCCTGCAAGGTTCCTAGCAGAAGTAATTGAGGAGGGAGATTACGCCCATGACTGCACCCAAATAACTGAAATGTACTCATGTACTAGAAAAGTTGAAGAAAACGCACTCGAGGGAGGTGAGCTTTTGTTTATTGATGGGTCATCAACTATTGATCAAGGAGATGGGATACGGAGGACTGGGGCAGCAGTGGTAAAAATGATGGAGGCGCCGGTGTGTGTGGCTATGAAATGTGTACAATTACCACAGCATTACTCTGCTCAAGCCGCGGAACTGGTTGCACTAATATTGGCATTGAAGGAAAGTTTTGACAAACGAGTAACCATATATTCCGACAGTGCATATGTTACATCCACTGTCCACTCAGGGCTATCAAAATGGAGAAGAAGAGGGTTTAGGAGAGCTGATGGCACTCCAGTGCAACATGCCCTCTTATTGGCTGAACTAATTGAAGTAATAAACGACCCCCAAGAACTAGCCCTAGTAAAATGCACCGCACACACCAATGGTGAAGATCACGTTTCAAAAGGGAATGCAGCAGCAGACGCACATGCGAAATATGCTGCATACTTTGGTGAGATATGGAACCCCACAGACTCACAGAGAGGGAGAGGGAGGGGAATGGCTAGGGAGATGTTGATAAGAGAAGGGTACACCCATCTCCCAGCCACACAGATTATGGAGCTACAAGCGGCTGCACCAATGGCCGAAAAAGAAATATGGGTAAAAAGAGGATGTACAATGTCACCAACCGACGCACTATGGCGCCAGGGTGGCACTGGAAAAGTTGTAATACCGTTGGCACTTTTAAACACCGCCCTGAGCCAATTACATCACCCAGCCCATACAGGCAAGGAAATAATTGCAGCATGAATTAGAGAAGATTGGTTCTGTCCCGAGTTAAATTCTCATGTGTCGAATTTTATCAGCAATTGTCTCACATGTCAACAGTTTACGGCCGGTCATACCCTAAAAGTGATAAGAGGTACCATACCCCGGCCAGAGGGACCTTTTCGGCACCTTCACATTGACTATGTTGATATGATCAACATATGTCAAGGTAATAGGTATATGATTGTAGTAGTATGTCCATTCTCTAGGTGGATTGAAGCAGGGCCCTGTTCACACCCAGATGCATTTAGAGCAGCCAAATTCCTAGTAAGGGAGGTCTTCCCCAGGTGGGGAGTGTGCGAGGTGTTAAGGTCAGACAATGGCCCGCATTTCGCAAATGAAATGTTCCAGCATATCACATCCTTGCTGAGCATAAAACACAAATTTGCATGTGCATACCACCCACAGGCTAACGGTGTATGTGAACGCCTGAATGACCTATTGAAGGAGGCAATTGCAAAAATACAACAAACAACAAAGAAAAGCTGGTTGTATTGCCTTCCATTAGCCCTATTTGAATTGAGGAATAGGCCAGGGTCTGACCACCACCTCACCCCTCACGAGGTGGTTACTGGACGTCAAATGCGCCTTCCCCTAACGCCAACATCAAGGGCAT
The DNA here is from genome assembly GCF_040938575.1 of Ambystoma mexicanum. Classification (NCBI taxonomy): domain Eukaryota; kingdom Metazoa; phylum Chordata; class Amphibia; order Caudata; family Ambystomatidae; genus Ambystoma; species Ambystoma mexicanum. Next base: position 605,883,422 of record NC_090940.1, read on the forward strand.
TCACTGACCACGAAAGTTCAGCAAGTGTGTTAGGTGATGAAATGTATCAATATGTGTCTTCTTTGATTACTAGTGTTGTGTTTGTGTCTCAACAGCTCGAGCGCACACGGGGCGGGTCTACCAGCAATCAAGAAGAAGGCGCCAGTACAGAATTGGAAAAGGAGAACTTGTGCAAACTTGCCAAAGGTGACCACATGCTACTTCGCAATTTCAATAGGAAGTGGAACGATAAGCGGTTCACTGGCCCCCATCTGGTAGAGGTCGTATCAACAAGAGCAGTAAAACTAAAGGACAAGCGTGCCTGGAACCACCTACATGATGTAAAGATCTACAAACTGCAGACCCGCCCCAGCGCCAACGACAGGTCCATTGGAAGAACAGCAACAACATCCCCGACAGAGGAAGGAAGTTCTACCACAGACAACGACCCAATTGTTCCCTTACCGTGTCACTACCCAGCTTCCCCGGAGACAATAACTGACGAAGAAAGGGGTGATCCCCATACTGCCCACCCCATGGTCACACGCTCAAAGAGTAAAAATACTTCCGCCATCTGAGCCCAATCCCCCCGCCCATTGACCCCCAAGTATAGTTATAACTGAACTGAAGGACATTGCTTGCACAAATACACATGTAAACACGTGAATGTTCTCTTTTTCTCTCGCACATACAGGAACTGCGTATTATTGTATTGTTAAGAAAATAGCTTACTAACAAGTTCACTGCCCAGGGGTAGATGGTACTCCCAGACGATAACTACCCAGAAGAATTGTCACACCAATTTGTATACGAAATAAAAAGGCCAACGTACCTAAAAAGGAGAAGGGTACATGTCTACTACACAGCATTCCTCTTGGCCATAGAATATTCCATGCCCCACCTCCACCCATACTTGCCGGTCCTAAGAGACAGATCACTTAGAGTAGCGTGGGAACAGCTCTTCGCCTGGGCACTGAATGACTATTTGATAGGGAGAGCTTAAAGGAAACAAACAACTAACATTTAATAACAAGCATTTTGAGAATTTTTAGGCGGGCAACTTTAACGTCGCAAGAATACGCTGCCAGGACTGCAGCAAGGTAAGAGCAAAATGCCGGTGAGATTAGCATATGTAATAAAAGTAATAGGGATTTTGATGATCACCGGGTTCTTGGCTGCCTCTGTATGGCAGTACAGCTATGCTATTAATTTTATTGCTGCACCCAAACCTAATATACCCCCGTCCCCTGCTGCAACAGGTGTTACGTCAGGTGATAGTAGTAACATTGCACCCAAGCAAAATAGAGTTAAACGCAGCACATACTCAGACAATAAAGGTATTGATAATTATATACAAGATTCAGCACACGTCACAAACAACATATGGTACCAACACATGACCCGCATTGGTAAGCAGACAACTGAGGACAGCTGCTACGTTTGCTCATTAATACCATACGCCATGAGTGCTTCACGAACATTTGTTGCCACAGAAATAGATGAAAAGACAGCACAGTGCATAATATACTTGGCACTGTTCCAAACGAAAGGAAGATTTCAAGGGACGGTAGTGCACATGACATGGAAAACACGACACTCATACCCATATGAAAACAACTTCCTCAAGACCTATTTGAGTTACCACAAGAGCAGTTTACATGCTGAAGCATTCAGATACATAACAAGTGGCCCTGCAAAAGAAGAAACAAAGAAAGTAACACTGCAGTATCTACCATGTGATTGGTACGCCACTGAAGTTCCGGGTAAACAAGGATGTTGGGAGAGGCCGCTGGTGACGATAACAGGAAAGGTGTATCTGGACAACAGCTGGGAGATAGGAGTGATTGGCAGCAACATGGTAACAAAAGAAACTATCTCAACTATCGAGGCACACAATCACCGATGTTGGACGACGTGGATCAAGTATGTACCAATGCTCACGTGGGTAGAAACAGATGAAGACCCAATAACAATACTACCGCTGACTGCACCCAAGGTATGCTACCAGCATAAAGGAGAGGTGGACGTAGGATATAACACGAATTGTGCAAGTGTGATGGAGTTACCTGAGGGGGGAGCAGGAACAGCAGTAATAATGGACCATTATTGGGCCTGTGGAGAAAAGGCATACCATACACTGCCCCCCCTGTGGAATGGTGTGTGCACAATGGTGCACGTCAATGTACCATCACTAGTGGTACCTAAGAAGCATGTCAATGTGGCGAACTTTCCCAAAATGGATGAAGGGGACAAGAGAAAAAAGAGATCTGCACCACTTCAGGAGGAGCAAGGGAACAGGACCAACAGCAATGATACTGTCCTAAATAGAAGAAAAAGACAAGGAGAGCCACTGACAGGAAATTACCTGTGGGGAAGGTCGGAAACGGCACTAACCTCAATACCGCCAGAACACAAACTATTCAGCAGAGCAGCAATGTTCTTCTCCTCAATAATACACCCGGGACTGCAGGCTTACGCAAACGCGAAATGGCTCCAAATAACTAGATGGGAGCTAATGATGACCATCAATTCTACAGTAAATGGGTTTAACGCAATAAAAGAGGAGCTGCGAGCTATGAGGATGGTAGCACTCCAGAACAGATATGTATTGGACCTTCTCACAGCAATGGAAGGAGGAGTTTGTGCAAAGATAGGACAATCATGCTGCACGTTCATACCTGCCAACGATGCTGACAATGGTACACTGACAGAAGCAGTTTCACAATTGGCCCAGATGCACTTCAAAATGATGGATGAAAGTAACGGTGTAAACAAGGATAAGAGCTGGTTTTCACTATTATGGTCATGGATGCCATCCTGGCCGTCAGATGGACTGAAAATAATAGTGGGTTGTACTATTTTGGCTGGAGCTACGCTGATCATAATTAGATTTTGGAAGGCCCGGAAGGCACGTACCACTGACGAGTTGCTCGAAATGGTGGGAATGCACCCTTTGATGCCAGCAGATGATGGCCAACATACAGGTGTGATAATACAGGAGAGGGAGAAGTTGCGCACCCAAATCATCACCAACCATCTAGACCCACCATCAGTGAAGATCGAGAACCCAAGAAACCCCAGGAGTTACATAGGGAAATGGGTATACTGTACTCCTGGAGGAACCTGTGAATATATGTATTGGTCATTTGAAGATCATGTAAACCATTATGGACATCTAGGAGGAATAACTAAGATATGGCGAGTAAGAGGAGATAACGAGAAGGATATGTTTGTGGTCGACAAGTCGACCAGAGGGGGGACTGAAGTGGGAGAATGGAAGACCAGGCTCCCGTCCTTCACCTCTCGCGCTTGGCCTAAAGGGTCACGACCCAGACACCCGCCACGAGAAGAGTTTGTCCATTTACCAGACGACCAAATACCCTGGTACAGGAACATACGGATGTGTCCATCTGCCTGCCCAACAGCCCGCACTGGCCATGCCGACACCTGCGGCACAGACCAACTAGACTAAAATCTACACGTCGTTAGAGATGCCATGACGACCTAGACAACGGGAAGCACATCTGTACAAATATACACACTGGACATTCCCACACCGATCTACACGAAGAATATACTCAGTGCTATGACGTAGGCGACAGGCATATTCACGGACGTGCATCTTTATTATTTTTACATAGGCTTTCAGAATGCAGAAACGCAAGACGCGTCATGAACTCATCTACAAAGCTTGCTCACGCTTCTCTTGAAACCAGTTACCACCATAAGAAGTATAATGAAGACACGATACTGGTCATGGAACTATATGCTACTATAACCTAAAGCACCTATGCACCAAACGGACCACTTATGCACCAGGCCCAAGTAGGCCTCAAACAAGAGCTCCCGTGGACATTAACAAAGCAAGAGTCAGGTTGCTGATCCTGCAGAATGGGCCCGGTGAAACAACCAGCCAAGGTCGCAATGTTGCAAACCCACATTCCAAGAACAAAGCATCAGAGGCACGATGTTGCAACCTCGCACTCCGCGCACCAACGTTAAGGTCACACCTGCAAATTAAACCAGACACACAGTGGAAAAGCAATATTAATTGTGCAGAATTCTGCCTCAAACACGGTCCCTCCCCACGTGACCAAGCCGAACCTGACGAGATGCCAAACCCAGGAGAGAAGAGGCGTCTGGATCCCTCGCTACGAGACACAGGCAGATACACTTGAAAGGCTCAATGGACATCTGCGACAGTGGGAGCGGTCAGCCTTCCAGCTATGAATAAATCCTCACATTGTCTGCACGTACCCATAGTGAAACATTGTTGCAAATCGCAGGTACACCGAGAGCTGGGAACAGCAGTGGTCCCAGGCTGGGAAGCTCACGGGCGCACCAATCAGAACATGGGGCTCTTATCACTGATGCCAGTAATATTAACCAATCCTCAGGAGTCTTCATGTAACAATTCTCATGTATCTAATTGTAGGGACAACCCAGATATATCACCTGACTACCCTTTGTCCACTAACATTGTCCTCTATATGTGTGCTATACTAACCCTACCACTCGAGCAACCAATTAAGAGTGGCGATAGGTTTTTTGTTAACTTTCTGAAGTGACGCAAGTAGCGCGTCATAATACAGTAAAAAGGGCCTGCGAGCCCCACTATTGTGTGTGTGTCAGGACGGACGCGTATGCTCCTTGACCCATCCCTGCCGTTTTGTCTAATAAACAGCAGAGTCACCTTGCTCCTTGTGTGTGTCTCATACTCTATCTCATCTGGGATACACGGGAGGAGTTGGGGCCTCCCTGCCTGGAGGTCTGCGGACGGCCCGGCCGACCCCGGCAGAATTTCCCCCCGACAGGACTTTAGGGGGTCTAGGATGCCTGTAAACCCCTTTTTTGGGCCTCTAAAGTTTTCAATATTTTTGCTGGCATAAGATGCATTTTAAGGTCTTTTTTTGGGCTGCTAACATATTCTGAACTTTCAGAGGTGTAGAATGCATTTTTCATGCCCAAAATATTTTTGGGAATTTCATTGATCTAGAATGCGGGTTAATGCCCCTATCAGGCTGCAAAAGTTTTTGGGCCATTCAGAGCTCTCCGGCACAGTTTTCGGGCCACCAACATTTTCAGCACTTTAGGGGGTCTCGGATGCCTGTAAACCCCTTTTTTTGGGCCTCCAAAGTTTTCAACATTTTTGCACGGATAAGATGCATTTTAAGGCCTTTTTGGGGATGCCAACATATTCTGAACTTTCAGGGGTGTAGGATGCATTTTTCGTGCCCAAAACATGTGTGGGAAATTCAGTGGTCTAGAATGCGGGTTAATGCCCCTTTCAGGTTGCAAATGTTTTTGGGACATTCAGAGCTCTCCGGCACAGTTTTTGGGCCACCAACATTTTCTGATTTTCTGGACTTCAGGGGGTCTAGGGTGCCTGTCTTAGGCCTTTCAACATTTTTGCAGGCCTAAAATGCATTTTAAAGCCTTTTTTGGGATGCTAACATATTCTGAACTTTCAGGGTTATAGGATGCATTTTTCGTGCCCAAAAAGGTTTTGTGAAATTCAGTGGTCTAGAATGCGGGTTAATGCACCTTTCAGGCTCTAAATGTTTTTGGGACATTCAGAGCTCTCCGGCACAGTTTTTGGGCCACCAGCATTTTCTGACTTTAGGGGGTCTAGGATGCCTGTAAACCCCTTTTTTGGGCCTCTAAAGTTTTCAATATTTTTGCTGGCCTAAGATGCATTTTAAGGTCTTTTTTGGGCTGCTAACATATTCTGAACTTTCAGGGGTGTAGGATGCATTTTTCATGCCCAAAATATTTTTGGGAATTTCATTGATCTAGAATGCGGGTTAATGCCCCTAGCAGGCTGCAAATGTTTTTGGGACATTTAGAGCTCTCTGACACAGTTTCTGGGCCACCAACATTTTCTGGACTTTAGGGGGGTCTAGGATGCCTGTAAACCCCTTTTTTGGGACTCTAAAGTTTTCAATATTTTTGGAGGCCTAAAATGCATTTTAAGGTCGTTTTTGGGCTGCCAACATATTCTGAACTTTCAGGGGTGTAGGATGCATTTTTCATGCCCAAAATATTTTTGGGAATTTCAGTGGTCTAGGGTGCGGGTTAATGCCCCTTTCAGTCTTCAAATGTTTTTGGGACATTCAGAGCTCCCTGGCACTGTTTTTGGCCCACCAACATTTTCTGGACTTTAGGGGGTCTAGGATGCCTGTAAACCCCTTTTTTGGGCCTCCAAAGTTTTCAACATTTTTGCAGGGCTAAGATTCATTTTAAGGCCTTTTTTGGGATGCCAACATATTCTGAACTTTCAGGGGTGTAGGATGCATTTTTCATGCAAAAAATATTTTTGGGAATTTCAATGGTGTAGTATGCGGTTTAATGCACCTTTCAGGCTGCACGTGTTTTTGTGCCATTCGGAGCTCTCTGACACCGTTTTTGGGCCACCAACATTTTCTGGACTTTAGTGGGTCTAGGATTCCTGTAAACCTCTTTTTTTGGTCCTCCAAAGTTTTCAACATTTTTGCAGGCCTAAGATGCATGTGTAGGCCTTTTTTGGGCTGCTGACATATTCTGAACTTTCAGGGGTGTAGGATGCATTTTTCGTGCCCAAAACATTTTTGGGAAATTCAGTGGTCTAGAATGCAGGTTAATGCCCCTTTCAGGTTGCAAATGTTTTTGGGACATTCAGAGCTCTCTGGCACAGTTTTTGGGCCACCAACATTTCTTAGACTTTAGATGTTCTAGGATGCCTGTCTTAGGCCTTTCAACATTTTTGCAGGCCTAAGATGCATTTTAAAGCCTTTTTTGGGATGCTAACATATTCTGAACTTTCAGGGGTGTATGATGCATTTTTCGAGCAAAAATATTTTTGGGAATTTCAGTGGTCTAGGATGCGGTTTAATGCCCCTTTCAGGCTGCACATGTTTTTGGGACATTCAAAGCTCTCTGACAAAGTTTTTGGACCACCAACATTTTCTGTACTTCAGGGGTTCTAGGATGCCTGTAAACCCCTATTTTGGGCCTCCAAAGTTTTCAACATTTTTGCAGGCATGAGATGCATTTTAAAGCCTTGTTTGGGCTGCTAACATATTCTTGAACTTTCAGGGGTGTATGATGCATTTTTCGTGCAAAAATATTTTTGGGAATTTCAGTGGTCTAGGATGCGGTTTAATGCCCCTTTCAGGCTGCACATGTTTTTGGGACATTCAAAGCTCTCTGACAAAGTTTTTGGACCACCAACATTTTCTGTACTTCAGGGGTTCTAGGATGCCTGTAAACCCCTTTTTTGGGCGTCTGAAGTTTTCAACATTTTTGCAGGCCTAAGATGCATTTTAAGGCCTTTTTTGGGCTGCTGACATATTCTGAACTTTCAGGGGTGTAGGATGCATTTTTCGTGCCCAAAACATTTTTGGGAATTTCAATGGTGTAGTATGCGGTTTAATGCACCTTTCAGGCTGCACGTGTTTTTGTGCCATTCGGAGCTCTCTGACACCGTTTTTGGGCCACCAACATTTTCTGGACTTTAGTGGGTCTAGGATTCCTGTAAACCTCTTTTTTTGGTCTAGAATGCAGGTTAATGCCCCTTTCAGGTTGCAAATGTTTTTGGGACATTCAGAGCTCTCTGGCACAGTTTTTGGGCCACCAACATTTCTTAGACTTTGGAGGTTCTAGGATGCCTGTCTTAGGCCTTTCAACATTTTTGCAGGCCTAAGATGCATTTTAAAGCCTTTTTTTGGGATGCTAACATATTCTGAACTTTCAGGGGTGTATGATGCATTTTTCGTGCAAAAATATTTTTGGGAATTTCAGTGGTCTAGGATGCGGTTTAATGCCCCTTTCAGGCTGCACATGTTTTTGGGACATTCAAAGCTCTCTGACAAAGTTTTTGGACCACCAACTTTTTCTGTACTTCAGGGGTTCTAGGATGCCTGTAAACCCCTTTTTTGGGCGGCCGAAGTTTTCAACATTTTTGCAGGCCTAAGATGCATTTTAAGGCCTTTTTTGGGCTGCTAACATATTCTGAACTTTCAGGGGTGTAGGATGCATTTTTTGTGCCAAAAATATTTTTGGGAATTTCAGTGGTCTAGGATGCGGTTTAATGCCCCTTTCAGGCTGCATGTGTTTTTGGGACATTCAGAGCTCTCTGGCACAATTTTCGGCCACCAACATCTTCTGGATTTTAGGGGATCTAAGATGCCTGTAAACCCCTTTTTTGGGCCTCCAAAGTTATCAACATTTCTGCAGGCCTAAGATGCATTTTAAAGCATTTTTTGGCCTGCTAACATATTCTGAACTTTCAGGGGTCTAGGATGCATTTTATGTGCCCAAAATATTTGTGAGAATTTCAGTGGTATAGGATGCGGGTTAATGCCCCTTTCGGGCTGCACATGTTTTTGGGACATTCAGAGCTCTCTGGCACAGTTTTTGGGCCACCAACATTTTCTGGACTTTGGGGGGTCTAGGATGCCTGTAAACCCCTTTTTTGAGCCTCCAAAGTTTTCAACATTTGTGCATGCCTAAGATGCATTCTAAGGCCTTTTTTGGGCTGCTGACATATTCTGAACTTTCAGGGGTGTAGGATGCATTTTTCGTGCCCAAAACATTTTTGGGAAATTCAGTGGTCTAGAATGCGGGTTAATGCCCCTTTCAGGTTGCAAATGATTTTGGGACATTCAGAGCTCTCCGGCACAGTTTTTGGGCCACCAACATTTTCTGGACTTTACAGGTTCTAGGATGCCTGTAAACCCCTTTTTTGGGCCTCCAAAGTTATCAACATTTTTGCAGGCCTAAGATGCATTTTAAAGCATTTTTGGGATGCTACCATATTCTGAACTTTTAGGGGTATAGGATGCATTTTTCGTGCCAAAAATATTTTGGGAATTTCAGTGGTCTAGAATGCGGTTTAATGCCCCTTTCAGGCTGCACGTGTTTTTGGGACATTCAGAGCTCTCTGGCACAGTTTTCGGCCACCAACATTTTCTGGATTTTAGGGGGTCTAAGATGCCTGTAAACCCCTTTTTTGGGCCTCCAAAGTTATCAACATTTGTGCAGGCCTAAGATGAATTATAAAGCATTTTGTGGGCTGCTAACATATTCTGAACTTTCAGGGGTGTAGGATGCATTTTTCATGCCCAAAATATTTTTGGGAATTTCATTGATCTAGAATGCGGGTTAATGCCCCTATCAGGCTGCAAATGTTTTTGGGACATTTAGAGCTCTCTGACACAGTTTATGGGCCACCAACATTTTCTGGACTTTTGGGGGTCTAGGATGCCTGTAAACCCTTTTTTTGGGCCTCCAAAGTTTTCAACATTTTTGCAGAGCTAAAATGCATTTTAAGGCCTTTTTTGGGATGCCAACATATTCTGAACTTTCAGGGGTGCAGCATGCATTTTCCGTGCCCAAAATATTTTTGGGAATTTCAGTGGTCTAGGATGCGGTTTAATGCCCCTTTCAGGCTGCACATGTTTTTGGGACATTCAAAGCTCTCTGACAAAGTTTTTGGACCACCAACATTGTCTGTACTTCAGGGGTTCTAGGATGCCTGTAAACCCCTTTTTTGGGCGTCTGAAGTTTTCAACATTTTTGCAGGCCTAAGATGCATTTTAAGGCCTTTTTTGGGCTGCTGACATATTCTGAACTTTCAGGGGTGTAGGATGCATTTTTCGTGCCCAAAACATTTTTGGGGAATTCAGTGGTCTAGAATGCAGGTTAATGCCCCTTTCAGGTTGCAAATGTTTTTGGGACATTCAGAAGTCTCTGGCACAGTTTTTGGGCCACCAACATTTCTTAGACTTTAGAGGTTCTAGGATGCCTGTCTTAGGCCTTTCAACATTTTTGCAGGCCTAAGATGCATTTTAAAGCCTTTTTTGGGATGCTAACATATTCTGAACTTTCAGGGGTGTTTGATGCATTTTTCGTGCAAAAATATTTTTGGTAATTTCAGTGGTCTAGGATGCGGTTTAATGCCCCTTTCAGGCTGCACATGTTTTTGGGACATTCAAAGCTCTCTGACAACGTTTTTGGACCACCAACTTTTTCTGTACTTCAGGGGTTCTAGGATGCCTGTAAACCCCTATTTTGGGCCTCCAAAGTTTTCAGCATTTTTGCAGGCATAAGATGCATTTTAAAGCCTTTTTTGGGCTGCTAACATATTCTTGAACTTTCAGGGGTGTATGATGCATTTTTCGTGCAAAAATATTTTTGGGAATTTCAGTGGTCTAGGATGCGGTTTAATGCCCCTTTCAGGCTGCACATGTTTTTGGGACATTCAAAGCTCTCTGACAAAGTTTTTGGACCACCAACATTTTCTGTACTTCAGGGGTTCTAGGATGCCTGTAAACCCCTTTTTTGGGCCTCCAAAGTTATCAACATTTTTGCAGGCCTAAGATGCATTTTAAAGCATTTTTGGGATGCTACCATATTCTGAACTTTTAGGGGTATAGGATACATTTTTCGTGCCCAAAACATTTTTGGGAAATTCAGTGGTCTAGAATGCGGGTTAATGCCCCTTTCAGGTTGCAAATGATTTTGGGACATTCAGAGCTCTCCGGCACAGTTTTTGGGCCACCAACATTTTCTGGACTTTACGGGTTCTAGGATGCCTGTAAACCCCTTTTTTGGGCCTCCAAAGTTATCAACATTTTTGCAGGCCTAAGATGCATTTTAAAGCATTTTTGGGATGCTACCATATTCTGAACTTTTAGGGGTATAGGATGCATTTTTCGTGCCAAAAAATATTTTGGGAATTTCAGTGGTCTAGAATGCGGTTTAATGCCCCTTTCAGGCTGCACGTGTTTTTGGGACATTCAGAGCTCTCTGGCACAGTTTTCGGCCACCAACATTTTCTGGATTTTAGGGGGTCTAAGATGCCTGTAAACCCCTTTTTTGGGCCTCCAAAGTTATCAACATTTGTGCAGGCCTAAGATGAATTATAAAGCATTTTGTGGGCTGCTAACATATTCTGAACTTTCAGGGGTGTAGGATGCATTTTTCATGCCCAAAATATTTTTGGGAATTTCATTGATCTAGAATGCGGGTTAATGCCCCTATCAGGCTGCAAATGTTTTTGGGACATTTAGAGCTCTCTGACACAGTTTATGGGCCACCAACATTTTCTGGACTTTTGGGGGTCTAGGATGCCTGTAAACCCCTTTTTTGGGCCTCCAAAGTTTTCAACATTTTTGCAGAGCTAAAATGCATTTTAAGGCCTTTTTTGGGATGCCAACATATTCTGAACTTTCAGGGGTGCAGCATGCATTTTCCGTGCCAAAAATATTTTTGGGAATTTCAGTGGTATAGGATGCGGTTTAATGCCCCTTTTGGGCTGCACATGTTTTTGGGACATTCAAAGCTCTCTGACAAAGTTTTTGGACCACCAACATTTTCTGTACTTCAGGGGTTCTAGGATGCCTGTAAACCCCTTTTTTGGGCGTCTGAAGTTTTCAACATTTTTGCAGGCCTAAGATGCATTTTAAGGCCTTTTTTGGGCTGCTGACATATTCTGAACTTTCAGGGGTGTAGGATGCATTTTTCGTGCCCAAAACATTTTTGGGAAATTCAGTGGTCTAGAATGCAGGTTAATGCCCCTTTCAGGTTGCAAATGTTTTTGGGACATTCAGAAGTCTCTGGCACAGTTTTTGGGCCACCAACATTTCTTAGACTTTAGAGGTTCTAGGATGCCTGTCTTAGGCCTTTCAACATTTTTGCAGGCCTAAGATGCATTTTAAAGCCTTTTTTGGGATGCTAACATATTCTGAACTTTCAGGGGTGTTTGATGCATTTTTCGTGCAAAAATATTTTTGGTAATTTCAGTGGTCTAGGATGCGGTTTAATGCCCCTTTCAGGCTGCACATGTTTTTGGGACATTCAAAGCTCTCTGACAAAGTTTTTGGACCATCAACATTTTCTGTACTTCAGGGGTTCTAGGATGCCTGTAAACCCCTATTTTGGGCCTCCAAAGTTTTCAGCATTTTTGCAGGCATAAGATGCATTTTAAAGCCTTTTTTGGGCTGCTAACATATTCTTGAACTTTCAGGGGTGTATGATGCATTTTTCGTGCAAAAATATTTTTGGGAATTTCAGTGGTCTAGGATGCGGTTTAATGCCCCTTTCAGGCTGCACATGTTTTTGGGACATGCAAAGCTCTCTGACAAAGTTTTTGGACCACCAACATTTTCTGTACTTCAGGGGTTCTAGGATGCCTGTAAACCCCTTTTTTGGGCGGCCGAAATTTTCAACATTTTTGCAGGCCTAAGATTCATTTTAAGGCCTTTTTTGGGCTGCTAACATATTCTGAACTTTCAGGGGTGTAGGATGCATTTTTCGTGCCAAAAATATTTTTGGGAATTTCAGTGGTCTAGGATGCGGTTTAATGCCCCTTTCAGGCTGCATGTGTTTTTGGGACATTCAGAGCTCTCTGGCACAATTTTCGGCCACCAACATCTTCTGGATTTTAGGGGATCTAAGATGCCTGTAAACCCCTTTTTTGGGCCTCCAAAGTTATCAACATTTCTGCAGGCCTAAGATGCATTTTAAAGCATTTTTTGGGATGCCAACATATTCTGAACTTTCAGGGGTGTAGGATGCATTTTATGTGCCCAAAATATTTGTGAGAATTTCACTGGTCTAGGATGCGGGTTAATGCCCCTTTCAGGTTGCAAAGGTTTTTGGGACATTCAGAGTTCTCTCACACAGTTTTTGGGCCACCAACATTTTCTGGACTTTAGGGGGTCTAGGATGCCTGTAAACCCCTTTTTTAGGCCTCCAAAGTTTTCAACATTTTTGCAGGGCTAAGATGCATTTTAAGGCCTTTTTTGGGATGCCAACATATTCTGAACTTACAGGGGTTTAGGATGCATTTTTGGTGCCCAACATATTTTTGTGAATTTCAGTGGTCTAGTATGTGGGTTAATGCCCCTTTCGGGCTGCACATGTTTTTGGGACATTCAGAGCTCTCTGGCACAGTTTTTGGGCCACCAACATTTTCTGATTTTCTGGACTTCAGGGGGTCTAGGGTGCCCGTCTTGGGCCTTTCAACATTTTTGCAGGCCTAAGATGCATTTTAAGGCCTTCTTTGGGCTGCTAACATATTCTGAACTTTCAGGGGTGTAGGATGCATTTTTCGTGCACAAAACATTTTTGGGAAATTCAGTGGTCTAGAATGCGGGTTAATGCCCCTTTCAGGTTGCAAAAGTTTTTGGGACATTCAGAGCTCTCCGGCACAGTTTTTGGGCCACCAACATTTTCTGGACTTTAGGGGGTCTAGGATGCCTGTAAACCCCTTTTTTTGGGCCTCCAAAGTTTTCAACATTTTTGCACGGCTAAGGTGCATTTTAGGGCCTTTTTGGGGATGCCAACATATTCTGAACTTTCAGGGGTGTAGGATGCATTTTTTGTGCCCAAAATATTTTTGGGAATTTCAGTGGTCTAGGATGCGGGTTAATGCCCTTTTCAGGCTGCAAATGTTTTTGGGACATTAAGAGCTCTCTGACACAGTTTTTGGGAAACCAACATTTTCTGGACTTTTGGGGTCTAGGATGCCTGTTAACCCCCTTTTTGGGCCTCCAAAGTTTTCAACACTTTTGCAGGCCTAAGATGCATTTTAAGGCCTTCTTTGGGCTGCTAACATATTCTGAACTTTCAGGGGTGTAGGATGCATTTTTCGTGCCCAAAACATTTTTGGGAAATTCAGTGGTCTAGAATGCGGTTTAATGCCCCTTTCAGGCTGCACATGTTTTTGGGACATTCAAAGCTCTCTGACAAAGTTTTTGGACCACCAACTTTTTCTGTACTTCAGGGGTTCTAGGATGCCTGTAAACCCCTTTTTTGGGCGGCCGAAGTTTTCAACATTTTTGCAGGCCTAAGATGCATTTTAAGGCCTTTTTTGGGCTGCTAACATATTCTGAACTTTCAGGGGTGTAGGATGCATTTTTTGTGCCAAAAATATTTTTGGGAATTTCAGTGGTCTAGGATGCGGTTTAATGCCCCTTTCAGGCTGCATGTGTTTTTGGGACATTCAGAGCTCTCTGGCACAATTTTCGGCCACCAACATCTTCTGGATTTTAGGGGATCTAAGATGCCTGTAAACCCCTTTTTTGGGCCTCCAAAGTTATCAACATTTCTGCAGGCCTAAGATGCATTTTAAAGCATTTTTTGGCCTGCTAACATATTCTGAACTTTCAGGGGTGTAGGATGCATTTTTCGTGCCCAAAATATTTTTGGGAATTTCAGAGGTCTAGGATGTGGGTTAATGCCCCTTTCAGGTTGCAAATGTTTTTGGGACATTCAGAGCTCTCTGACACAGTTTTTGGGCCACCAACATTTTCTGGACTTTAGGGGGTCTAGTATGTCTGTAAACCCCTTTTTTGGGGCTCCAAAGTTTTCAACATTTTTGCACGGCTAAGATGCATTTTAAGGCCTTTTTGGGGATGCCAACATATTCTGAACTTTCAGGGGTCTAGGATGCATTTTATGTGCCCAAAATATTTGTGAGAATTTCAGTGGTATAGGATGCGGGTTAATGCCCCTTTCGGGCTGCACATGTTTTTGGGACATTCAGAGCTCTCTGGCACAGTTTTTGGGCCACCAACATTTTCTGGACTTTGGGGGGTCTAGGATGCCTGTAAACCCCTTTTTTGAGCCTCCAAAGTTTTCAACATTTGTGCATGCCTAAGATGCATTCTAAGGCCTTTTTTGGGCTGCTGACATATTCTGAACTTTCAGGGGTGTAGGATGCATTTTTCGTGCCCAAAACATTTTTGGGAAATTCAGTGGTCTAGAATGCAAGTTAATGCCCCTTTCAGGTTGCAAATGTTTTTGGGACATTCAGAGCTCTCCGGCACAGTTTTTGGGAAACCAACATTTTCTGGACTTTTGAGGGTCTAGGATGCCTGTTAACCCCCTTTTTGGGCCTCCAAAGTTTTCAACACTTTTGCAGGCCTAAGATGCATTTTAAGGCCTTCTTTGGGCTGCTAACATATTCTGAACTTTCAGGGGTGTAGGATGCATTTTTCGTGCCCAAAACATTTTTGGGAAATTCAGTGGTCTAGAATGCGGGTTAATGCCCCTTTCAGGTTGCAAATGATTTTGGGACATTCAGAGCTCTCCGGCACAGTTTTTGGGCCACCAACATTTTCTGGACTTTACAGGTTCTAGGATGCCTGTAAACCCCTTTTTTGGGCCTCCAAAGTTATCAACATTTTTGCAGGCCTAAGATGCATTTTAAAGCATTTTTGGGATGCTACCATATTCTGAACTTTTAGGGGTATAGGATGCATTTTTCGTGCCAAAAATATTTTGGGAATTTCAGTGGTCTAGAATGCGGTTTAATGCCCCTTTCAGGCTGCACGTGTTTTTGGGACATTCAGAGCTCTCTGGCACAGTTTTCGGCCACCAACATTTTCTGGATTTTAGGGGGTCTAAGATGCCTGTAAACCCCTTTTTTGGGCCTCCAAAGTTATCAACATTTGTGCAGGCCTAAGATGAATTATAAAGCATTTTGTGGGCTGCTAACATATTCTGAACTTTCAGGGGTGTAGGATGCATTTTTCATGCCCAAAATATTTTTGGGAATTTCATTGATCTAGAATGCGGGTTAATGCCCCTATCAGGCTGCAAATGTTTTTGGGACATTTAGAGCTCTCTGACACAGTTTATGGGCCACCAACATTTTCTGGACTTTTGGGGGTCTAGGATGCCTGTAAACCCTTTTTTTGGGCCTCCAAAGTTTTCAACATTTTTGCAGAGCTAAAATGCATTTTAAGGCCTTTTTTGGGATGCCAACATATTCTGAACTTTCAGGGGTGCAGCATGCATTTTCCGTGCCCAAAATATTTTTGGGAATTTCAGTGGTCTAGGATGCGGTTTAATGCCCCTTTCAGGCTGCACATGTTTTTGGGACATTCAAAGCTCTCTGACAAAGTTTTTGGACCACCAACATTTTCTGTACTTCAGGGGTTCTAGGATGCCTGTAAACCCCTTTTTTGGGCGTCTGAAGTTTTCAACATTTTTGCAGGCCTAAGATGCATTTTAAGGCCTTTTTTGGGCTGCTGACATATTCTGAACTTTCAGGGGTGTAGGATGCATTTTTCGTGCCCAAAACATTTTTGGGGAATTCAGTGGTCTAGAATGCAGGTTAATGCCCCTTTCAGGTTGCAAATGTTTTTGGGACATTCAGAAGTCTCTGGCACAGTTTTTGGGCCACCAACATTTCTTAGACTTTAGAGGTTCTAGGATGCCTGTCTTAGGCCTTTCAACATTTTTGCAGGCCTAAGATGCATTTTAAAGCCTTTTTTGGGATGCTAACATATTCTGAACTTTCAGGGGTGTTTGATGCATTTTTCGTGCAAAAATATTTTTGGTAATTTCAGTGGTCTAGGATGCGGTTTAATGCCCCTTTCAGGCTGCACATGTTTTTGGGACATTCAAAGCTCTCTGACAAAGTTTTTGGACCACCAACTTTTTCTGTACTTCAGGGGTTCTAGGATGCCTGTAAACCCCTATTTTGGGCCTCCAAAGTTTTCAGCATTTTTGCAGGCATAAGATGCATTTTAAAGCCTTTTTTGGGCTGCTAACATATTCTTGAACTTTCAGGGGTGTATGATGCATTTTTCGTGCAAAAATATTTTTGGGAATTTCAGTGGTCTAGGATGCGGTTTAATGCCCCTTTCAGGCTGCACATGTTTTTGGGACATTCAAAGCTCTCTGACAAAGTTTTTGGACCACCAACATTTTCTGTACTTCAGGGGTTCTAGGATGCCTGTAAACCCCTTTTTTGGGCCTCCAAAGTTATCAACATTTTTGCAGGCCTAAGATGCATTTTAAAGCATTTTTGGGATGCTACCATATTCTGAACTTTTAGGGGTATAGGATACATTTTTCGTGCCCAAAACATTTTTGGGAAATTCAGTGGTCTAGAATGCGGGTTAATGCCCCTTTCAGGTTGCAAATGATTTTGGGACATTCAGAGCTCTCCGGCACAGTTTTTGGGCCACCAACATTTTCTGGACTTTACGGGTTCTAGGATGCCTGTAAACCCCTTTTTTGGGCCTCCAAAGTTATCAACATTTTTGCAGGCCTAAGATGCATTTTAAAGCATTTTTGGGATGCTACCATATTCTGAACTTTTAGGGGTATAGGATGCATTTTTCGTGCCAAAAATATTTTGGGAATTTCAGTGGTCTAGAATGCGGTTTAATGCCCCTTTCAGGCTGCACGTGTTTTTGGGACATTCAGAGCTCTCTGGCACAGTTTTCGGCCACCAACATTTTCTGGATTTTAGGGGGTCTAAGATGCCTGTAAACCCCTTTTTTGGGCCTCCAAAGTTATCAACATTTGTGCAGGCCTAAGATGAATTATAAAGCATTTTGTGGGCTGCTAACATATTCTGAACTTTCAGGGGTGTAGGATGCATTTTTCATGCCCAAAATATTTTTGGGAATTTCATTGATCTAGAATGCGGGTTAATGCCCCTATCAGGCTGCAAATGTTTTTGGGACATTTAGAGCTCTCTGACACAGTTTATGGGCCACCAACATTTTCTGGACTTTTGGGGGTCTAGGATGCCTGTAAACCCCTTTTTTGGGCCTCCAAAGTTTTCAACATTTTTGCAGAGCTAAAATGCATTTTAAGGCCTTTTTTGGGATGCCAACATATTCTGAACTTTCAGGGGTGCAGCATGCATTTTCCGTGCCAAAAATATTTTTGGGAATTTCAGTGGTCTAGGATGCGGTTTAATGCCCCTTTCAGGCTGCACATGTTTTTGGGACATTCAAAGCTCTCTGACAAAGTTTTTGGACCACCAACATTTTCTGTACTTCAGGGGTTCTAGGATGCCTGTAAACCCCTTTTTTGGGCGTCTGAAGTTTTCAACATTTTTGCAGGCCTAAGATGCATTTTAAGGCCTTTTTTGGGCTGCTGACATATTCTGAACTTTCAGGGGTGTAGGATGCATTTTTCGTGCCCAAAACATTTTTGGGAAATTCAGTGGTCTAGAATGCAGGTTAATGCCCCTTTCAGGTTGCAAATGTTTTTGGGACATTCAGAAGTCTCTGGCACAGTTTTTGGGCCACCAACATTTCTTAGACTTTAGAGGTTCTAGGATGCCTGTCTTAGGCCTTTCAACATTTTTGCAGGCCTAAGATGCATTTTAAAGCCTTTTTTGGGATGCTAACATATTCTGAACTTTCAGGGGTGTTTGATGCATTTTTCGTGCAAAAATATTTTTGGTAATTTCAGTGGTCTAGGATGCGGTTTAATGCCCCTTTCAGGCTGCACATGTTTTTGGGACATTCAAAGCTCTCTGACAAAGTTTTTGGACCACCAACTTTTTCTGTACTTCAGGGGTTCTAGGATGCCTGTAAACCCCTATTTTGGGCCTCCAAAGTTTTCAGCATTTTTGCAGGCATAAGATGCATTTTAAAGCCTTTTTTGGGCTGCTAAAATATTCTTGAACTTTCAGGGGTGTATGATGCATTTTTCGTGCAAAAATATTTTTGGGAATTTCAGTGGTCTAGGATGCGGTTTAATGCCCCTTTCAGGCTGCACATGTTTTTGGGACATTCAAAGCTCTCTGACAAAGTTTTTGGACCACCAACATTTTCTGTACTTCAGGGGTTCTAGGATGCCTGTAAACCCCTTTTTTGGGCCTCCAAAGTTATCAACATTTTTGCAGGCCTAAGATGCATTTTAAAGCATTTTTGGGATGCTACCATATTCTGAACTTTTAGGGGTATAGGATACATTTTTCGTGCCCAAAACATTTTTGGGAAATTCAGTGGTCTAGAATGCGGGTTAATGCCCCTTTCAGGTTGCAAATGATTTTGGGACATTCAGAGCTCTCCGGCACAGTTTTTGGGCCACCAACATTTTCTGGACTTTACGGGTTCTAGGATGCCTGTAAACCCCTTTTTTGGGCCTCCAAAGTTATCAACATTTTTGCAGGCCTAAGATGCATTTTAAAGCATTTTTGGGATGCTACCATATTCTGAACTTTTAGGGGTATAGGATGCATTTTTCGTGCCAAAAATATTTTGGGAATTTCAGTGGTCTAGAATGCGGTTTAATGCCCCTTTCAGGCTGCACGTGTTTTTGGGACATTCAGAGCTCTCTGGCACAGTTTTCGGCCACCAACATTTTCTGGATTTTAGGGGGTCTAAGATGCCTGTAAACCCCTTTTTTGGGCCTCCAAAGTTATCAACATTTGTGCAGGCCTAAGATGAATTATAAAGCATTTTGTGGGCTGCTAACATATTCTGAACTTTCAGGGGTGTAGGATGCATTTTTCATGCCCAAAATATTTTTGGGAATTTCATTGATCTAGAATGCGGGTTAATGCCCCTATCAGGCTGCAAATGTTTTTGGGACATTTAGAGCTCTCTGACACAGTTTATGGGCCACCAACATTTTCTGGACTTTTGGGGGTCTAGGATGCCTGTAAACCCCTTTTTTGGGCCTCCAAAGTTTTCAACATTTTTGCAGAGCTAAAATGCATTTTAAGGCCTTTTTTGGGATGCCAACATATTCTGAACTTTCAGGGGTGCAGCATGCATTTTCCGTGCCAAAAATATTTTTGGGAATTTCAGTGGTCTAGGATGCGGTTTAATGCCCCTTTCAGGCTGCACATGTTTTTGGGACATTCAAAGCTCTCTGACAAAGTTTTTGGACCACCAACATTTTCTGTACTTCAGGGGTTCTAGGATGCCTGTAAACCCCTTTTTTGGGCGTCTGAAGTTTTCAACATTTTTGCAGGCCTAAGATGCATTTTAAGGCCTTTTTTGGGCTGCTGACATATTCTGAACTTTCAGGGGTGTAGGATGCATTTTTCGTGCCCAAAACATTTTTGGGAAATTCAGTGGTCTAGAATGCAGGTTAATGCCCCTTTCAGGTTGCAAATGTTTTTGGGACATTCAGAAGTCTCTGGCACAGTTTTTGGGCCACCAACATTTCTTAGACTTTAGAGGTTCTAGGATGCCTGTCTTAGGCCTTTCAACATTTTTGCAGGCCTAAGATGCATTTTAAAGCCTTTTTTGGGATGCTAACATATTCTGAACTTTCAGGGGTGTTTGATGCATTTTTCGTGCAAAAATATTTTTGGTAATTTCAGTGGTCTAGGATGCGGTTTAATGCCCCTTTCAGGCTGCACATGTTTTTGGGACATTCAAAGCTCTCTGACAAAGTTTTTGGACCACCAACTTTTTCTGTACTTCAGGGGTTCTAGGATGCCTGTAAACCCCTATTTTGGGCCTCCAAAGTTTTCAGCATTTTTGCAGGCATAAGATGCATTTTAAAGCCTTTTTTGGGCTGCTAACATATTCTTGAACTTTCAGGGGTGTATGATGCATTTTTCGTGCAAAAATATTTTTGGGAATTTCAGTGGTCTAGGATGCGGTTTAATGCCCCTTTCAGGCTGCACATGTTTTTGGGACATTCAAAGCTCTCTGACAAAGTTTTTGGACCACCAACATTTTCTGTACTTCAGGGGTTCTAGGATGCCTGTAAACCCCTTTTTTGGGCCTCCAAAGTTATCAACATTTTTGCAGGCCTAAGATGCATTTTAAAGCATTTTTGGGATGCTACCATATTCTGAACTTTTAGGGGTATAGGATACATTTTTCGTGCCCAAAACATTTTTGGGAAATTCAGTGGTCTAGAATGCGGGTTAATGCCCCTTTCAGGTTGCAAATGATTTTGGGACATTCAGAGCTCTCCGGCACAGTTTTTGGGCCACCAACATTTTCTGGACTTTACGGGTTCTAGGATGCCTGTAAACCCCTTTTTTGGGCCTCCAAAGTTATCAACATTTTTGCAGGCCTAAGATGCATTTTAAAGCATTTTTGGGATGCTACCATATTCTGAACTTTTAGGGGTATAGGATGCATTTTTCGTGCCAAAAATATTTTGGGAATTTCAGTGGTCTAGAATGCGGTTTAATGCCCCTTTCAGGCTGCACGTGTTTTTGGGACATTCAGAGCTCTCTGGCACAGTTTTCGGCCACCAACATTTTCTGGATTTTAGGGGGTCTAAGATGCCTGTAAACCCCTTTTTTGGGCCTCCAAAGTTATCAACATTTGTGCAGGCCTAAGATGAATTATAAAGCATTTTGTGGGCTGCTAACATATTCTGAACTTTCAGGGGTGTAGGATGCATTTTTCATGCCCAAAATATTTTTGGGAATCTCATTGATCTAGAATGCGGGTTAATGCCCCTATCAGGCTGCAAATGTTTTTGGGACATTTAGAGCTCTCTGACACAGTTTATGGGCCACCAACATTTTCTGGACTTTTGGGAGTCTAGGATGCCTGTAAACCCCTTTTTTGGGCCTCCAAAGTTTTCAACATTTTTGCAGAGCTAAAATGCATTTTAAGGCCTTTTTTGGGATGCCAACATATTCTGAACTTTCAGGGGTGCAGCATGCATTTTCCGTGCCAAAAATATTTTTGGGAATTTCAGTGGTATAGGATGCGGTTTAATGCCCCTTTCAGGCTGCACATGTTTTTGGGACATTCAAAGCTCTCTGACAAAGTTTTTGGACCACCAACATTTTCTGTACTTCAGGGGTTCTAGGATGCCTGTAAACCCCTTTTTTGGGCGTCTGAAGTTTTCAACATTTTTGCAGGCCTAAGATGCATTTTAAGGCCTTTTTTGGGCTGCTGACATATTCTGAACTTTCAGGGGTGTAGGATGC
Source organism: Ambystoma mexicanum (assembly GCF_040938575.1). Taxonomy (NCBI): domain Eukaryota; kingdom Metazoa; phylum Chordata; class Amphibia; order Caudata; family Ambystomatidae; genus Ambystoma; species Ambystoma mexicanum. Next base: position 605,905,056 of record NC_090940.1, read on the forward strand.
ATTTTTCGTGCCCAAAACATTTTTGGGAAATTCAGTGGTCTAGAATGCAGGTTAATGCCCCTTTCAGGTTGCAAATGTTTTTGGGACATTCAGAAGTCTCTGGCACAGTTTTTGGGCCACCAACATTTCTTAGACTTTAGAGGTTCTAGGATGCCTGTCTTAGGCCTTTCAACATTTTTGCAGGCCTAAGATGCATTTTAAAGCCTTTTTTGGGATGCTAACATATTCTGAACTTTCAGGGGTGTTTGATGCATTTTTCGTGCAAAAATATTTTTGGTAATTTCAGTGGTCTAGGATGCGGTTTAATGCCCCTTTCAGGCTGCACATGTTTTTGGGACATTCAAAGCTCTCTGACAAAGTTTTTGGACCACCAACTTTTTCTGTACTTCAGGGGTTCTAGGATGCCTGTAAACCCCTATTTTGGGCCTCCAAAGTTTTCAGCATTTTTGCAGGCATAAGATGCATTTTAAAGCCTTTTTTGGGCTGCTAACATATTCTTGAACTTTCAGGGGTGTATGATGCATTTTTCGTGCAAAAATATTTTTGGGAATTTCAGTGGTCTAGGATGCGGTTTAATGCCCCTTTCAGGTTGCACATGTTTTTGGGACATGCAAAGCTCTCTGACAAAGTTTTTGGACCACCAACATTTTCTGTACTTCAGGGGTTGTAGGATGCCTGTAAACCCCTTTTTTGGGCGGCCGAAATTTTCAACATTTTTGCAGGCCTAAGATTCATTTTAAGGCCTTTTTTGGGCTGCTAACATATTCTGAACTTTCAGGGGTGTAGGATGCATTTTTCGTGCCAAAAATATTTTTGGGAATTTCAGTGGTCTAGGATGCGGTTTAATGCCCCTTTCAGGCTGCATGTGTTTTTGGGACATTCAGAGCTCTCTGGCACAATTTTCGGCCACCAACATCTTCTGGATTTTAGGGGATCTAAGATGCCTGTAAACCCCTTTTTTGGGCCTCCAAAGTTATCAACATTTCTGCAGGCCTAAGATGCATTTTAAAGCATTTTTTGGGATGCCAACATATTCTGAACTTTCAGGGGTGTAGGATGCATTTTATGTGCCCAAAATATTTGTGAGAATTTCAGTGGTCTAGGATGCGGGTTAATGCCCCTTTCAGGTTGCAAAGGTTTTTGGGACATTCAGAGTTCTCTCACACAGTTTTTGGGCCACCAACATTTTCTGGACTTTAGGGGGTCTAGGATGCCTGTAAACCCCTTTTTTAGGCCTCCAAAGTTTTCAACATTTTTGCAGGGCTAAGATGCATTTTAAGGCCTTTTTTGGGATGCCAACATATTCTGAACTTACAGGGGTTTAGGATGCATTTTTGGTGCCCAACATATTTTTGTGAATTTCAGTGGTCTAGTATGTGGGTTAATGCCCCTTTCGGGCTGCACATGTTTTTGGGACATTCAGAGCTCTCTGGCACAGTTTTTGGGCCACCAACATTTTCTGATTTTCTGGACTTCAGGGGGTCTAGGGTGCCCGTCTTGGGCCTTTCAACATTTTTGCAGGCCTAAGATGCATTTTAAGGCCTTCTTTGGGCTGCTAACATATTCTGAACTTTCAGGGGTGTAGGATGCATTTTTCGTGCACAAAACATTTTTGGGAAATTCAGTGGTCTAGAATGCGGGTTAATGCCCCTTTCAGGTTGCAAAAGTTTTTGGGACATTCAGAGCTCTCCGGCACAGTTTTTGGGCCACCAACATTTTCTGGACTTTAGGGGGTCTAGGATGCCTGTAAACCCCTTTTTTTGGGCCTCCAAAGTTTTCAACATTTTTGCACGGCTAAGGTGCATTTTAGGGCCTTTTTGGGGATGCCAACATATTCTGAACTTTCAGGGGTGTAGGATGCATTTTTTGTGCCCAAAATATTTTTGGGAATTTCAGTGGTCTAGGATGCGGGTTAATGCCCTTTTCAGGCTGCAAATGTTTTTGGGACATTAAGAGCTCTCTGACACAGTTTTTGGGAAACCAACATTTTCTGGACTTTTGGGGTCTAGGATGCCTGTTAACCCCCTTTTTGGGCCTCCAAAGTTTTCAACACTTTTGCAGGCCTAAGATGCATTTTAAGGCCTTCTTTGGGCTGCTAACATATTCTGAACTTTCAGGGGTGTAGGATGCATTTTTCGTGCCCAAAACATTTTTGGGAAATTCAGTGGTCTAGAATGCGGGTTAATGCCCCTTTCAGGTTGCAAATGATTTTGGGACATTCAGAGCTCTCTGGCACAGTTTTTGGGCCACCAACATTTTCTGGACTTTACGGGTTCTAGGATGCCTGTAAACCCCTTTTTTGGGCCTCCAAAGTTAACAACATTTTTGCAGGCCTAAGATGCATTTTAAAGCATTTTTGGGATGCTACCATATTCTGAACTTTTAGGGGTATAGGATGCATTTTTCGTGCCAAAAATATTTTTGGGAATTTCAGTGGTCTAGAATGCGGTTTAATGCCCCTTTCAGGCTGCACGTGTTTTTGGGACATTCAGAGCTCTCTGGCACAGTTTTCGGCCACCAACATTTTCTGGATTTTAGGGGGTCTAAGATGCCTGTAAACCCTTTTTTTGGGCCTCCAACGTTATCAACATTTGTGCAGGCCTAAGATGAATTATAAAGCATTTTTTGGGCTGCTAACATATTCTGAACTTTCAGGGGTGTAGGATGCATTTTTCGTGCACAAAACATATTTGGGAAATTCAGTGGTCTAGAATGCGGGTTAATGCCCCTTTCAGGTTGGAAAAGTTTTTGGGACATTCAGAGCTCTCCGGCACAGTTTTTGGGCCACCAACATTTTCTGGACTTTAGGGGGTCTAGGATGCCTGTAAACCCCTTTTTTGGGCCTCTAAAGTTTTCAATATTTTTGCTGGCCTAAGATGCATTTTAAGGTCTTTTTTGGGCTGCTAACATATTCTGAACTTTCAGGGGTGTAGGATGCATTTTTCATGCCCAAAATATTTTTGGGAATTTCATTGATCTAGAATGCGGGTTAATGCCCCTATCAGGCTGCAAATGTTTTTCGGACATTTAGAGCTCTCTGACACAGTTTATGGGCCACCAACATTTTCTGGAATTTTGGGGGTCTAGGATGCCTGTAAACCCCTTTTTTGGGCCTCTAAAGTTTTCAATATTTTTGGAGGCCTAAAATGCATTTTAAGGTCGTTTTTGGGCTGCCAACATATTCTGAACTTACAGGGGTGTAAGATGCATTTTTCGTGCCCAAAATATTTTTGGGAATTTCAGTGGTCTAGTATGCGGGTTAATGCCCCTTTCGGGCTGCAATTGTTGTTGGGACATTCAGAGCTCTCTGGCACAGTTTTCAGGCCACCAACATTTTCTGGACTTTAGGGGGTCTAGGATGCCTGTAACCCCCTTTTTTGGGCCTCCAAAATTTTCAACATTTTTGCAGGCATAAGATGCATTTTAAAGCCTTTTTTGGGCTGCTAACATATTCTTGAACTTTCAGGGGTGTATGATGCATTTTTCGTGCAAAAATATTTTTGGGAATTTCAGTGGTCTAGGATGCGGTTTAAAGCCCCTTTCAGGCTGCACATGTTTTTGGGACATTCAAAGCTCTCTGACAAAGTTTTTGGACCACCAACATTTTCTGTACTTCAGGGGTTCTAGGATGCCTGTAAACCCCTTTTTTGGGCGTCCGAAGTTTTCAACATTTTTGCAGGCCTAAGATGCATTTCAAGGCCTTTTTTGGGCTGCTGACATATTCTGAACTTTCAGGGGTGTAGGATGCATTTTTCGTGCAAAAATATTTTTGGTAATTTCAGTGGTCTAGGATGCGGTTTAATGCCCCTTTCAGGCTGCACATGTTTTTGGGACATTCAAAGCTCTCTGACAAAGTTTTTGGACCACCAACTTTTTCTGTACTTCAGGGGTTCTAGCATGCCTGTAAACCCCTTTTTTGGGCCTCCAAAGTTTTCAACATTTTTGCAGGCCTAAGATGCATTTTAAGGCCTTTTTTGGGCTGATGACATATTCTGAACTTTCAGGGGTGTAGGATGCATTTTTCGTGCCAAAAATATTTTTGGGAATTTCAGTGGTCTAGGATGCGGTTTAATGCCCCTTTCAGGCTGCATGTGTTTTTGGGACATTCAGAGCTCTCTGACACAGTTTTTGGGCCACCAACATTTTCTGGACTTTAGGGGGTCTAGGATGCCTGTAAACCCCTTTTTTTGGGGCTCCAAAGTTTTCAACATTTTTGCACGGCTAAGATGCATTTTAAGGACTTTTTGGGGATGCCAACATATTCTGAACTTTCAGGGGTGTAGGATGAATTTTATGTGCCCAAAATATTTGTGAGAATTTCAGTGGTCTAGGATGCGGGTTAATGCCCCTTTCAGGCTGCAAATGTTTTTGGGACATTTAGAGCTCTCTGACACAGTTTTTGGGCCACCAACATTTTCTGGCCTTTTGGGGGTCTAGGATGCCTGTTAACCCCCTTTTTGAGCCTCCAAAGTTTTCAACATTTTTGCAGGCCTAAGATGCATTCTAAGGCCTGTTTTGGGCTGCTAACATATTCTGAACATCAGGGGTGTAGGATGCATTTTTCGTGCCAAAAATATATTTGGGAATTTCAGTGGTCTAGGATGCGGGTTAATGCCCCTTTCGGGCTGCACGTGTTTTTGGGACATTCAGAGCTCTCTGGCACAGTTTTCGGGCCACCAACATTTTCTGGACTTTAGGGGGTCTAGGATGCCTGTAAACCCCTTTTTTGGGCCTCTAAAGTTTTCAATATTTTTGCTGGCATAAGATGCATTTTAAGGTCTTTTTTGGGCTGCTAACATATTATGAACTTTCAGGGGTGTAGGATGCATTTTTCGTGCCCAAAACATGTTTTGGAAATTCAGTCGTCTAGAATGCGGGTTAATGCCCCTTTCAGGTTGCAAATGTTTTTGGGACATTCAGAGCTCTCCGGCACAGTTTTTGGGCCACCAACATATTCTGATTTTCTGGACTTCAGGGGGTCTAGGGTGCCTGTCTTAGGCCTTTCAACATTTTTGCACGCCTAAAATGCATTTTAAAGCCTTTTTTGGGATGCTAACATATTCTGAACTTTCAGGGGTATAGGATGCATTTTTCGTGCCCAAAAAGGTTTTGTGAAATTCAGTGGTCTAGAATGCGGGTTAATGCACCTTTCAGGCTCTAAATGTGTTTGGGACATTCAGAGCTCTCCGGCACAGTTTTTGGGCCACCAGCATTTTCTGACTTTAGGGGGTCTAGGATGCCTGTAAACCCCTTTTTTGGGCCTCTAAAGTTTTCAATATTTTTGCTGGCCTAAGATGCATTTTAAGGTCTTTTTTGGGCTGCTAACATATTCTGAACTTTCAGGGGTGTAGGATGCATTTATCATGCCCAAAATATTTTTGGGAATTTCATTGATCTAGAATTAGGGGTTAATGCCCCTATCAGGCTGCAAATGTTTTTGGGACATTTAGAGCTCTCTGACACAGTGTTTGGGCCACCAACATTTTCTGGACTTTAGGGGGGTCTAGGATGCCTGTAAACCCCTTTTTTGGGACTCTAAAGTTTTCAATATTTTTGGAGGCCTAAAATGCATTTTAAGGTCGTTTTTGGGCTGCCAACATATTCTGAACTTTCAGGGGTGTAGGATGCATTTTTCATGCCCAAAATATTTTTGGGAATTTCATTGATCTAGAATTAGGGGTTAATGCCCCTATCAGGCTGCAAATGTTTTTGGGACATTTAGAGCTCTCTGACACAGTGTTTGGGCCACCAACATTTTCTGGACTTTAGGGGGTCTAGGATGCCTGTAAACCCCTTTTTTGGGCCTCCAAAGTTTACAACATTTTTGCAGGGCTAAGATTCATTTTAAGGCCTTTTTTGGGATGCCAACATATTCTGAACTTTCAGGGGTATAGGATGCATTTTTCGTGCCAAAACTATTTTTGGGAATTTCAATGGTGTAGTATGCGGTTTAATGCACCTTTCAGGCTGCACGTGTTTTTGTGCCATTCGGAGCTCTCTGACACCGTTTTTGGGCCACCAACATTTTCTGGACTTTAGTGGGTCTAGGATTCCTGTAAACCTCTTTTTTTGGTCCTCCAAAGTTTTCAACATTTTTGCAGGCCTAAGATGCATTTGTAGGCCTTTTTTGGGCTGCTGACATATTCTGAACTTTCAGCGGTGTAGGATGCATTTTTCGTGCCCAAAACATTTTTGGGAAATTCAGTGGTCTAGAATGCAGGTTAATGCCCCTTTCAGGTTGCAAATGTTTTTGGGACATTCAGAGCTCTCTGGCAGAGTTTTTGGGCCACCAACATTTCTTAGACTTTAGAGGTTCTAGGATGCCTGTCGTAGGCCTTTCAACATTTTTGCAGGCCTAAGATGCATTTTAAAGCCTTTTTTGGGATGCTAACATATTCTGAACTTTCAGGGGTGTATGATGCATTATTCGTGCAAAAATATTTTTGGGAATTTCAGTGGTCTAGGATGCGGTTTAATGCCCCTTTCAGGCTGCACATGTTTTTGGGACATTCAAAGCTCTCTGACAAAGTTTTTGGACCACCAACTTTTTCTGTACTTCAGGGGTTCTAGGATGCCTGTAAACCCCTTTTTTGGGGCTCCAAAGTTTTCAACATTTTTGCACGGCTAAGGTGCATTTCAGGGCCTTTTTGGGGATGCCAACATATTCTGAACTTTCAGGGGTGTAGGATGCATTTTTTGTGCCCAAAATATTTTTGGGAATTTCAGTGGTCTAGGATGCGGGTTAATGCCCCTTTCAGGCTGCAAATGTTTTTGGGACATTAAGAGCTCTCTGACACAGATTTTGGGAAACCAACATTTTCTGAACTTTAGGGGGTCTAGGATGCCTGTTAACCCCCTTTTTGGGCCTCCAAAGTTTTCAACATTTTTGCAGGCCTAAGATGCATTTCTAAGGCCTTCTTTGGACTGCTAACATATTCTGAACTTTCAGGGGTGTAGGATGCATTTTTCATGCCCAAAACATTTTTGGGAAATTCAGTGGTCTAGGATGCGGGTTAATGCCCCTTTCGGGCTGCAAATGTTTTTGGGACATTCAGAGCTCTCTGACACCGTTTTTGGGCCACCAACATTTTCTGGACTTTAGTGGGTCTAGGATGCCTGTAAACCTCTTTTTTTGGTCCTCCAAAGTTTTCAACATTTTTGCAGGCCTAAGATGCATTTGTAGGCCTTTTTTGGGCTGCTGACATATTCTGAACTTTCAGGGGTGTAGGATGCATTTTTCGTGCCCAAACCATTTTTGGGAAATTCAGTGGTCTGGAATGCAAGTTAATGCCCCTTTCAGGTTGCAAATGTTTTTGGGACATTCAGAGCTCTCCGGCACAGTTTTTGGGCCACCAACATTTTCTGATTTTCTGGACTTCAGGGGGTCTAGGGTGCCCGTCTTGGGCCTTTCAACATTTTTGCAGGCCTAAGATGCATTTTAAGGCCTTCTTTGGGCTGCTAACATATTCTGAACCTTCAGGGGTGTAGGATGCATTTTTCGTGCACAAAACATTTTTGGGAAATTCAGTGGTCTAGAATGCGGGTTAATGCCCCTTTCAGGTTGCAAAAGTTTTTGGGACATTCAGAGCTCTCCTGCACAGTTTTTGGGAAACCAACATTTTCTGGTCTTTTGGGGGTCTAGGATGCCTGTTAACCCCCTTTTTGGGCCTCCAAAGTTTTCAACACTTTTGCAGGCCTAAGATGCATTTTAAGGCCTTCTTTGGGCTGCTAACATATTCTGAACCTTCAGGGGTGTAGGATGCATTTTTCGTGCCCAAAACATTTTTGGGAAATTCAGTGGTCTAGAATGCGGGTTAATGCCCCTTTCAGGTTGCAAATGATTTTGGGACATTCAGAGCTCTCCGGCACAGTTTTTGGGCCACCAACATTTTCTGGACTTTACGGGTTCTAGGATGCCTGTAAACCCCTTTTTTGGGCCTCCAAAGTTATCAACATTTTTGCAGGCCTAAGATTCATTTTAAAGCATTTTTGGGATGCTACCATATTCTGAACTTTTAGGGGTATAGGATGCATTTTTCGTGCCAAAAATATTTTGGGAATTTCAGTGGTCTAGAATGCGGTTTAATGCCCCTTTCAGGCTGCACGTGTTTTTGGGACATTCAGAGCTCTCTGGCACAGTTTTCGGCCACCAACATTTTCTGGATTTTAGGGGGTCTAAGATGCCTGTAAACCCCTTTTTTGGGCCTCCAAAGTTATCAACATTTGTGCAGGCCTAAGATGAATTATAAAGCATTTTGTGGGCTGCTAACATATTCTGAACTTTCAGGGGTGTAGGATGCATTTTTCATGCCCAAAATATTTTTGGGAATTTCATTGATCTAGAATGCGGGTTAATGCCCCTATCAGGCTGCAAATGTTTTTGGGACATTTAGAGCTCTCTGACACAGTTTATGGGCCACCAACATTTTCTGGACTTTTGGGGGTCTAGGATGCCTGTAAACCCCTTTTTTGGGCGTCTGAAGTTTTCAACATTTTTGCAGGCCTAAGATGCATTTTAAGGCCTTTTTTGGGATGCCAACATATTCTGAACTTTCAGGGGTGTAGGATGCATTTTTCGTGCCCAAAACATTTTTGGGAAATTCAGTGGTCTAGAATGCAGGTTAATGCCCCTTTCAGGTTGCAAATGTTTTTGGGACATTCGGAGCTCTCTGGCACAGTTTTTGGGCCACCAACATTTCTTAGACTTTAGAGGTTCTAGGATGCCTGTCTTAGGCCTTTCAACATTTTTGCAGGCCTAAGATGCATTTTAAAGCCTTTTTTGGGATGCTAACATATTCTGAACTTTCAGGGGTGTTTGATGCATTTTTCGTGCAAAAATATTTTTGGTAATTTCAGTGGTCTAGGATGCGGTTTAATGCCCCTTTCAGGCTGCACATGTTTTTGGGACATTCAAAGCTCTCTGACAAAGTTTTTGGACCACCAACTTTTTCTGTACTTCAGGGGTTCTAGGATGCCTGTAAACCCCTATTTTGGGCCTCCAAAGTTTTCAGCATTTTTGCAGGCATAAGATGCATTTTAAAGCCTTTTTTGGGCTGCTAACATATTCTTGAACTTTCAGGGGTGTATGATGCATTTTTCGTGCAAAAATATTTTTGGGAATTTCAGTGGTCTAGGATGCGGTTTAATGCCCCTTTCAGGCTGCACATGTTTTTGGGACATGCAAAGCTCTCTGACAAAGTTTTTGGACCACCAACATTTTCTGTACTTCAGGGGTTCTAGGATGCCTGTAAACCCCTTTTTTGGGCGGCCGAAGTTTTCAACATTTTTGCAGGCCTAAGATTCATTTTAAGGCCTTTTTTGGGCTGCTAACATATTCTGAACTTTCAGGGGTGTAGGATGCATTTTTCGTGCCAAAAATATTTTTGGGAATTTCAGTGGTCTAGGATGCGGTTTAATGCCCCTTTCAGGCTGCATGTGTTTTTGGGACATTCAGAGCTCTCTGGCACAATTTTCGGCCACCAACATCTTCTGGATTTTAGGGGATCTAAGATGCCTGTAAACCCCTTTTTTGGGCCTCCAAAGTTATCAACATTTCTGCAGGCCTAAGATGCATTTTAAAGCATTTTTTGGGATGCCAACATATTCTGAACTTACAGGGGTTTAGGATGCATTTTTGGTGCCCAACATATTTTTGGGAATTTCAGTGGTCTAGTATGTGGGTTAATGCCCCTTTCGGGCTGCACATGTTTTTGGGACATTCAGAGCTCTCTGGCACAGTTTTTGGGCCACCAACATTTTCTGGACTTTGGGGGGTTTAGGATGCCTGTAAACCCCTTTTTTGGGCCTCCAAAGTTTTCAACATTTTTGCAGGGCTAAGATGCATTTTAAGGCCTTTTTTGGGATGCCAACATATTCTGAACTTACAGGGGTTTAGGATGCATTTTTGGTGCCCAACATATTTTTGTGAATTTCAGTGGTCTAGTATGTGGGTTAATGCCCCTTTCGGGCTGCACATGTTTTTGGGACATTCAGAGCTCTCTGGCACAGTTTTTGGGCCACCAACATTTTCTGATTTTCTGGACTTCAGGGGGTCTAGGGTGCCCGTCTTGGGCCTTTCAACATTTTTGCAGGCCTAAGATGCATTTTAAGGCCTTCTTTGGGCTGCTAACATATTCTGAACTTTCAGGGGTGTAGGATGCATTTTTCGTGCACAAAACATTTTTGGGAAATTCAGTGGTCTAGAATGCGGGTTAATGCCCCTTTCAGGTTGCAAAAGTTTTTGGGACATTCAGAGCTCTCCGGCACAGTTTTTGGGCCACCAACATTTTCTGGACTTTAGGGGGTCTAGGATGCCTGTAAACCCCTTTTTTTGGGCCTCCAAAGTTTTCAACATTTTTGCACGGCTAAGGTGCATTTAAGGGCCTTTTTGGGGATGCCAACATATTCTGAACTTTCAGGGGTGTAGGATGCATTTTTTGTGCCCAAAATATTTTTGGGAATTTCAGTGGTCTAGGATGCGGGTTAATGCCCTTTTCAGGCTGCAAATGTTTTTGGGACATTAAGAGCTCTCTGACACAGTTTTTGGGAAACCAACATTTTCTGGACTTTTGGGGTCTAGGATGCCTGTTAACCCCCTTTTTGGGCCTCCAAAGTTTTCAACACTTTTGCAGGCCTAAGATGCATTTTAAGGCCTTCTTTGGGCTGCTAACATATTCTGAACTTTCAGGGGTGTAGGATGCATTTTTCGTGCCCAAAACATTTTTGGGAAATTCAGTGGTCTAGAATGCGGGTTAATGCCCCTTTCAGGTTGCAAATGTTTTTGGGACATTCAGAGCTCTCCGGCACAGTTTTTGGGCCACCAACATTTTCTGGACTTCAGGGGGTCTAGGGTGCCCGTCTTGGGCCTTTCAACATTTTTGCAGGCCTAAGATGCATTTTAAGGCCTTCTTTGGGCTGCTAACATATTCTGAACCTTCAGGGGTGTAGGATGCATTTTTCGTGCACAAAACATTTTTGGGAAATTCAGTGGTCTAGAATGCGGGTTAATGCCCCTTTCAGGTTGCAAAAGTTTTTGGGACATTCAGAGCTCTCCTGCACAGTTTTTGGGAAACCAACATTTTCTGGTCTTTTGGGGGTCTAGGATGCCTGTTAACCCCCTTTTTGGGCCTCCAAAGTTTTCAACACTTTTGCAGGCCTAAGATGCATTTTAAGGCCTTCTTTGGGCTGCTAACATATTCTGAACCTTCAGGGGTGTAGGATGCATTTTTCGTGCCCAAAACATTTTTGGGAAATTCAGTGGTCTAGAATGCGGGTTAATGCCCCTTTCAGGTTGCAAATGATTTTGGGACATTCAGAGCTCTCCGGCACAGTTTTTGGGCCACCAACATTTTCTGGACTTTACGGGTTCTAGGATGCCTGTAAACCCCTTTTTTGGGCCTCCAAAGTTATCAACATTTTTGCAGGCCTAAGATTCATTTTAAAGCATTTTTGGGATGCTACCATATTCTGAACTTTTAGGGGTATAGGATGCATTTTTCGTGCCAAAAATATTTTGGGAATTTCAGTGGTCTAGAATGCGGTTTAATGCCCCTTTCAGGCTGCACGTGTTTTTGGGACATTCAGAGCTCTCTGGCACAGTTTTCGGCCACCAACATTTTCTGGATTTTAGGGGGTCTAAGATGCCTGTAAACCCCTTTTTTGGGCCTCCAAAGTTATCAACATTTGTGCAGGCCTAAGATGAATTATAAAGCATTTTGTGGGCTGCTAACATATTCTGAACTTTCAGGGGTGTAGGATGCATTTTTCATGCCCAAAATATTTTTGGGAATTTCATTGATCTAGAATGCGGGTTAATGCCCCTATCAGGCTGCAAATGTTTTTGGGACATTTAGAGCTCTCTGACACAGTTTATGGGCCACCAACATTTTCTGGACTTTTGGGGGTCTAGGATGCCTGTAAACCCCTTTTTTGGGCGTCTGAAGTTTTCAACATTTTTGCAGGCCTAAGATGCATTTTAAGGCCTTTTTTGGGATGCCAACATATTCTGAACTTTCAGGGGTGTAGGATGCATTTTTCGTGCCCAAAACATTTTTGGGAAATTCAGTGGTCTAGAATGCAGGTTAATGCCCCTTTCAGGTTGCAAATGTTTTTGGGACATTCGGAGCTCTCTGGCACAGTTTTTGGGCCACCAACATTTCTTAGACTTTAGAGGTTCTAGGATGCCTGTCTTAGGCCTTTCAACATTTTTGCAGGCCTAAGATGCATTTTAAAGCCTTTTTTGGGATGCTAACATATTCTGAACTTTCAGGGGTGTTTGATGCATTTTTCGTGCAAAAATATTTTTGGTAATTTCAGTGGTCTAGGATGCGGTTTAATGCCCCTTTCAGGCTGCACATGTTTTTGGGACATTCAAAGCTCTCTGACAAAGTTTTTGGACCACCAACTTTTTCTGTACTTCAGGGGTTCTAGGATGCCTGTAAACCCCTATTTTGGGCCTCCAAAGTTTTCAGCATTTTTGCAGGCATAAGATGCATTTTAAAGCCTTTTTTGGGCTGCTAACATATTCTTGAACTTTCAGGGGTGTATGATGCATTTTTCGTGCAAAAATATTTTTGGGAATTTCAGTGGTCTAGGATGCGGTTTAATGCCCCTTTCAGGCTGCACATGTTTTTGGGACATGCAAAGCTCTCTGACAAAGTTTTTGGACCACCAACATTTTCTGTACTTCAGGGGTTCTAGGATGCCTGTAAACCCCTTTTTTGGGCGGCCGAAGTTTTCAACATTTTTGCAGGCCTAAGATTCATTTTAAGGCCTTTTTTGGGCTGCTAACATATTCTGAACTTTCAGGGGTGTAGGATGCATTTTTCGTGCCAAAAATATTTTTGGGAATTTCAGTGGTCTAGGATGCGGTTTAATGCCCCTTTCAGGCTGCATGTGTTTTTGGGACATTCAGAGCTCTCTGGCACAATTTTCGGCCACCAACATCTTCTGGATTTTAGGGGATCTAAGATGCCTGTAAACCCCTTTTTTGGGCCTCCAAAGTTATCAACATTTCTGCAGGCCTAAGATGCATTTTAAAGCATTTTTTGGGATGCCAACATATTCTGAACTTACAGGGGTTTAGGATGCATTTTTGGTGCCCAACATATTTTTGGGAATTTCAGTGGTCTAGTATGTGGGTTAATGCCCCTTTCGGGCTGCACATGTTTTTGGGACATTCAGAGCTCTCTGGCACAGTTTTTGGGCCACCAACATTTTCTGGACTTTGGGGGGTTTAGGATGCCTGTAAACCCCTTTTTTGGGCCTCCAAAGTTTTCAACATTTTTGCAGGGCTAAGATGCATTTTAAGGCCTTTTTTGGGATGCCAACATATTCTGAACTTACAGGGGTTTAGGATGCATTTTTGGTGCCCAACATATTTTTGTGAATTTCAGTGGTCTAGTATGTGGGTTAATGCCCCTTTCGGGCTGCACATGTTTTTGGGACATTCAGAGCTCTCTGGCACAGTTTTTGGGCCACCAACATTTTCTGATTTTCTGGACTTCAGGGGGTCTAGGGTGCCCGTCTTGGGCCTTTCAACATTTTTGCAGGCCTAAGATGCATTTTAAGGCCTTCTTTGGGCTGCTAACATATTCTGAACTTTCAGGGGTGTAGGATGCATTTTTCGTGCACAAAACATTTTTGGGAAATTCAGTGGTCTAGAATGCGGGTTAATGCCCCTTTCAGGTTGCAAAAGTTTTTGGGACATTCAGAGCTCTCCGGCACAGTTTTTGGGCCACCAACATTTTCTGGACTTTAGGGGGTCTAGGATGCCTGTAAACCCCTTTTTTTGGGCCTCCAAAGTTTTCAACATTTTTGCACGGCTAAGGTGCATTTAAGGGCCTTTTTGGGGATGCCAACATATTCTGAACTTTCAGGGGTGTAGGATGCATTTTTTGTGCCCAAAATATTTTTGGGAATTTCAGTGGTCTAGGATGCGGGTTAATGCCCTTTTCAGGCTGCAAATGTTTTTGGGACATTAAGAGCTCTCTGACACAGTTTTTGGGAAACCAACATTTTCTGGACTTTTGGGGTCTAGGATGCCTGTTAACCCCCTTTTTGGGCCTCCAAAGTTTTCAACACTTTTGCAGGCCTAAGATGCATTTTAAGGCCTTCTTTGGGCTGCTAACATATTCTGAACTTTCAGGGGTGTAGGATGCATTTTTCGTGCCCAAAACATTTTTGGGAAATTCAGTGGTCTAGAATGCGGGTTAATGCCCCTTTCAGGTTGCAAATGATTTTGGGACATTCAGAGCTCTCTGGCACAGTTTTTGGGCCACCAACATTTTCTGGACTTTACGGGTTCTAGGATGCCTGTAAACCCCTTTTTTGGGCCTCCAAAGTTATCAACATTTTTGCAGGCCTAAGATTCATTTTAAAGCATTTTTGGGATGCTACCATATTCTGAACTTTTAGGGGTATAGGATGCATTTTTCGTGCCAAAAATATTTTGGGAATTTCAGTGGTCTAGAATGCGGTTTAATGCCCCTTTCAGGCTGCACGTGTTTTTGGGACATTCAGAGCTCTCTGGCACAGTTTTCGGCCACCAACATTTTCTGGATTTTAGGGGGTCTAAGATGCCTGTAAACCCCTTTTTTGGGCCTCCAAAGTTATCAACATTTGTGCAGGCCTAAGATGAATTATAAAGCATTTTGTGGGCTGCTAACATATTCTGAACTTTCAGGGGTGTAGGATGCATTTTTCATGCCCAAAATATTTTTGGGAATTTCATTGATCTAGAATGCGGGTTAATGCCCCTATCAGGCTGCAAATGTTTTTGGGACATTTAGAGCTCTCTGACACAGTTTATGGGCCACCAACATTTTCTGGACTTTTGGGGGTCTAGGATGCCTGTAAACCCCTTTTTTGGGCGTCTGAAGTTTTCAACATTTTTGCAGGCCTAAGATGCATTTTAAGGCCTTTTTTGGGATGCCAACATATTCTGAACTTTCAGGGGTGTAGGATGCATTTTTCGTGCCCAAAACATTTTTGGGAAATTCAGTGGTCTAGAATGCAGGTTAATGCCCCTTTCAGGTTGCAAATGTTTTTGGGACATTCGGAGCTCTCTGGCACAGTTTTTGGGCCACCAACATTTCTTAGACTTTAGAGGTTCTAGGATGCCTGTCTTAGGCCTTTCAACATTTTTGCAGGCCTAAGATGCATTTTAAAGCCTTTTTTGGGATGCTAACATATTCTGAACTTTCAGGGGTGTTTGATGCATTTTTCGTGCAAAAATATTTTTGGTAATTTCAGTGGTCTAGGATGCGGTTTAATGCCCCTTTCAGGCTGCACATGTTTTTGGGACATTCAAAGCTCTCTGACAAAGTTTTTGGACCACCAACTTTTTCTGTACTTCAGGGGTTCTAGGATGCCTGTAAACCCCTATTTTGGGCCTCCAAAGTTTTCAGCATTTTTGCAGGCATAAGATGCATTTTAAAGCCTTTTTTGGGCTGCTAACATATTCTTGAACTTTCAGGGGTGTATGATGCATTTTTCGTGCAAAAATATTTTTGGGAATTTCAGTGGTCTAGGATGCGGTTTAATGCCCCTTTCAGGCTGCACATGTTTTTGGGACATGCAAAGCTCTCTGACAAAGTTTTTGGACCACCAACATTTTCTGTACTTCAGGGGTTCTAGGATGCCTGTAAACCCCTTTTTTGGGCCTCCAAAGTTAACAACATTTTTGCAGGCCTAAGATGCATTTTAAAGCATTTTTGGGATGCTACCATATTCTGAACTTTTAGGGGTATAGGATGCATTTTTCGTGCCAAAAATATTTTTGGGAATTTCAGTGGTCTAGAATGCGGTTTAATGCCCCTTTCAGGCTGCACGTGTTTTTGGGACATTCAGAGCTCTCTGGCACAGTTTTCGGCCACCAACATTTTCTGGATTTTAGGGGGTCTAAGATGCCTGTAAACCCTTTTTTTGGGCCTCCAAAGTTATCAACATTTGTGCAGGCCTAAGATGAATTATAAAGCATTTTTTGGGCTGCTAACATATTCTGAACTTTCAGGGGTGTAGGATGCATTTTTCGTGCACAAAACATATTTGGGAAATTCAGTGGTCTAGAATGCGGGTTAATGCCCCTTTCAGGTTGGAAAAGTTTTTGGGACATTCAGAGCTCTCCGGCACAGTTTTTGGGCCACCAACATTTTCTGGACTTTAGGGGGTCTAGGATGCCTGTAAACCCCTTTTTTGGGCCTCTAAAGTTTTCAATATTTTTGCTGGCCTAAGATGCATTTTAAGGTCTTATTTGGGCTGCTAACATATTCTGAACTTTCAGGGGTGTAGGATGCATTTTTCATGCCCAAAATATTTTTGGGAATTTCATTGATCTAGAATGCGGGTTAATGCCCCTATCAGGCTGCAAATGTTTTTCGGACATTTAGAGCTCTCTGACACAGTTTATGGGCCACCAACATTTTCTGGAATTTTGGGGTTCTAGCATGCCTGTAAACCCCTTTTTTGGGCCTCCAAAGTTTTCAACATTTTTGCAGGCCTAAGATGCATTTTAAGGCCTTTTTTGGGCTGCTGACATATTCTGAACTTTCAGGGGTGTAGGATGCATTTTTCGTGTCAAAAATATTTTTGGGAATTTCAGTGGTCTAGGATGCGGTTTAATGCCCCTTTCAGGCTGCACATGTTTTTGGGACATGCAAAGCTCTCTGACAAAGTTTTTGGACCACCAACATTTTCTGTACTTCAGGGGTTCTAGGATGCCTGTAAACCCCTTTTTTGGGCGGCCGAAATTTTCAACATTTTTGCAGGCCTAAGATTCATTTTAAGGCCTTTTTTGGGCTGCTAACATATTCTGAACTTTCAGGGGTGTAGGATGCATTTTTCGTGCCAAAAATATTTTTGGGAATTTCAGTGGTCTAGGATGCGGGTTAATGCCCCTTTCAGGTTGCAAATGATTTTGGGACATTCAGAGCTCTCTGGCACAGTTTTTGGGCCACCAACATTTTCTGGACTTTACGGGTTCTAGGATGCCTGTAAACCCCTTTTTTGGGCCTCCAAAGTTGACAACATTTTTGCAGGCCTAAGATGCATTTTAAAGCATTTTTGGGATGCTACCATATTCTGAACTTTTAGGGGTATAGGATGCATTTTTCGTGCCAAAAATATTTTTGGGAATTTCAGTGGTCTAGAATGCGGTTTAATGCCCCTTTCAGGCTGCACGTGTTTTTGGGACATTCAGAGCTCTCTGGCACAGTTTTCGGCCACCAACATTTTCTGGATTTTAGGGGGTCTAAGATGCCTGTAAACCCTTTTTTTGGGCCTCCAAAGTTATCAACATTTGTGCAGGCCTAAGATGAATTATAAAGCATTTTTTGGGCTGCTAACATATTCTGAACTTTCAGGGGTGTAGGATGCATTTTTCGTGCACAAAACATATTTGGGAAATTCAGTGGTCTAGAATGCGGGTTAATGCCCCTTTCAGGTTGGAAAAGTTTTTGGGACATTCAGAGCTCTCCGGCACAGTTTTTGGGCCACCAACATTTTCTGGACTTTAGGGGGTCTAGGATGCCTGTAAACCCCTTTTTTGGGCCTCTAAAGTTTTCAATATTTTTGCTGGCCTAAGATGCATTTTAAGGTCTTTTTTGGGCTGCTAACATATTCTGAACTTTCAGGGGTGTAGGATGCATTTTTCATGCCCAAAATATTTTTGGGAATTTCATTGATCTAGAATGCGGGTTAATGCCCCTATCAGGCTGCAAATGTTTTTCGGACATTTAGAGCTCTCTGACACAGTTTATGGGCCACCAACATTTTCTGGAATTTTGGGGGTCTAGGATGCCTGTAAACCCCTTTTTTGGGCCTCTAAAGTTTTCAATATTTTTGGAGGCCTAAAATGCATTTTAAGGTCGTTTTTGGGCTGCCAACATATTCTGAACTTACAGGGGTGTAAGATGCATTTTTCGTGCCCAAAATATTTTTGGGAATTTCAGTGGTCTAGTATGCGGGTTAATGCCCCTTTCAGGCTGCAATTGTTGTTGGGACATTCAGAGCTCTCTGGCACAGTTTTCAGGCCACCAACATTTTCTGGACTTTAGGGGGTCTAGGATGCCTGTAACCCCCTTTTTTGGGCCTCCAAAATTTTCAACATTTTTGCAGGCATAAGATGCATTTTAAAGCCTTTTTTGGGCTGCTAACATATTCTTGAAATTTCAGGGGTGTATGATGCATTTTTCGTGCAAAAATATTTTTGGGAATTTCAGTGGTCTAGGATGCGGTTTAAAGCCCCTTTCAGGCTGCACATGTTTTTGGGACATTCAAAGCTCTCTGACAAAGTTTTTGGACCACCAACATTTTCTGTACTTCAGGGGTTCTAGGATGCCTGTAAACCCCTTTTTTGGGCGTCCGAAGTTTTCAACATTTTTGCAGGCCTAAGATGCATTTCAAGGCCTTTTTTGGGCTGCTGACATATTCTGAACTTTCAGGGGTGTAGGATGCATTTTTCGTGCAAAAATATTTTTGGTAATTTCAGTGGTCTAGGATGCGGTTTAATGCCCCTTTCAGGCTGCACATGTTTTTGGGACATTCAAAGCTCTCTGACAAAGTTTTTGGACCACCAACTTTTTCTGTACTTCAGGGGTTCTAGCATGCCTGTAAACCCCTTTTTTGGGCCTCCAAAGTTTTCAACATTTTTGCAGGCCTAAGATGCATTTTAAGGCCTTTTTTGGGCTGCTGACATATTCTGAACTTTCAGGGGTGTAGGATGCATTTTTCGTGCCAAAAATATTTTTGGGAATTTCAGTGGTCTAGGATGCGGTTTAATGCCCCTTTCAGGCTGCATGTGTTTTTGGGACATTCAGAGCTCTCTGACACAGTTTTTGGGCCACCAACATTTTCTGGACTTTAGGGGGTCTAGGATGCCTGTAAACCCCTTTTTTTGGGGCTCCAAAGTTTTCAACATTTTTGCACGGCTAAGATGCATTTTAAGGCCTTTTTGGGGATGCCAACATATTCTGAACTTTCAGGGGTGTAGGATGAATTTTATGTGCCCAAAATATTTGTGAGAATTTCAGTGGTCTAGGATGCGGGTTAATGCCCCTTTCAGGCTGCAAATGATTTTGGGACATTTAGAGCTCTCTGACACAGTTTTTGGGCCACCAACATTTTCTGGACTTTTGGGGGTCTAGGATGCCTGTTAACCCCCTTTTTGAGCCTCCAAAGTTTTCAACATTTTTGCAGGCCTAAGATGCATTCTAAGGCCTGTTTTGGGCTGCTAACATATTCTGAACATCAGGGGTGTAGGATGCATTTTTCGTGCCCAAAACATGTTTTGGAAATTCAGTCGTCTAGAATGCGGGTTAATGCCCCTTTCAGGTTGCAAATGTTTTTGGGACATTCAGAGCTCTCCGGCACAGTTTTTGGGCCACCAACATATTCTGATTTTCTGGACTTCAGGGGGTCTAGGGTGCCTGTCTTAGGCCTTTCAACATTTTTGCACGCCTAAAATGCATTTTAAAGCCTTTTTTGGGATGCTAACATATTCTGAACTTTCAGGGGTATAGGATGCATTTTTCGTGCCCAAAAAGGTTTTGTGAAATTCAGTGGTCTAGAATGCGGGTTAATGCACCTTTCAGGCTCTAAATGTGTTTGGGACATTCAGAGCTCTCCGGCACAGTTTTTGGGCCACCAGCATTTTCTGACTTTAGGGGGTCTAGGATGCCTGTAAACCCCTTTTTTGGGCCTCTAAAGTTTTCAATATTTTTGCTGGCCTAAAATGCATTTTAAG
Organism: Ambystoma mexicanum; assembly: GCF_040938575.1. NCBI lineage: Eukaryota > Metazoa > Chordata > Amphibia > Caudata > Ambystomatidae > Ambystoma > Ambystoma mexicanum. Next base: position 605,924,797 of record NC_090940.1, read on the forward strand.
GTCGTTTTTGGGCTGCCAACATATTCTGAACTTTCAGGGGTGTAGGATGCATTTATCATGCCCAAAATATTTTTGGGAATTTCATTGATCTAGAATTAGGGGTTAATGCCCCTATCAGGCTGCAAATGTTTTTGGGACATTTAGAGCTCTCTGACACAGTGTTTGGGCCACCAACATTTTCTGGACTTTAGGGGGGTCTAGGATGCCTGCAAACCCCTTTTTTGGGACTCTAAAGTTTTCAATATTTTTGGAGGCCTAAAATGCATTTTAAGGTCGTTTTTGGGCTGCCAACATATTCTGAACTTTCAGGGGTGTAGGATGCATTTTTCATGCCCAAAATATTTTTGGGAATTTCAGTGGTCTAGGGTGCGGGTTAATGCCCCTTTCAGTCTTCAAATGTTTTTGGGACATTCAGAGCTCCCTGGCACTGTTTTTGGCCCACCAACATTTTCTGGACTTTAGGGGGTCTAGGATGCCTGTAAACCCCTTTTTTGGGCCTCCAAAGTTTTCAACATTTTTGCAGGGCTAAGATTCATTTTAAGGCCTTTTTTGGGATGCCAACATATTCTGAACTTTCAGGGGTATAGGATGCATTTTTCGTGCCAAAACTATTTTTGGGAATTTCAATGGTGTAGTATGCGGTTTAATGCACCTTTCAGGCTGCACGTGTTTTTGTGCCATTCGGAGCTCTCTGACACCGTTTTTGGGCCACCAACATTTTCTCGACTTTAGTGGGTCTAGGATTCCTGTAAACCTCTTTTTTTGGTCCTCCAAAGTTTTCAACATTTTTGCAGGCCTAAGATGCATTTGTAGGCCTTTTTTGGGCTGCTGACATATTCTGAACTTTCAGCGGTGTAGGATGCATTTTTCGTGCCCAAAACATTTTTGGGAAATTCAGTGGTCTAGAATGCAGGTTAATGCCCCTTTCAGGTTGCAAATGTTTTTGGGACATTCAGAGCTCTCTGGCAGAGTTTTTGGGCCACCAACATTTCTTAGACTTTAGAGGTTCTAGGATGCCTGTCGTAGGCCTTTCAACATTTTTGCAGGCCTAAGATGCATTTTAAAGCCTTTTTTGGGATGCTAACATATTCTGAACTTTCAGGGGTGTATGATGCATTATTCGTGCAAAAATATTTTTGGGAATTTCAGTGGTTTAGGATGCGGTTTAATGCCCCTTTCAGGCTGCACATGTTTTTGGGACATTCAAAGCTCTCTGACAAAGTTTTTGGACCACCAACTTTTTCTGTACTTCAGGGGTTCTAGGATGCCTGTAAACCCCTATTTTGGGCCTCCAAAGTTTTCAACATTTTTGCAGGCATAAAATGCATTTTAAAGCCTTTTTTGGGCTGTTAACATATTCTTGAACTTTCAGGGGTGTATGATGCATTTTTCGTGCAAGAATATTTTTGGGAATTTCAGTGGTCTAGGATGCGGTTTAATGCCCCTTTCAGGCTGCACATGTTTTTGGGACATTCAAAGCTCTCTGACAAAGTTTTTGGACCACCAACATCTTCTGGATTTTAGGGGGTCTAAGATGCCTGCAAACTCCTTTTTTGGGCCTCCAAAGTTATCAACATTTCTGCAGGCCTAAGAGGCATTTTAAAGCATTTTTTGGCCTGCTAACATATTCTGAACTTTCAGGGATGTAGGATGCATTTTTCGTGCCCAAAATATTTTTGGGAATTTCAGAGGTCTAGGATGTGGGTTAATGCCCCTTTCAGGTTGCAAATGTTTTTGGGACATTCAGAGCTTTCTGACACAGTTTTTGGGCCACCAACATTTTCTGGACTTTAGGGGGTCTAGGATGCCTGTAAACCCCTTTTTTGGGACTCTAAAGTTTTCAATATTTTTGGAGGCCTAAAATGCATTTTAAGGTCGTTTTTGGGCTGCCAACATATTCTGAACTTTCAGGGGTGTAGGATGCATTTTTCATGCCCAAAATATTTTTGGGAATTTCAGTGGTCTAGGGTGCGGGTTAATGCCCCTTTCAGTCTTCAAATGTTTTTGGGACATTCAGAGCTCCCTGGCACTGTTTTTGGCCCACCAACATTTTCTGGACTTTAGGGGGTCTAGGATGCCTGTAAACCCCTTTTTTGGGCCTCCAAAGTTTTCAACATTTTTGCAGGGCTAAGATTCATTTTAAGGCCTTTTTTGGGATGCCAACATATTCTGAACTTTCAGGGGTATAGGATGCATTTTTCGTGCCAAAACTATTTTTGGGAATTTCAATGGTGTAGTATGCGGTTTAATGCACCTTTCAGGCTGCACGTGTTTTTGTGCCATTCGGAGCTCTCTGACACCGTTTTTGGGCCACCAACATTTTCTGGACTTTAGTGGGTCTAGGATTCCTGTAAACCTCTTTTTTTGGTCCTCCAAAGTTTTCAACATTTTTGCAGGCCTAAGATGCATTTGTAGGCCTTTTTTGGGCTGCTGACATATTCTGAACTTTCAGCGGTGTAGGATGCATTTTTCGTGCCCAAAACATTTTTGGGAAATTCAGTGGTCTAGAATGCAGGTTAATGCCCCTTTCAGGTTGCAAATGTTTTTGGGACATTCAGAGCTCTCTGGCAGAGTTTTTGGGCCACCAACATTTCTTAGACTTTAGAGGTTCTAGGATGCCTGTCGTAGGCCTTTCAACATTTTTGCAGGCCTAAGATGCATTTTAAAGCCTTTTTTGGGATGCTAACATATTCTGAACTTTCAGGGGTGTATGATGCATTATTCGTGCAAAAATATTTTTGGGAATTTCAGTGGTCTAGGATGCGGTTTAATGCCCCTTTCAGGCTGCACATGTTTTTGGGACATTCAAAGCTCTCTGACAAAGTTTTTGGACCACCAACTTTTTCTGTACTTCAGGGGTTCTAGGATGCCTGTAAACCCCTATTTTGGGCCTCCAAAGTTTTCAACATTTTTGCAGGCATAAAATGCATTTTAAAGCCTTTTTTGGGCTGTTAACATATTCTTGAACTTTCAGGGGTGTATGATGCATTTTTCGTGCAAGAATATTTTTGGGAATTTCAGTGGTCTAGGATGCGGTTTAATGCCCCTTTCAGGCTGCACATGTTTTTGGGACATTCAAAGCTCTCTGACAAAGTTTTTGGACCACCAACATCTTCTGGATTTTAGGGGGTCTAAGATGCCTGTAAACCCCTATTTTGGGCCTCCAAAGTTTTCAACATTTTTGCAGGCATAAAATGCATTTTAAAGCATTTTTTGGCCTGCTAACATATTCTGAACTTTCAGGGATGTAGGATGCATTTTTCGTGCCCAAAATATTTTTGGGAATTTCAGAGGTCTAGGATGTGGGTTAATGCCCCTTTCAGGTTGCAAATGTTTTTGGGACATTCAGAGCTTTCTGACACAGTTTTTGGGCCACCAACATTTTCTGGACTTTAGGGGGTCTAGGATGCCTGTAAACCCCTTTTTTGGGGCTCCAAAGTTTTCAACATTTTTGCACGGCTAAGGTGCATTTCAGGGCCTTTTTGGGGATGCCAACATATTCTGAACTTTCAGGGGTGTAGGATGCATTTTTTGTGCCCAAAATATTTTTGGGAATTTCAGTGGTCTAGGATGCGGGTTAATGCCCCTTTCAGGCTGCAAATGTTTTTGGGACATTAAGAGCTCTCTGACACAGTTTTTGGGAAACCAACATTTTCTGAACTTTAGGGGGTCTAGGATGCCTGTTAACCCCCTTTTTGGGCCTCCAAAGTTTTCAACATTTTTGCAGGCCTAAGATGCATTTCTAAGGCCTTCTTTGGACTGCTAACATATTCTGAACTTTCAGGGGTGTAGGATGCATTTTTCATGCCCAAAACATTTTTGGGAAATTCAGTGGTCTAGGATGCGGGTTAATGCCCCTTTCGGGCTGCAAATGTTTTTGGGACATTCAGAGCTCTCTGACACCGTTTTTGGGCCACCAACATTTTCTGGACTTTAGTGGGTCTAGGATGCCTGTAAACCTCTTTTTTGGTCCTCCAAAGTTTTCAACATTTTTGCAGGCCTAAGATGCATTTGTAGGCCTTTTTTGGGCTGCTGACATATTCTGAACTTTCAGGGGTGTAGGATGCATTTTTCGTGCCCAAACCATTTTTGGGAAATTCAGTGGTCTAGAATGCAAGTTAATGCCCCTTTCAGGTTGCAAATGTTTTTGGGACATTCAGAGCTCTCCGGCACAGTTTTTGGGCCACCAACATTTTCTGATTTTCTGGACTTCAGGGGGTCTAGGGTGCCCGTCTTGGGCCTTTCAACATTTTTGCAGGCCTAAGATGCATTTTAAGGCCTTCTTTGGGCTGCTAACATATTCTGAACCTTCAGGGGTGTAGGATGCATTTTTCGTGCACAAAACATTTTTGGGAAATTCAGTGGTCTAGAATGCGGGTTAATGCCCCTTTCAGGTTGCAAAAGTTTTTGGGACATTCAGAGCTCTCCTGCACAGTTTTTGGGAAACCAACATTTTCTGGTCTTTTGGGGGTCTAGGATGCCTGTTAACCCCCTTTTTGGGTCTCCAAAGTTTTCAACACTTTTGCAGGCCTAAGATGCATTTTAAGGCCTTCTTTGGGCTGCTAACATATTCTGAACTTTCAGGGGTGTAGGATGCATTTTTCGTGCCCAAAACATTTTTGGGAAATTCAGTGGTCTAGAATGCGGGTTAATGCCCCTTTCAGGTTGCAAATGATTTTGGGACATTCAGAGCTCTCCGGCACAGTTTTTGGGCCACCAACATTTTCTGGACTTTACGGGTTCTAGGATGCCTGTAAACCCCTTTTTTGGGCCTCCAAAGTTATCAACATTTTTGCAGGCCTAAGATGCATTTTAAAGCATTTTTGGGATGCTACCATATTCTGAACTTTTAGGGGTATAGGATGCATTTTTCGTGCCAAAAATATTTTGGGAATTTCAGTGGTCTAGAATGCGGTTTAATGCCCCTTTCAGGCTGCACGTGTTTTTGGGACATTCAGAGCTCTCTGGCACAGTTTTCGGCCACCAACATTTTCTGGATTTTAGGGGGTCTAAGATGCCTGTAAACCCCTTTTTTGGGCCTCCAAAGTTATCAACATTTGTGCAGGCCTAAGATGAATTATAAAGCATTTTGTGGGCTGCTAACATATTCTGAACTTTCAGGGGTGCAGGATGCATTTTTCATGCCCAAAATATTTTTGGGAATTTCATTGATCTAGAATGCGGGTTAATGCCCCTATCAGGCTGCAAATGTTTTTGGGACATTTAGAGCTCTCTGACACAGTTTATGGGCCACCAACATTTTCTGGACTTTTGGGGGTCTAGGATGCCTGTAAACCCCTTTTTTGGGCGTCTGAAGTTTTCAACATTTTTGCAGGCCTAAGATGCATTTTAAGGCCTTTTTTGGGATGCCAACATATTCTGAACTTTCAGGGGTGTAGGATGCATTTTTCGTGCCCAAAACATTTTTGGGAAATTCAGTGGTCTAGAATGCAGGTTAATGCCCCTTTCAGGTTGCAAATGTTTTTGGGACATTCAGAGCTCTCTGGCACAGTTTTTGAGCCACCAACATTTCTTAGACTTTAGAGGTTCTAGGATGCCTGTCTTAGGCCTTTCAACATTTTTGCAGGCCTAAGATGCATTTTAAAGCCTTTTTTGGGATGCTAACATATTCTGAACTTTCAGGGGTGTTTGATGCATTTTTCGTGCAAAAATATTTTTGGTAATTTCAGTGGTCTAGGATGCGGTTTAATGCCCCTTTCAGGCTGCACATGTTTTTGAGACATTCAAAGCTCTCTGACAAAGTTTTTGGACCACCAACTTTTTCTGTACTTCAGGGGTTCTAGGATGCCTGTAAACCCCTATTTTGGGCCTCCAAAGTTTTCAGCATTTTTGCAGGCATAAGATGCATTTTAAAGCCTTTTTTGGGCTGCTAACATATTCTTGAACTTTCAGGGGTGTATGATGCATTTTTCGTGCAAAAATATTTTTGGGAATTTCAGTGGTCTAGGATGCGGTTTAATGCCCCTTTCAGGCTGCACATGTTTTTGGGACATTCAAAGCTCTCTGACAAAGTTTTTGGACCACCAACATTTTCTGTACTTCAGGGGTTCTAGGATGCCTGTAAACCCCTTTTTTGGGCGGCCGAAGTTTTCAACATTTTTGCAGGCCTAAGATTCATTTTAAGGCCTTTTTTGGGCTGCTAACATATTCTGAACTTTCAGGGGTGTAGGATGCATTTTTCGTGCCAAAAATATTTTTGGGAATTTCAGTGGTCTAGGATGCGGTTTAATGCCCCTTTCAGGCTGCATGTGTTTTTGGGACATTCAGAGCTCTCTGCCACAATTTTCGGCCACCAACATCTTCTGGATTTTAGGGGATCTAAGATGCCTGTAAACCCCTTTTTTGGGCCTCCAAAGTTATCAACATTTCTGCAGGCCTAAGATGCATTTTAAAGCATTTTTTGGGATGCCAACATATTCTGAACTTTCAGGGGTGTAGGATGCATTTTATGTGCCCAAAATATTTGTGAGAATTTCAGTGGTCTAGGATGCGGGTTAATGCCCCTTTCAGGTTGCAAAGGTTTTTGGGACATTCAGAGTTCTCTCACACAGTTTTTGGGCCACCAACATTTTCTGGACTTTAGGGGGTCTAGGATGCCTGTAAACCCCTTTTTTAGGCCTCCAAAGTTTTCAACATTTTTGCAGGGCTAAGATGCATTTTAAGGCCTTTTTTGGGATGCCAACATATTCTGAACTTACAGGGGTTTAGGATGCATTTTTGGTGCCCAACATATTTTTGTGAATTTCAGTGGTCTAGTATGTGGGTTAATGCCCCTTTCGGGCTGCACATGTTTTTGGGACATTCAGAGCTTTCTTGCACAGTTTTTGGGCCACCAACATTTTCTGAATTTCTGGACTTCAGGGGGTCTAGGGTGCCCGTCTTGGGCCTTTCAACATTTTTGCAGGCCTAAGATGCATTTTAAGGCCTTCTTTGGGCTGCTTACATATTCTGAACTTTCAGGGGTGTAGGATGCATTTTTCGTGCACAAAACATTTTTGGGAAATTCAGTGGTCTAGAATGCGGGTTAATGCCCCTTTCAGGTTGCAAGAGTTTTTGGGACATTCAGAGCTCTCCGGCACAGTTTTTGGGCCACCAACATTTTCTGGACTTTAGGGGGTCTAGGATGCCTGTAAACCCCTTTTTTTCGGCCTCCAAAGTATTCAACATTTTTGCACGGCTAAAGTGCATTTTAGGGCCTTTTTGGGGATGCCAACATATTCTGAACTTTCAGGGGTGTAGGATGCATTTTTTGTGCCCAAAATATTTTTGGGAATTTCAGTGGTCTAGGATGCGGGTTAATGCCCTTTTCAGGCTGCAAATGTTTTTGGGACATTAAGAGCTCTCTGACAAAAGTTTTGGGAAACCAACATTTTCTGGACTTTTGGGGTCTAGGATGCCTGTTAACCCCCTTTTTGGGCCTCCAAAGTTTTCAACACTTTTGCAGGCCTAAGATACATTTTAAGGCCTTCTTTGGGCTGCTAACATATTCTGAACTTTCAGGGGTGTAGGATGCATTTTTCGTGCCCAAAACATTTTTGGGAAATTCAGTGGTCTAGAATGCGGGTTAATGCCCCTTTCAGGTTGCAAATGATGATTTTGGGACATTCAGAGCTCTCTGGCACAGTTTTTGGGCCACCAACATTTTCTGGACTTTACGGGTTCTAGGATGCCTGTAAACCCCTTTTTTGGGCCTCTAAAGTTTTCAATATTTTTGCTGGCCTAAGATGCATTTTAAGGTCTTTTTTGGGCTGCTAACATATTCTGAACTTTCAGGGGTGTAGGATGCATTTTTCATGCCCAAAATATTTTTGGGAATTTCATTGATCTAGAATGCGGGTTAATGCCCCTATCAGGCTGCAAATGTTTTTCGGACATTTAGAGCTCTCTGACACAGTTTATGGGCCACCAACATTTTCTGGAATTTTGGGGGTCTAGGATGTCTATAAACCCCTTTTTTGGGCCTCTAAAGTTTTCTATATTTTTAGAGGCCTAAAATGCATTTTAAGGTCGTTTTTGGGCTGCCAACATATTCTGAACTTACAGGGGTGTAAGATGCATTTTTCGTGCCCAAAATATTTTTGGGAATTTCAGTGGTCTAGGATGCCTGTAACCCCCTTTTTTGGGCCTCCAAAGTTTTCAACATTTTTGCAGGCATAAGATGCATTTTAAAGCCTTTTTTGGGCTGCTAACATATTCTTGAACTTTCAGGGGTGTATGATGCATTTTTCGTGCAAAAATATTTTTGGGAATTTCAGTGGTCTAGGATGCGGTTTAATGCCCCTTTCAGGCTGCACATGTTTTTGGGACATTCAAAGCTCTCTGACAAAGTTTTTGGACCACCAACATTTTCTGTACTTCAGGGGTTCTAGGATGCCTGTAAACCCCTTTTTTGGGCGTCCGAAGTTTTCAACATTTTTGCAGGCCTAAGATGCATTTCAAGGCCTTTTTTGGGCTGCTGACATATTCTGAACTTTCAGGGGTGTAGGATGCATTTTTCGTGCAAAAATATTTTTGGTAATTTCAGTGGTCTAGGATGCGGTTTAATGCCCCTTTCAGGCTGCACATGTTTTTGGGACATTCAAAGCTCTCTGACAAAGTTTTTGGACCACCAACTTTTTCTGTACTTCAGGGGTTCTAGGATGCCTGTAAACCCCTTTTTTGGGCCTCCAAAGTTTTCAACATTTTTGCAGGCATAAGATGCATTTTAAAGCCTTTTTTGGGCTGCTAACATATTCTTGAACTTTCAGGGGTGTATGATGCATTTTTTGTGCAAAAATATTTTTGGGAATATCAGTAGACTAGGATGCGGTTTAATGCCCCTTTCAGGCTGGACATGTTTTTGGGACATTCAAAGCTCTCTGACAAAGTTTTTGGACCACCAACATTTTCTGTACTTCAGGGGTTCTAGCATGCCTGTAAACCCCTTTTTTGGGCGTCCGAAGTTTTCAACATTTTTGCAGGCCTAAGATGCATTTTGGGCTGCTGACATATTCTGAACTTTCAGGGGTGTAGGATGCATTTTTCGTGCCAAAAATATTTTTGGGAATTTCAGTGGTCTAGGATGCGGTTTAATGCCCCTTTCAGGCTGCATGTGTTTTTGGGACATTCAGAGCTCTCTGACACAGTTTTTGGGCCACCAAAATTTTCTGGACTTTAGGGGGTCTAGGATGCCTGTAAACCCCTTTTTTTGGGGCTCCAAAGTTTTCAACATTTTTGCACGGCTAAGATGCATTTTAAGGCCTTTTTGGGGATGCCAACATATTCTGAACTTACAGGGGTTTAGGATGCATTTTTGGTGCCCAACATATTTTTGGGAATTTCAGTGGTCTAGTATGCGGGTTAATGCCCCTTTCAGGCTACAAATGTTTTTGGGACATTAAGAGCTCTCTGACACATTTTTTGGGCCACCAACATTTTCTCGACTTTTGGGGGTCTAGGATGCCTGTTAACCCCCTTTTTGGGTCTCCAAAGTTTTCAACATTTTTGCAGGCCTAAGACGCATTTTAAGGCCTTTTTTGGGCTGCTAACATATTCTGAATTTCAGGGGTGTAGGATGCATTTTTCGTGCCCAAAACATTTTTGGGAAATTCAGTGGTCTAGAATGCGGGTTAATGCCCCTTTCAGGTTGCAAATGTTTTTGGGACATTCAGAGCTCTCGGCACAGTTTTTGGGCCACCAACATTTTCTGATTTTCTGGACTTCAGGGGGTCTAGGGTGCCTGTCTTAGGCCTTTCAACATTTTTGCAGGCCTAAGATGCATTTTAAAGCCTTTTTTGGGATGCTAACTTATTCTAAACTTTCAGGGGTATAGGATGCATTTTTTGTGCCCAAAATATTTTTGGGGAAATTCAGTGGTCTAGAATGCGGGTTAATGCACCTTTCAGGCTCTAAATGTTTTTGGGACATTCAGAGCTCTCTGGCACAATTTTTGGGCCACCAACATTTTCTGGACTTTACGGGTTCTAGGATGCCTGTAAACCCCTTTTTTGGGCCTCCAAAGTTATCAACATTTTTGCAGGCCTAAGATGCATTTTAAAGCATTTTTGGGATGCTAACATATTCTGAACTTTTAGGGGTATAGGATGCATTTTTCGTGCCAAAAATATTTTTGGGAATTTAAGTGGTCTAGGATACGGTTTAATGCCCCTTTCAGGCTGCACGTGTTTTTGGGACATTCAGAGCTCTCTGGCACAGTTTTCGGGCCACCAACATTTTCTGGACTTTAGGGGGTCTAGGATGCCTGTAAACCCCTTTTTTGGGCCTCTAAAGTTTTCAATATTTTTGCTGGCATAAAATGCATTTTAGGGCCTTTTTGGGGATGCCAACATATTCTGAACTTTCAGGGGTGTAGGATGCATTTTTTGTGTATATAATTTTTTTGGGAATTTCAGTGGTCTAGGATGCGGGTTAATGCCCCTTTCAGGCTGCAAATGTTTTTGGGACATTAAGAGCTCTCTGACACATTTTTTGGGCAACCAACATTTTCTCGACTTTTGGGGGTCTAGGATGCCTGTTAACCCCCTTTTTGGGCCTCCAAAATTTTCAACATTTTTGCAGGCCTAAGACGCATTTTAAGGCCTTTTTTGGGCTGCTAACATATTCTGAACTTTCAGGGGTGTAGGATGCATTTTTCGTGCCCAAAATATTTTTGGGAATTTCAGAGGTCTAGGATGTGGGTTAATGCCACTTTCAGGCTGCAAATGTTTTTAGAACATTCAGAGCTCTCTGACACAGTTTTTGGGCCACCAACATTTTCTGGACTTTAGGGGGTCTAGGATGCCTGTAAATCCCTTTTTTGGGCCTGCAAAGTTTTCAACATTTTTGCAGGCCTAAGATGCATTTTAAGGCCTTCTTTGGGCTGCTAACATATTCTGAATTTCAGGGGTGTAGGATGCATTTTTCGTGCCCAAAACATTTTTGGGAAATTCAGTGGTCTAGAATGCGGGTTAATGCCCCTTTCAGGTTGCAAATGTTTTTGGGACATTCAGAGCTCTCGGCACAGTTTTTGGGCCACCAACATTTTCTGATTTTCTGGACTTCAGGGGGTCTAGGGTGCCTGTCTTAGGCCTTTCAACATTTTTGCAGGCCTAAGATGCATTTTAAAGCCTTTTTTGGGATGCTAACATATTCTGAACTTTTAGGGGTATAGGATGCATTTTTCGTGCCCAAAATATTTTTGGGGAAATTCAGTGGTCTAGAATGCGGGTTAATGCACCTTTCAGGCTCTAAATGTTTTTGGGACATTCAGAGCTCTCTGGCACAATTTTTGGGCCACCAACATTTTCTGGACTTTACGGGTTCTAGGATGCCTGTAAACCCCTTTTTTGGGCCTCCAAAGTTATCAACATTTTTGCAGGCCTAAAATGCATTTTAAAGCATTTTTGGGATGCTAACATATTCTGAACTTTTAGGGGTATAGGATGCATTTTTCGTGCCAAAAATATTTTTGGGAATTTCAGTGGTCTAGGCTGCGGTTTAATGCCCCTTTCAGGCTGCACGTGTTTTTGGGACATTCAGAGCTCTCTGGCACAGTTTTCGGGCCACCAACATTTTCTGGACTTTAGGGGGTCTAGGATGCCTGTAAACCCCTTTTTTGGGCCTCTAAAGTTTTCAATATTTTTGCTGGCATAAGATGCATTTTAAGGTCTTTTTTGGGCTGCTAACATATTCTGAACTTTCAGGGGTGTAGGATGCATTTTTCGTGCCCAAAACATGTTTTGGAAATTCAGTCGTCTAGAATGCGGGTTAATGCCCCTTTCAGGTTGCAAATGTTTTTGGGACATTCAGAGCTCTCCGGCACAGTTTTTGGGCCACCAACATATTCTGATTTTCTGGACTTCAGGGGGTCTAGGGTGCCTGTCTTAGGCCTTTCAACATTTTTGCACGCCTAAAATGCATTTTAAAGCCTTTTTTGGGATGCTAACATATTCTGAACTTTCAGGGGTATAGGATGCATTTTTCGTGCCCAAAAAGGTTTTGTGAAATTCAGTGGTCTAGAATGCGGGTTAATGCACCTTTCAGGCTCTAAATGTGTTTGGGACATTCAGAGCTCTCCGGCACAGTTTTTGGGCCACCAGCATTTTCTGACTTTAGGGGGTCTAGGATGCCTGTAAACCCCTTTTTTGGGCCTCTAAAGTTTTCAATATTTTTGCTGGCCTAAGATGCATTTTAAGGTCTTTTTTGGGCTGCTAACATATTCTGAACTTTCAGGGGTGTAGGATGCATTTATCATGCCCAAAATATTTTTGGGAATTTCATTGATCTAGAATAAGGGGTTAATGCCCCTATCAGGCTGCAAATGTTTTTGGGACATTTAGAGCTCTCTGACACAGTGTTTGGGCCACCAACATTTTCTGGACTTTAGGGGGGTCTAGGATGCCTGTAAACCCCTTTTTTGGGACTCTAAAGTTTTCAATATTTTTGGAGGCCTAAAATGCATTTTAAGGTCGTTTTTGGGCTGCCAACATATTCTGAACTTTCAGGGGTGTAGGATGCATTTTTCATGCCCAAAATATTTTTGGGAATTTCAGTGGTCTAGGGTGCGGGTTAATGCCCCTTTCAGTCTTCAAATGTTTTTGGGACATTCAGAGCTCCCTGGCACTGTTTTTGGCCCACCCACATTTTCTGGACTTTAGGGGGTCTAGGATGCCTGTAAACCCCTTTTTTGGGCCTCTAAAGTTTTCAATATTTTTGCTGGCCTAAGATGCATTTTAAGGTCTTTTTTGGGCTGCTAACATATTCTGAACTTTCAGGGGTGTAGGATGCATTTATCATGCCCAAAATATTTTTGGGAATTTCATTGATCTAGAATAAGGGGTTAATGCCCCTATCAGGCTGCAAATGTTTTTGGGACATTTAGAGCTCTCTGACACAGTGTTTGGGCCACCAACATTTTCTGGACTTTAGGGGGGTCTAGGATGCCTGTAAACCCCTTTTTTGGGACTCTAAAGTTTTCAATATTTTTGGAGGCCTAAAATGCATTTTAAGGTCGTTTTTGGGCTGCCAACATATTCTGAACTTTCAGGGGTGTAGGATGCATTTTTCATGCCCAAAATATTTTTGGGAATTTCAGTGGTCTAGGGTGCGGGTTAATGCCCCTTTCAGTCTTCAAATGTTTTTGGGACATTCAGAGCTCCCTGGCACTGTTTTTGGCCCACCAACATTTTCTGGACTTTAGGGGGTCTAGGATGCCTGTAAACCCCTATTTTGGGCCTCCAAAGTTTTCAACATTTTTGCAGGCCTAAGATGCATTTGTAGGCCTTTTTTGGGCTGCTGACATATTCTGAACTTTCAGCGGTGTAGGATGCATTTTTCGTGCCCAAAACATTTTTGGGAAATTCAGTGGTCTAGAATGCAGGTTAATGCCCCTTTCAGGTTGCAAATGTTTTTGGGACATTCATAGCTCTCTGGCAGAGTTTTTGGGCCACCAACATTTCTTAGACTTTAGAGGTTCTAGGATGCCTGTCGTAGGCCTTTCAACATTTTTGCAGGCCTAAAATGCATTTTAAAGCCTTTTTTGGGATGCTAACATATTCTGAACTTTCAGGGGTGTATGATGCATTATTCGTGCAAAAATATTTTTGGGAATTTCAGTGGTCTAGGATGCGGTTTAATGCCCCTTTCAGGCTGCACATGTTTTTGGGACATTCAAAGCTCTCTGACAAAGTTTTTGGACCACCAACTTTTTCTGTACTTCAGGGGTTCTAGGATGCCTGTAAACCCCTATTTTGGGCCTCCAAAGTTTTCAACATTTTTGCAGGCATAAGATGCATTTTAAAGCCTTTTTTGGGCTGTTAACATATTCTTGAACTTTCAGGGGTGTATGATGCATTTTTCATGCAAGAATATTTTTGGGAATTTCAGTGGTCTAGGATGCGGTTTAATGCCCCTTTCAGGCTGCACATGTTTTTGGGACATTCAAAGCTCTCTGACAAAGTTTTTGGACCACCAACATTTTCTGTACTTCAGGGGTTCTAGGATGCCTGTAAACCCCTTTTTTGGGCGTCCGAAGTTTTCAACATTTTTGCAGGCCTAAGATGAATTTTAAGGCCTTTTTTGGGCTGCTGACATATTCTGAACTTTCAGGGGTGTAGGATGCATTTTTCGTTCCAAAAATATTTTTGGGAATTTCAGTGGTCTAGGATGCGGTTTAATGCCCCTTTCAGGCTGCATGTGTTTTTGGGACATTCAGAGCTCTCTGGCACAGTTTTTGGGCCACCAACATTTTCTGGACTTTAGGGGGTCTAGGATGCCTGTAAACCCCTTTTTTGGGGCTCCAAAGTTTTCAACATTTTTGCACGGCTAAGGTGCATTTCAGGGCCTTTTTGGGGATGCCAACATATTCTGAACTTTCAGGGGTGTAGGATGCATTTTTTGTGCCCAAAATATTTTTGGGAATTTCAGTGGTCTAGGATGCGGGTTAATGCCCCTTTCAGGCTGCAAATGTTTTTGGGACATTAAGAGCTCTCTGGCACAATTTTTGGGCCACCAACATTTTCTGGACTTTGGGGGGTCTAGGATGCCTGTAAACCCCTTTTTTGGGCCTCCAAAGTTTTCAACATTTTTGCATGCCTAAGATGCATTCTAAGGCATGTTTTGGGCTGCTAACATATTCTGAACATCAGGGGTGTATGATGCATTTTTCGTGCAAAAATATTTTTGGGAATTTCAGTGGTCTAGGATGCGGGTTAATGCCCCTTTCAGGCTGCAAATGTTTTTGGGACATTAAGAGCTCTCTGACACATTTTTTGGGCAACCAACATTTTCTCGACTTTTGGGGGTCTAGGATGCCTGTTAACCCCCTTTTTGGGCCTCCAAAGTTTTCAACATTTTTGCAGGCCTAAGACGCATTTTAAGGCCTTTTTTGGGCTGCTAACATATTCTGAACTTTCAGGGGTGTAGGATGCATTTTTCGTGCCCAAAATATTTTTGGGAATTTCAGAGGTCTAGGATGTGGGTTAATGCCACTTTCAGGCTGCAAATGTTTTTAGAACATTCAGAGCTCTCTGACACAGTTTTTGGGCCACCAACATTTTCTGGACTTTAGGGGGTCTAGGATGCCTGTAAATCCCTTTTTTGGGCCTGCAAAGTTTTCAACATTTTTGCAGGCCTAAGATGCATTTTAAGGCCTTCTTTGGGCTGCTAACATATTCTGAATTTCAGGGGTGTAGGATGCATTTTTCGTGCCCAAAACATTTTTGGGAAATTCAGTGGTCTAGAATGCGGGTTAATGCCCCTTTCAGGTTGCAAATGTTTTTGGGACATTCAGAGCTCTCGGCACAGTTTTTGGGCCACCAACATTTTCTGATTTTCTGGACTTCAGGGGGTCTAGGGTGCTTGTCTTAGGCCTTTCAACATTTTTGCAGGCCTAAGATGCATTTTAAAGCCTTTTTTGGGATGCTAACATATTCTGAACTTTTAGGGGTATAGGATGCATTTTTCGTGCCCAAAATATTTTTGGGGAAATTCAGTGGTCTAGAATGCGGGTTAATGCACCTTTCAGGCTCTAAATGTTTTTGGGACATTCAGAGCTCTCTGGCACAATTTTTGGGCCACCAACATTTTCTGGACTTTACGGGTTCTAGGATGCCTGTAAACCCCTTTTTTGGGCCTCCAAAGTTATCAACATTTTTGCAGGCCTAAGATGCATTTTAAAGCATTTTTGGGATGCTAACATATTCTGAACTTTTAGGGGTATAGGATGCATTTTTCGTGCCAAAAATATTTTTGGGAATTTAAGTGGTCTAGGATACGGTTTAATGCCCCTTTCAGGCTGCACGTGTTTTTGGGACATTCAGAGCTCTCTGGCACAGTTTTCGGGCCACCAACATTTTGTGGACTTTAGGGGGTCTAGGATGCCTGTAAACCCCTTTTTTTGGGCCTCTAAAGTTTTCAATATTTTTGCTGGCATAAGATGCATTTTAGGGCCTTTTTGGGGATGCCAACATATTCTGAACTTTAAGGGGTGTAGGATGCATTTTTTGTGTATATAATTTTTTTGGGAATTTCAGTGGTCTAGGATGCGGGTTAATGCCCCTTTCAGGCTGCAAATGTTTTTGGGACATTAAGAGCTCTCTGGCACATTTTTTGGGCAACCAACATTTTCTCGACTTTTGGGGGTCTAGGATGCCTGTTAACCCCCTTTTTGGGCCTCCAAAGTTTTCAACATTTTTGCAGGCCTAAGACGCATTTTAAGGCCTTTTTTGGGCTGCTAACATATTCTGAACTTTCAGGGGTGTAGGATGCATTTTTCGTGCCCAAAATATTTTTGGGAATTTCAGAGGTCTAGGATGTGGGTTAATGCCACTTTCAGGCTGCAAATGTTTTTAGAACATTCAGAGCTCTCTGACACAGTTTTTGGGCCACCAACATTTTCTGGACTTTAGGGGGTCTAGGATGCCTGTAAATCCCTTTTTTGGGCCTGCAAAGTTTTCAACATTTTTGCAGGCCTAAGATGCATTTTAAGGCCTTCTTTGGGCTGCTAACATATTCTGAATTTCAGGGGTGTAGGATGCATTTTTCGTGCCCAAAACATTTTTGGGAAATTCAGTGGTCTAGAATGCGGGTTAATGCCCCTTTCAGGTTGCAAATGTTTTTGGGACATTCAGAGCTCTCTGGCACAGTTTTTGGGCCACCAGCATTTTCTGACTTTAGGGGGTCTAGGATGCCTTTAAACCCCTTTTTTGGGCCTCTAAAGTTTTCAATATTTTTGCTGGCCTAAGATGCATTTTAAGGTCTTTTTTGGGCTGCTAACATATTCTGAACTTTCAAGGGTGTAGGATGCATTTATCATGCCCAAAATATTTTTGGGAATTTCATTGATCTAGAATTAGGGGTTAATGCCCCTATCAGGCTGCAAATGTTTTTGGGACATTTAGAGCTCTCTGACACAGTGTTTGGGCCACCAACATTTTCTGGACTTTAGGGGGGTCTAGGATGCCTGTAAACCCCTTTTTTGGGACTCTAAAGTTTTCAATATTTTTGGAGGCCTAAAATGCATTTTAAGGTCGTTTTTGGGCTGCCAACATATTCTGAACTTTCAGGGGTGTAGGATGCATTTTTCATGCCCAAAATATTTTTGGGAATTTCAGTGGTCTAGGGTGCGGGTTAATGCCCCTTTCAGTCTTCAAATGTTTTTGGGACATTCAGAGCTCCCTGGCACTGTTTTTGGCCCACCAACATTTTCTGGACTTTAGGGGGTCTAGGATGCCTGTAAACCCCTTTTTTGGGCCTCCAAAGTTTTCAACATTTTTGCAGGGCTAAGATTCATTTTAAGGCCTTTTTTGGGATGCCAACATATTCTGAACTTTCAGGGGTATAGGATGCATTTTTCGTGCCAAAACTATTTTTGGGAATTTCAATGGTGTAGTATGCGGTTTAATGCACCTTTCAGGCTGCACGTGTTTTTGTGCCATTCGGAGCTCTCTGACACCGTTTTTGGGCCACCAACATTTTCTGGACTTTAGTGGGTCTAGGATTCCTGTAAACCTCTTTTTTTGGTCCTCCAAAGTTTTCAACATTTTTGCAGGCCTAAGATGCATTTGTAGGCCTTTTTTGGGCTGCTGACATATTCTGAACTTTCAGCGGTGTAGGATGCATTTTTCGTGCCCAAAACATTTTTGGGAAATTCAGTGGTCTAGAATGCAGGTTAATGCCCTTTTCAGGTTGCAAATGTTTTTGGGACATTCAGAGCTCTCTGGCAGAGTTTTTGGGCCACCAACATTTCTTAGACTTTAGAGGTGCTAGGATGCCTGTCGTAGGCCTTTCAACATTTTTGCAGGCCTAAGATGCATTTTAAAGCCTTTTTTGGGATGCTAACATATTCTGAACATTCAGGGGTGTATGATGCATTATTCGTGCAAAAATATTTTTGGGAATTTCAGTGGTCTAGGATGCGGTTTAATGCCCCTTTCAGGCTGCACATGTTTTTGGGACATTCAAAGCTCTCTGACAAAGTTTTTGGACCACCAACTTTTTCTGTACTTCAGGGGTTCTAGGATGCCTGTAAACCCCTATTTTGGGCCTCCAAAGTTTTCAACATTTTTGCAGGCATAAGATGCATTTTAAAGCCTTTTTTGGGCTGTTAACATATTCTTGAACTTTCAGGGGTGTATGATGCATTTTTCGTGCAAGAATATTTTTGGGAATTTCAGTGGTCTAGGATGCGGTTTAATGCCCCTTTCAGGCTGCACATGTTTTTGGGACATTCAAAGCTCTCTGACAAAGTTTTTGGACCACCAACATTTTCTGTACTTCAGGGGTTCTAGGATGCCTGTAAACCCCTTTTTTGGGCGTCCGAAGTTTTCAACATTTTTGCAGGCCTAAGATGCATTTTAAGGCCTTTTTTGGGCTGCTGACATATTCTGAACTTTCAGGGGTGTAGGATGCATTTTTCGTGCCAAAAATATTTTTGGGAATTTCAGTGGTCTAGGATGCGGTTTAATGCCCCTTTCAGGCTGCATGTGTTTTTGGGACATTCAGAGCTCTCTGGCACAATTTTCGGCCACCAACATCTTCTGGATTTTAGGGGGTCTAAGATGCCTGCAAACTCCTTTTTTGGGCCTCCAACGTTATCAACATTTCTGCAGGCCTAAGAGGCATTTTAAAGCATTTTTTGGCCTGCTAACATATTCTGAACTTTCAGGGATGTAGGATGCATTTTTCGTGCCCAAAATATTTTTGGGAATTTCAGAGGTCTAGGATGTGGGTTAATGCCCCTTTCAGGTTGCAAATGTTTTTGGGACATTCAGAGCTTTCTGACACAGTTTTTGGGCCACCAACATTTTCTGGACTTTAGGGGGTCTAGGATGCCTGTAAACCCCTTTTTTGGGGCTCCAAAGTTTTCAACATTTTTGCACGGCTAAGGTGCATTTCAGGGCCTTTTTGGGGATGCCAACATATTCTGAACTTTCAGGGGTGTAGGATGCATTTTTTGTGCCCAAAATATTTTTGGGAATTTCAGTGGTCTAGGATGCGGGTTAATGCCTCTTTCCGGCTGCAAATGTTTTAAGGACATTCAGAGCTCTCTGGCACAGTTTTTGGGCCACCAACATTTTCTGGACTTTAGGGGGTCTAGGATGCCTGTAAACCCCTTTTTTGGGGCCTCTAAAGTTTTCAATATTTTTGGTGGCCTAAGATGCATTTTAAGGTCTTTTTTGGGCTGCTAACATATTCTGAACTTTCAGGGGTGTAGGATGCATTTTTCATGCCCAAAATATTTTTGGGAATTTCATTGATCTAGAATGCGGGTTAATGCCCCTATCAGGCTGCAAATGTTTTGGGACATTTAGAGCTCTCTGACACAGTTTATGGGCCACCAACATTTTCTGGACTTTTGGGGGTCTAGGATGCCTGTAAACCCCTTTTTTGGGCCTCCAAAGTTTTCAACATTTTTGCAGAGCTAAAATGCATTTTAAGGCCTTTTTTGGGATGCCAACATATTCTGAACATTCAGGGGTGCAGCATGCATTTTCCGTGCCCAAAATATTTTTGGGAATTTCAGTGGTCTAGGATGCGGGTTAATGCCTCTTTCCGGCTGCAAATGTTTTAAGGACATTCAGAGCTCTCTGGCACAGTTTTTGGGCCACCAACATTTTCTGGACTTTAGGGGGGTCTAGGATGCCTGTAAATCCCTTTTTTGGGCCTCTAAAGTTTTCAATATTTTTGGAGGCCTGAAATGCATTTTGCGGTCGTTTTTGGGCTGCCAACATATTCTGAACTTACAGGGGTGTAGGATGCATTTTTCGTGCCCAAAATATTTTTGGGAATTTCGGTGGTCTAGTATGCGGGTTAATGCCCCTTTCGGGCTGCAATTGTTGTTGGGACATTCAGAGCTCTCTGGCACAGTTTTCAGGCCACCAACATTTTCTGGACTTTAGGGGGTCTAGGATGCCTGTAAACCCCTTTTTTGGGCCTCCAAAGTTTTCAACATTTTTGCAGGCATAAGATGCATTTTAAAGCCTTTTTTGGGCTATTAACATAGTCTTGAACTTTCAGGGGTGTATGATGCATTTTTCGTGCAAAAATATTTTTGGGAATTTCAGTGGTCTAGGATGCGGTTTAATGCCCCTTTCAGGCTGCACATGTTTTTGCGACATTCAAAGCTCTCTGACAAAGTTTCTGGACCACCAACATTTTCTGTACTTCAGGGGTTCTAGGATGCCTGTAAACCCCTTTTTTGGGCGTCCGAAGTTTTCAACATTTTTGCAGGCCTAAGATGCATTTGAAGGCCTTTTTTGGGCTGCTGACATATTCTGAACTTTCAGGGGTGTAGAATGCATTTTTCGTGCAAAAATATTTTTGGGAATTTCAGTGGTCTAGGATGCGGTTTAATGCCCCTTTCAGGCTGCACATGTTTTTGGGACATTCAAAGCTCTCTGACAAAGTTTTTGGACCACCAACATTTTCTGTACTTCAGGGGTTCTAGGATGCCTGCAAACCCCTTTTTTGGGCGTCCGAGGTTTTCAACATTTTTGCAGGTCTAAGATGCATTTTAAGGCCTTTTCTGGGCTGCTGACATATTCTAAACTTTCAGGGGTGTAGGATGCATTTTTCGTGCCAAAAATATTTTGGGAATTTCAGTGGTCTAGGATGCGGTTTAATGCCCCTTTCAGGCTGCATGTGTTTTTTTGACATTCAGAACTCTCTGGCACAATTTTCGGCCACCAACATCTTCTGGATTTTAGGGGGTCTAAGAAGCCTGTAAACCCCTTTTTTGGGCCTCCAAAGTTATCAACATTTGTGCAGGCCTAAGATGCATTTTAAAGCATTTTTTGGCCTGCTAACATATTCTGAACTTTCAGGGTTGTAGGATGCATTTTTCGTGCCCAAAATATTTTTGGGAATTTCAGAGGTCTAGGATGTGGGTTAATACCACTTTCAGGTTGCAAATGTTTTTGGGACATTCAGAGCTCTCTGACACAGTTTTTGGGCCACCAACATTTTCTGGGCTTTAGGGGGTCTAGGATGCCTGTAAACCCCTTTTTTGGGGCTCCAAAGTTTTCAACATTTTTGCACGGCTAAGATGCATTTTAAGGCCTTTTTGGGGATGCCAACATATTCTGAACTTTCAGGGGTGTAGGATGCATTTTATGTGCCCAAAATATTTGTGAGAATTTCAGTGGTCTAGGATGCGGGTTAATGCCCCTTTCAGGCTGCAAATGTTTTTGGGACATTTAGAGCTCTCTGACACAGTTTTTGGTCCACCAACATTTTCTGGACTTTTGGGGGTCTAGGATGCCTGTTAACCCCCTTTTTGAGCCTCCAAAGTTTTCAACATTTTTGCAGGCCTAAGATGCATTCTAAGGCCTGTTTTGGGCTGCTAACATATTCTAAATATCAGGGGTGTAGGATGCATTTTACGTGCCTAAAATCTTTTTGGGAATTTCAGTGGTCTAGGATGCGGGTTAATGCCCCTTTCGAGCTGCAAATGTTTTTGGGACATTCAGAGCTCTCTGGCACAGTTTTTGGGCCACCAACATTTTCTGGACTTTAGGGGGTCGAGGATGCCTGTAAACCCCTTATTTGGGCCTCCAAAGTTTTCAACATTTTTGCAGGCCTAAGATACATTTTAAGGCCTTTTTTGGGCTGCTAACATATTCTGAACTTTCAGGGGTGTAGGATACATTTTTCGTGCCCAAAATATTTTTGGAAATTTCAGAGGTCTGGGATGTGGGTTAATGCCCTTTCCAGGCTGCAAATGTTTTTAGAACATTCAGAGCTCTCTGACACAGTTTTTGGGCCACCAACATTTTCTGGACTTTAGGGGGTCTAGGATGCCTGTAAACCCGTTTTTTGGGCCTGCAAAGTTTTCAACATTTTTGCAGGCCTAAGATGCATTTTAAGGCCTTTTTTGGGCTGCTAACATATTCTGAACTTTCAGGGGTGTAGGATACATTTTTCGTGCCCAAAATATTTTTGGAAATTTCAGAGGTCTGGGATGTGGGTTAATGCCCTTTCCAGGCTGCAAATGTTTTTAGAACATTCAGAGCTCTCTGACACAGTTTTTGGGCCACCAACATTTTCTGGACTTTAGGGGGTCTAGGATGCCTGTAAACCCGTTTTTTGGGCCTGCAAAGTTTTCAACATTTTTGCAGGCCTAAGATGCATTTTAAGGCCTTTTTTGGGATGCCAACATATTCTGAATTTACAGGGGTTTAGGATGCATTTTTGGTGCCCAACATATTTTTGGGAATTTCAGTGGTCTAGTATGCGGGTTAATGCCCCTTTCGGGCTGCAATTGTTGTTGGGACATTCAGAGCTCTCTGGCACAGTTTTCAGGCCACCAACATTTTCTGGACTTTAGGGGGTCTAGGATGCCTGTAAACCCCTTTTTTGGGCCTCCAAAGTTTTCAACATTTTTGCAGGCATAAGATGCATTTTAAAGCCTTTTTTGGGCTATTAACATAGTCTTGAACTTTCAGGGGTGTATGATGCATTTTTCGTGCAAAAATATTTTTTGGGAATTTCAGTGGTCTAGGATGCGGTTTAATGCCCCTTTCAGGCTGCACATGTTTTTGGGACATTCAAAGCTCTCTGACAAAGTTTTTGGACCACCAACATTTTCTGTACTTCAGGGGTTCTAGGATGCCTGCAAACCCCTTTTTTGGGCGTCCGAGGTTTTCAACATTTTTGCAGGTCTAAGATGCATTTTAAGGCCTTTTCTGGGCTGCTGACATATTCTAAACTTTCAGGGGTGTAGGATGCATTTTTCGTGCCAAAAATATTTTGGGAATTTCAGTGGTCTAGGATGCGGTTTAATGCCCCTTTCAGGCTGCATGTGTTTTTTTGACATTCAGAACTCTCTGGCACAATTTTCGGCCACCAACATCTTCTGGATTTTAGGGGGTCTAAGAAGCCTGTAAACCCCTTTTTTGGGCCTCCAAAGTTATCAACATTTGTGCAGGCCTAAGATGCATTTTAAAGCATTTTTTGGCCTGCTAACATATTCTGAACTTTCAGGGTTGTAGGATGCATTTTTCGTGCCCAAAATATTTTTGGGAATTTCAGATGTCTAGGATGTGGGTTAATACCCCTTTCAGGTTGCAAATGTTTTTGGGACATTCAGAGCTCTCTGACACAGTTTTTGGGCCACCAACATTTTCTGGGCTTTAGGGGGTCTAGGATGCCTGTAAACCCCTTTTTTGGGGCTCCAAAGTTTTCAACATTTTTGCACGGCTAAGATGCATTTTAAGGCCTTTTTGGGGATGCCAACATATTCTGAACTTTCAGGGGTGTAGGATGCATTTTATGTGCCCAAAATATTTGTGAGAATTTCAGTGGTCTAGGATGCGGGTTAATGCCCCTTTCAGGCTGCAAATGTTTTTGGGACATTTAGAGCTCTCTGACACAGTTTTTGGTCCACCAACATTTTCTGGACTTTTGGGGGTCTAGGATGCCTGCTAACCCCCTTTTTGAGCCTCCAAAGTTTTCAACATTTTTGCAGGCCTAAGATGCATTCTAAGGCCTGTTTTGGGCTGCTACCATATTCTAAATATCAGGGGTGTAGGATGCATTTTACGTGCCTAAAATCTTTTTGGGAATTTCAGTGGTCTAGGATGCGGGTTAATGCCCCTTTCGAGCTGCAAATGTTTTTGGGACATTCAGAGCTCTCTGGCACAGTTTTTGGGCCACCAACATTTTCTGGACTTTAGGGGGTCGAGGATGCCTGTAAACCCCTTATTTGGGCCTCCAAAGTTTTCAACATTTTTGCAGGCCTAAGATACATTTTAAGGCCTTTTTTGGGCTGCTAACATATTCTGAACTTTCAGGGGTGTAGGATACATTTTTCGTGCCCAAAATATTTTTGGAAATTTCAGAGGTCTGGGATGTGGGTTAATGCCCTTTCCAGGCTGCAAATGTTTTTAGAACATTCAGAGCTCTCTGACACAGTTTTTGGGCCACCAACATTTTCTGGACTTTAGGGGGTCTAGGATGCCTGTAAACCCGTTTTTTGGGCCTGCAAAGTTTTCAACATTTTTGCAGGCCTAAGATGCATTTTAAGGCCTTTTTTGGGATGCCAACATATTCTGAACTTACAGGGGTTTAGGATGCATTTTTGGTGCCCAACATATTTTTGGGAATTTCAGTGGTCTAGTATGCGGGTTAATGCCCCTTTCGGGCTGCAATTGTTGTTGGGACATTCAGAGCTCTCTGGCACAGTTTTCAGGCCACCAACATTTTCTGGACTTTAGGGGGTCTAGGATGCCTGTAAACCCCTTTTTTGGGCCTCCAAAGTTTTCAACATTTTTGCAGGCATAAGATGCATTTTAAAGCCTTTTTTGGGCTATTAACATAGTCTTGAACTTTCAGGGGTGTATGATGCATTTTTCGTGCAAAAATATTTTTGGGAATTTCAGTGGTCTAGGATGCGGTTTAATGCCCCTTTCAGGCTGCACATGTTTTTGCGACATTCAAAGCTCTCTGACAAAGTTTTTGGACCACCAACATTTTCTGTACTTCAGGGGTTCTAGGATGCCTGTAAACCCCTTTTTTGGGCGTCCGAAGTTTTCAACATTTTTGCAGGCCTAAGATGCATTTGAAGGCCTTTTTTGGGCTGCTGACATATTCTGAACTTTCAGGGGTGTAGAATGCATTTTTCGTGCAAAAATATTTTTGGGAATTTCAGTGGTCTAGGATGTGGGTTTAATGCCCCTTTCAGGCTGCACATGTTTTTGGGACATTCAAAGCTCTCTGACAAAGTTTTTGGACCACCAACATTTTCTGTACTTCAGGGGTTCTAGGATGCCTGCAAACCCCTTTTTTGGGCGTCCGAGGTTTTCAACATTTTTGCACGGCTAAGATGCATTTTAAGGCCTTTTTGGGGATGCCAACATATTCTGAACTTTCAGGGGTGTAGGATGCATTTTTCGTGCCAAAAATATTTTGGGAATTTCAGTGGTCTAGGATGCGGTTTAATGCCCCTTTCAGGCTGCATGTGTTTTTTTGACATTCAGAACTCTCTGGCACAATTTTCGGCCACCAACATCTTCTGGATTTTAGGGGGTCTAAGAAGCCTGTAAACCCCTTTTTTGGGCCTCCAAAGTTATCAACATTTGTGCAGGCCTAAGATGCATTTTAAAGCATTTTTTGGCCTGCTAACATATTCTGAACTTTCAGGGTTGTAGGATGCATTTTTCGTGCCCAAAATATTTTTGGGAATTTCAGAGGTCTAGGATGTGGGTTAATACCCCTTTCAGGTTGCAAATGTTTTTGGGACATTCAGAGCTCTCTGACACAGTTTTTGGGCCACCAACATTTTCTGGGCTTTAGGGGGTCTAGGATGCTTGTAAACCCCTTTTTTGGGGCTCCAAAGTTTTCAACATTTTTGCACGGCTAAGATGCATTTTAAGGCCTTTTTGGGGATGCCAACATATTCTGAACTTTCAGGGGTGTAGGATGCATTTTATGTGCCCAAAATATTTGTGAGAATTTCAGTGGTCTAGGATGCGGGTAAATGCCCCTTTCAGGCTGCAAATGTTTTTGGGACATTTAGAGCTCTCTGACACAGTTTTTGGTCCACCAACATTTTCTGGACTTTTGGGGGTCTAGGATGCCTGTTAGCCCCCTTTTTGAGCCTCCAAAGTTTTCAACATTTTTGCAGGCCTAAGATGCATTCTAAGGCCTGTTTTGGGCTGCTAACATATTCTAAACATCAGGGGTGTAGGATGCATTTTACGTGCCTAAAATCTTTTTGGGAATTTCAGTGGTCTAGGATGCGGGTTAATGCCCCTTTCGGGCTGCAAATGTTTTTGGGACATTCAGAGCTCTCTGGCACAGTTTTTGGGCCACCAACATTTTCTGGACTTTAAGGGGTCGAGGATGCCTGTAAACCCCTTATTTGGGCCTACAAAGTTATCAACATTTTTGCAGGCCTAAGATACATTTTAAGGCCTTTTTTGGGCTGCTAACATATTCTGAACTTTCAGGGGTGTAGGATACATTTTTCGTGCCCAAAATATTTTTGGAAATTTCAGAGGTCTGGGATGTGGGTTAATGCCCCTTCCAGGCTGCAAATGTTTTTAGAACATTCAGAGCTCTCTGACACAGTTTTTGGGCCACCAACATTTTCTGGACTTTAGGGGGTCTAGGATGCCTGTAAACCCGTTTTTTGGGCCTGCAAAGTTTTCAACATTTTTGCAGGCCTAAGATGCATTTTAAGGCCTTTTTTGGGATGCCAACATATTCTGAACTTACAGGGGTTTAGGATGCATTTTTGGTGCCCAACATATTTTTGGGAATTTCAGTGGTCTAGTATGTGGGTTAATGCCCCTTTCGGGCTGCACATGTTTTTGGGACATTCAGAGCTCTCTGGCACAGTTTTTGGGCCACCAACATTTTCTGGACTTTGGGGGGTCTAGGATGCCTGTAAACCCCTTTTTTGGGCCTCCAAAGTTTTCAACATTTTTGCATGCCTAAGATGCATTCTAAGGCCTGTTTTGGGCTGCTAACATATTCTGAACATCAGGGGTGTAGGATGCATTTTACGTGCCTAAAATCTTTTTGGGAATTTCAGTGGTCTAGGATGCGGGTTAATGCCCCTTTCAGGTTGCAAATGTTTTTGGGACATTCAGAGCTCTCCGGCACAGTTTTTGGGCCACCAACATTTTCTGATTTTCTGGACTTCAGGGGGTCTAGGGTGCCCGTCTTAGGCCTTTCAACATTTTTGCAGGCCTAAGATGCATTTTAAGGCCTTCTTTGGGCTGCTAACATATTCTGAACTTTCAGGGGTGTAGGATGCATTTTTCGTGCACAAAACATTTTTGGGAAATTCAGTGGTCTAGAATGCGGGTTAATGCCCCTTTCAGGTTGCAAAAGTTTTTGGGACATTCACAGCTCTCCGGCATAGTTTTTGGGCCACCAACATTTTCTGGACTTTAGGGGGTCTAGGATGCCTGTTAACCCCCTTTTTGGGCCTCCAAAGTTTTCAACATTTTTGCAGGCCTAAGATGCATTTTAAGGCCTTCTTTGGGCTGCTAACATATTCTGAACTTTCAGGGGTGTAGGATGCATTTTTTGTGCCCAAAACATTTTTGGGAAATTCAGTGGTCTAGAATGCGGGTTAATGCCCCTTTCAGGTTGCAAATGATTTTGGGACATTCAGAGCTCTCTGGCACAGTTTTTGGGCCACCAACATTTTCTGGACTTTACGGGTTCTAGGATGCCTGTAAACCCCTTTTTTGGTCCTCCAAAGTTATCAACATTTTTGCAGGCCTAAGATGCATTTTAAAGCATTTTTGGGATGCTAACATATTCTGAACTTTTAGGGGTATAGGATGCATTTTTCGTGCCAAAAATATTTTTGGGAATTTCAGTGGTCTAGAATGCGGTTTAATGCCACTTTCAGGCTGCACGTGTTTTTGGGACATTCAGAGCTCTCTGGCACAGTTTTCGGCCACCAACATTTTCTGGATTTTAGGGGGTCTAAGATGCCTGTAAACCCCTTTTTTGGGCCTCCAAAGTTATCAACATTTGTGCAGGCCTAAGATGCATTATAAAGCATTTTTTTGGGCTGCTAACATATTCTGAACTTTCAGGTGTGTAGGATGCATTTTTCATGCACAAAACATATTTGGGAAATTCAGTGGTCTAGAATGCGGGTTAATGCCCCTATCAGCCTGCAAATGTTTTTGGGACATTTAGAGCTCTCTGACACAGTTTATGGGCCACCAACATTTTCTGGACTTTTGGGGGTCTAGGATGCCTGTAAACCCCTTTTTTGGGCCTCCAAAGTTTTCAACATTTTTGCAGAGCTAAAATGCATTTTAAGGCCTTTTTTGGGATGCCAACATATTCTGAACTTTCAGGGGTGCAGCATGCATTTTCCATGCCCAAAACATTTTTGGGAATTTCAGTGCTCTAGGATGCGGGTTAATGCCCCTTTCGGGCTGCAAATGTTTTTAGGACATTCAGAGCTCTCTGGCACAGTTTTTGGGCCACCAACATTTTCTGGACTTTAGGGGGGTCTAGGATGCCTGTAAACCCCTTTTTTGGGCCTCTTAAGTTTTCAATATTTTTGGAGGCCTAAGATGCATTCTAAGGCCTTGTTTGGGATGCCAACATATTCTGAACTTTCAGGGGTGTTGGATGCATTTTTTGTGCCAAAAATATTTTTGGGAATTTCAATGGTGTAGTATGCGGTTTAATGCACCTTTCAGGCTGCACATGTTTTTGTGACATTCGGAGCTCTCTGACACCGTTTTTGGGCCACCAACATTTTCTGGAATTTAGAGGGTCTAGGATGCCTGTAAACCCCTTTTTTGGGCCTCTAAAGTTTTCAATATTTTTGGAGGCCTAAAATGCATTTTAAGGTTGTTTTTGGGCTGCCAACATATTCTGAACTCACAGGGGTGTAGGATGCATTTTTCGTGCCCAAAATATTTTTGGGAATTTCAGTGGTCTAGGATGATGGTTAATGCCCCTTTCAGGCTGCAAATGTTTTTGGGTCATTCAGAGCTCTCTGGCACAGTTTTTGGGCCACCAACATTTTCTGGACTTTACGGGTTCTAGGATGCCTGTAAACCTCTTTTTTGGTCCTCCAAAGTTATCAACATTTTTGCAGGCCTAAGATGCATTTTAAAGCATTTTTGGGCTGCTAACATATTCTGAACTTTTAGGGGTATAGGATGCATTTTTCGTGCCAAAATTTTCTTTGGGAATTTCAGAGGTCTAGGATGCGGTTTAATGCCCCTTTCAGGCTGCATGTGTTTTTGGGACATTCAGAGCTCTCTGGCACAGTTTTCGGCCACCAACATTTTCTGGATTTTAGGGGGTCTAAGATGCGTAAACCCCTTTTTTGGGCCTCCAAAGTTATCAACATTTGTGCAGGCCTAAGATGCATTTTAAAGCATTTTTTGGGCTGCTAACATATTCTGAACTTTCAGGGGTGTAGGATGCATTTTTCGTGCACAAAACATTTTTGGGAAATTCAGTGGTCTAGAATGCGGGTTAATGCCCCTTTCAGGTTGCAAAAGTTTTTGGGACATTCAGAGCTCTCCGGCACAGTTTTTGGGCCACCAACATTTTCTGGACTTTAGGGGGTCTACGATGCCTGTATACCCCTTTTTTTGGGCCTCCAAAGTTTTCAACATTTTTGCACGGCTAAGATGCATTTTAGGGCCTTTTTGGGGATGCCAACATATTCTGAACTTTCAGGGGTGTAGGATGCATTTTTCGTGCCCAAAATATGTTTGGGAAATTCAGTGGTCTAGAATGTGGGTTAATGCCCCTTTCAGGTTGCAAATGTTTTGGGACATTTAGAGCTCTCTGACACAGTTTTTGGGCCACCAACATTTTCTGGATTTTTGGGGTCTAGGATGCCTGTAAACCCCTGTTTTGGGCCTCCAAACTTTTCAACATTTTTGCAGAGCTAAAATGCATTTTAAGGCCTTTTTGGGATGCTAACATATTCTGAACTTTCAGGGGTGTAGCATGCATTTTTCGTGCCCAAAATATTTTTGGGAATTTCAGTGGTCTAGGATGCGGGTTAATGCCTCTTTCGGGCTGCAAATGTTTTTAGGACACTCAGAGCTCTCTGGCACAGTTTTTGGGCCACCAACATTTTCTGGACTTTAGGGGGGTCTAGGATGCCTGTAAACCCCTTTTTTGGGCCTCTAAAGTTTTCAATATTTTTGGAGGCCTAAAATGCATTTTAAGGTCGTTTTTGGGCTGCCAACATATTCTGAACTTTCAGGGGGGTAGGATGCATTTTTCATGCTCAAAATATTTTTGGGAATTTCAGTGGTCTAGGGTGCGGGTTAATGTCCCTTTCATTCTTCAAATGTTTTTGGGACATTCAGAGCTCCCTGGCACTGTTTTTGGCCCACCAACATTTTCTGGACTTTAGGGGGTCTAGGATGCCTGTAAACCCCTTTTTTGGGCCTCCAAAGTTTTCAACATTTTTGCAGAGCTAAGATTCATTTTAAGGCCTTTTTTGGGATGCCAACATATTCTGAACTTTCAGGGGTATAGGATGCATTTTTCGTGCCAAAAATATTTTTGGGAATTTCAATGGTGTAGTATGCGGTTTAATGCACCTTTCAGGCTGCACGTGTTTTTGTGCCATTCGGAGCTCTCTGATACCGTTTTTGGGCCACCAACATTTTCTGGACTTTAGTGGGTCTAGGATGCCTGTAAACCTCTTTTTTTGGTCCTCCAAAGTTTTCAACATTTTTGCAGGCCTAAGATGCATTTGTAGGCCTTTTTTGGGCTGCTGACATATTCTGAACTTTCAGGGGTGTAGGATGCATTTTTCGTGCCCAAAACATTTTTGGGAAATTCGTGGTCTAGAATGCAGGTTAATGCCCCTTTCAGGTTGCAAATGTTTTTGGGACATTCAGAGCTCTCTGGCACAGTTTTTGGGCCACCAACATTTCGTAGACTTTAGAGGTTCTAGGATGCCTGTCTTAGGCCTTTCAATATTTTTGCAGGCCTAAGATGCATTTTAAAGCCTTTTTTGGGATGCTAACACATTCTGAACTTTCAGGGGTGTATGATGCATTTTTCGTGCAAAAATATTTTTGGGAATTTCAGTGGTCTAGGATGCGGATTAATGCCCCTTTCAGGCTGCACATGTTTTTGGGACATTCAAAGCTCTCTGACAAAGTTTTTGGACCACCAACATTTTCTGTACTTCAGGGGTTCTAGGATGCCTGTAAACCCCTTTTTTGGGCCTCCAAAGTTTTCAACGTTTTTGCAGGCATAAGATGCATTTTAAAGCCTTTTTTGGGCTGCTAACATATTCTTGAACTTTCAGGGGTGTATGATGCATTTTTCGTGCAAAAATATTTTTGGGAATTTCAGTGGTCTAGGATGCGGTTTAATGCCCCTTTCAGGCTGCACATGTTTTTGGGACATTCAAAGCTCTCTGACAAAGTTTTTGGACCACCAACATTTTCTGTACTTCAGGGGTTCTAGGATGCCTGTAAACCTCTTTTTTGGGCGTCCGAAGTTTTCAACATTTTTGCAGCCCTAAGATGCATTTTAAGACCTTTTTGGGCTGCTGACATATTCTAAACATTCAGGGATGTAGGATGCATTTTTCGTGCTAAAAATATTTTTGGGAATTTCAGTGGTCTAGGATGCGGGTTAATGCCCCTTTCAGGTTGCAAATGTTTTTGGGACATTCAGAGCTCTCGGCACAGTTTTTGGGCCACCAACATTTTCTGATTTTCTGGACTTCAGGGGGTCTAGGGTGCCTGTTTTAGGCCTTTCAACATTTTTGCAGGCCTAAAATGCATTTTAAAGCCTTTTTTGGGATGCTAACATATTCTGAACTTTCAGGGGTATAGGATGCATTTTTCGTGCCCAAAATATTTTTGGGGAAATTCAGTGGTCTAGAATGCGGGTTAATGCACCTTTCAGGCTCTAAATGTTTTTGGGACATTCAGAGCTCTCTGGCACAATTTTTGGGCCACCAACATTTTCTGGACTTTAGGGGTTCTAGGATGCCTGTAAACCTCTTTTTTTGGTCCTCCAAAGTTTTCAACATTTTTGCAGGCCTAAGATGCATTTGTAGGCCTTTTTTGGGCTGCTGACATATTCTGAACTTTCAGGGGTGTAGGATGCATTTTTCGTGCCCAAAACATTTTTGGGAAATTCGTGGTCTAGAATGCAGGTTAATGCCCCTTTCAGGTTGCAAATGTTTTTGGGACATTCAGAGCTCTCTGGCACAGTTTTTGGGCCACCAACATTTCGTAGACTTTAGAGGTTCTAGGATGCCTGTCTTAGGCCTTTCAATATTTTTGCAGGCCTAAGATGCATTTTAAAGCCTTTTTTGGGATGCTAACACATTCTGAACTTTCAGGGGTGTATGATGCATTTTTCGTGCAAAAATATTTTTGGGAATTTCAGTGGTCTAGGATGCGGATTAATGCCCCTTTCAGGCTGCACATGTTTTTGGGACATTCAAAGCTCTCTGACAAAGTTTTTGGACCACCAACATTTTCTGTACTTCAGGGGTTCTAGGATGCCTGTAAACCCCTTTTTTGGGCCTCCAAAGTTTTCAACGTTTTTGCAGGCATAAGATGCATTTTAAAGCCTTTTTTGGGCTGCTAACATATTCTTGAACTTTCAGGGGTGTATGATGCATTTTTCGTGCAAAAATATTTTTGGGAATTTCAGTGGTCTAGGATGCGGTTTAATGCCCCTTTCAGGCTGCACATGTTTTTGGGACATTCAAAGCTCTCTGACAAAGTTTTTGGACCACCAACATTTTCTGTACTTCAGGGGTTCTAGGATGCCTGTAAACCTCTTTTTTGGGCGTCCGAAGTTTTCAACATTTTTGCAGCCCTAAGATGCATTTTAAGACCTTTTTTGGGCTGCTGACATATTCTAAACATTCAGGGATGTAGGATGCATTTTTCGTGCCAAAAATATTTTTGGGAATTTCAGTGGTCTAGGATGCGGGTTAATGCCCCTTTCAGGTTGCAAATGTTTTTGGGACATTCAGAGCTCTCGGCACAGTTTTTGGGCCACCAACATTTTCTGATTTTCTGGACTTCAGGGGGTCTAGGGTGCCTGTTTTAGGCCTTTCAACATTTTTGCAGGCCTAAAATGCATTTTAAAGCCTTTTTTGGGATGCTAACATATTCTGAACTTTCAGGGGTATAGGATGCATTTTTCGTGCCCAAAATATTTTTGGGGAAATTCAGTGGTCTAGAATGCGGGTTAATGCACCTTTCAGGCTCTAAATGTTTTTGGGACATTCAGAGCTCTCTGGCACAATTTTTGGGCCACCAACATTTTCTGGACTTTAGGGGTTCTAGGATGCCTGTAAACCCCTTTTTTGGGCCTCCAAAGTTATCAACATTTTTGCAGGCCTAAGATGCATTTTAAAGCATTTTTGGGCTGCTAACATATTCTGAACTTTTAGGGGTATAGGATGCATTTTTCGTGCCAAAAATATTTTTGGGAATTTCAGTGGTC
The DNA here is from genome assembly GCF_040938575.1 of Ambystoma mexicanum. Classification (NCBI taxonomy): domain Eukaryota; kingdom Metazoa; phylum Chordata; class Amphibia; order Caudata; family Ambystomatidae; genus Ambystoma; species Ambystoma mexicanum. The sequence goes on from NC_090940.1 coordinate 605,957,740, forward strand.
TAGGATGCGGTTTAATGCCCCTTTCAGGCTGCACGTGTTTTTGGGACATTCAGAGCTCTCTGGCACAGTTTTCGGGCCACCAACATTTTCTGGACTTTAGGGGGTCTAGGATGCCTGTAAACCCCTTTTTTGGGCCTCTAAAGTTTTCAATTTTTTTGCTGGCCTAAGATGCATTTTAAGGTCTTTTTTGGGCTGCTAACATATTCTGAACTTTCAGGGGTGTAGGATGCATTTTTCATGCCCAAAATATTTTTGGGAATTTCATTGATCTAGAATGCGGGTTAATGCCCCTATCAGGCTGCAAATGTTTTTGGGACATTTAGAGCTCTCTGACACAGTTTTTGGGCCACCAACATTTTCTGGACTTTAGGGGGGTCTAGGATGCCTGTAAACCCATTTATTGGGACTCTAAAGTTTTCAATATTTCAGGAAGCCTAAAATGCATTTTAAGGTCGTTTTTGGGCTGCCAACATATTCTGAACTTTCAGGGGTGTAGGATGCATTTTTCATGCCCAAAATATTTTTGGGAATTTCACTGGTCTAGGGTGCGGGTTAATGCCCCTTTCAGTCTTCAAATGTTTTTGGGACATTCAGAGCTCCCTGGCACTGTTTTTGGCCCACCAACATTTTCTGGACTTTATGGGGTCTAGGATGCCTGTAAACCCCTTTTTTGGGCCTCCAAAGTTTTCAACATTTTTGCAGGGCTAAGATTCATTTTAAGGCCTTTTTTGGGCTGCTGACATATTCTGAACTTTCAGGGGTGTAGGATGCATTTTTCATGCCCAAAACATTTTTGGGAAATTCAGTGGTCTAGAATGCAGGTTAATGCCCCTTTCAGGTTGCAATTGTTTTTGGGACATTCAGAGCTCTCTGGCACAGTTTTTGGGCCACCAACATTTCTTAGACTTTAGAAGTTCTAGGATGCCTGTCTTAGGCCTTTCAACATTTTTGCAGGCCTAAGATGCATTTTAAAGCCTTTTTTGGGATGCTAACATATTCTGAACATTCAGGGGGGTATGATGCATTTTTCGTGCAAAAATATTTTTGGGAATTTCAGTGGTCTAGGATGCGGTTTAATGCCCCTTTCAGGCTGCACATGTTTTTGGGACATTCAAAGCTCTCTGACAAAGTTTTTGGACCACCAACATTTTCTGTACTTCAGGGGTTCTAGGATGTCTGTAAACCCCTATTGTGGGCCTCCAAAGTTTTCAATATTTTTGCAGGCATAAGATGCATTTTAAAGCCTTTTTTGGGCTGCTATCATATTCTTGAACTTTCAGGGGTGTATGATGCATTTTTCGTGCAAAAATATTTTTGGGCATTTCAGTGGTCTAGGATGCGGTTTAATGCCACTTTCAGGCTGCACATGTTTTAGGGACATTCAAAGCTCTCTGACAAAGTTTTTGGACCACCAACATTTTCTGTACTTCAGGGGTTCTAGGATGCCTGTAAACCCGTTTTTTGGGCGTCCGAAGTTTTCAACATTTTTGCAGGCCTAAGATGCATTTTAAGGCCTTTTTTGGGCTGCTGACATATTCTGAACTTTCCGGGGTGTAGGATGCATTTTTCGTGCCAAAAATATTTTTGGGAATTTCAGTGGTCTAGGATGCGGTTTAATGCCCCTTTCAGGCTGCATGTGTTTTTGGGACATTCAGAGCTCTCTGGCACAATTCTCGGCCACCAACATCTTCTGGATTTTAGGGTGTCTAAGATGCCTGTAAACCCCTTTTTTGGGCCTCCAAAGTTATCAACATTTCTGCAGGCCTAAGATGCATTTTAAAGCATTTTTTGGCCTGCTAACATATTCTGAACTTTCAGGGGTGTAGGATGCATTTTTCGTGCCCAAAATATTTTTGGGAATTTCAGAGGTCTAGGATGTGGGTTAATGCCCCTTTCAGGTTGCAAATGTTTTTGGGACATTCAGAGCTCTCTGAGACAGTTTTTGGGCCACCAACATTTTCTGTACTTTAGGGGGTCTAGGATGCCTGTTAACTTCCTTTTTGAGCCTCCAAAGTTTTCAACATTTTTGCAGGCCTAAGATGCATTCTAAGGCCTGTTTTGGGCTGCTAACATATTCTGAACATCAGGGGTGTAGGATGCATTTTACGTGCCTAAAATCTATTTGGGAATTTCAGTGGTCTAGGATGCGGGTTAATGCCCCTTTCGGGCTGCAAATGTTTTTGGGACATTCAGAGCTCTCTGGCACAGTTTTTGGGCCACCAACATTTTCTGGACTTTAGGGGGTCGAGGATGCCTGTAAACCCCTTATTTGGGCCTCCAAAGTTTTCAACATTTTTGCAGGCCTAACATGCATTTTAAGGCCTTTTTGGGATGCTAACATATTCTGAACTTTCAGGGGTGTAGGATGCATTTTTCGTGGCCAAAATATTTTTGGGAACTTCAGTGGTCTAGGATGCGGGTTAATGCCCCTTTCAGGTTGCAAAGGTTTTTGGGACATTCAGAGCTCTCTCACACAGTTTTTGGGCCACCAACACTTTCTGGACTTTAGGGGGTCTAGGATGCCTGTAAACCCCTTTTTTAGGCCTCCAAAGTTTTCAACATTTTTGCAGGGCTAAGATGCATTTTAAGGCCTTTTTTGGGATGCCAACATATTCTGAACTTACAGGGGTTTAGGGTGCATTTTTGGTGCCCAACATATTTTTGGGAATTTCAGTGGTCTAGTATGTGGGTTAATGCCCCTTTCGGGCTGCACATGTTTTTGGGACATTCAGAGCTCTCTGGCACAGTTTTTGGGCCACCAACATTTTCTGGACTTTGGGGGGTCTAGGATGCCTGTAAACCCCTTTTTTGGGCCTCCAAAGTTTTCAACATTTTTGCATGCCTAAGATGCATTCTAAGGCCTGTTTTGGGCTGCTAACATATTCTGAACATCAGGGGTGTAGGATGCATTTTACGTGCCTAAAATCTTTTTGGGAAATTCAGTGGTCTAGAATGCGGGTTAATGCCCCTTTCAGGATGCAAAAGTTTTTGGGACATTCAGAGCTCTCCGGCACAGTTTTCGGGCCACCAACATTTTCTGGACTTTAGGGGGTCTAGGATGCCTGTAAACCCCTTTTTTTGGGCCTCCAAAGTTTTCAACATTTTTGCATGGCTAAGGTGCATTTTAGGGCCTTTTTGGGGATGCCAACATATTCTGAACTTTCAGGGGTGTAGGATGCATTTTTTGTGCCCAAAATATTTTTGGGAATTTCAGTGGTCTAGGATGCGGGTTAATGCCCCTTTCAGGCTGCAAATGTTTTTGGGACATTAAGAGCTCTCTGACACAGTTTTTGGGAAACCAACATTTTCTGGACTTTTGGGGGTCTAGGATGCCTGTTAACCCCCTTTTTGGGCCTCCAAAGTTTTCAACATTTTTGCAGGCCTAAGATGCATTTTAAGGCCTTCTTTGGGCTGCTAACATATTCTGAACTTTCAGGGGTGTAGGATGCATTTTTCGTGCCCAAAACATTTTTGGGAATTTCAGTGGTCTAGGATGCGGGTTAATGGACCTTTCAGGCTGCAAATGTTTTTGGGACATTTAGAGCTCTCTGACACAGTTTTTGGGCCACCAACATTTTCTGGACTTTTGGGGGTCTAGGATGCCTGTTAACCCCCTTTTTGAGCCTCCAAAGTTTTCAACATTTTTGCAGGCCTAAGATGCATTCTAAGGCCTGTTTTGGGCTGCTAACATATTCTGAACATCAGGGGTGTAGGATGCATTTTACGTGCCTAAAATCTTTTTGGGAATTTCAGTGGTCTAGGATGCGGGTTAATGCCCCTTTCAGGTTGCAAATGTTTTTGGGACATTCAGAGCTCTCTGACACCGTTTTTGGGCCACCAACATTTTCTGGACTTTAGTGGGTCTAGGATGCCTGTAAACCTCTTCTTTGGTCCTCCAAAGTTTTCAACATTTTTGCAGGCCTAAGATGCATTTGTAGGCCTTTTTTGGGCTGCTGACATATTCTGAACTTTCAGGGGTGTAGTGTGCATTTTTCGTGCCCAAAACATTTTTGGGAAATTCAGTGGTCTAGAATGCAGGTTAATGCCCCTTTCAGGTTGCAAATGTCTTTGGGACATTCAGAGCTCTCCTGCACAGTTTTTGGGCCACCAACATTTTCTGATTTTCTGGACTTCAGGGGGTCTAGGGTGCCCGTCTTAGGCCTTTCAACATTTTTGCAGGCCTAAGATGCATTTTAAGGCCTTCTTTGGGCTGCTAACATATTCTGAACTTTCAGGGGTGTAGGATGCATTTTTCATGCACAAAACATTTTTGGGAAATTCAGTGGTCTAGAATGCGGGTTAATGCCCCTTTCAGGATGCAAAAGTTTTTGGGACATTCAGAGCTCTCCGGCACAGTTTTTGGGCCACCAACATTTTCTGGACTTTAGGGGGTCTAGGATGCCTGTAAACCCCTTTATTTGGGCCTCCAAAGTTTTCAACATTTTTGCACGGCTAAGGTGCATTTTAGGGCCTTTTTGGGGATGCCAACATATTCTGAACTTTCAGGGGTGTAGGATGCATTTTTTGTGCCCAAAATATTTTTGGGAATTTCAGTGGTCTAGGATGCGGGTTAATGCCCCTTTCAGGCTGCAAATGTTTTTGGGACATTAAGAGCTCTCTGACACAGTTTTTGGGAAACCAACATTTTCTGGACTTTTGGGGGTCTAGGATGCCTGTTAACCCCCTTTTTGGGCCTCCAAAGTTTTCAACATTTTTGCAGGCCTAAGATGCATTTTAAGGCCTTCTTTGGGCTGCTAACATATTCTGAACTTTCAGGGGTGTAGGATGCATTTTTCGTGCCCAAAACATTTTTGGGAATTTCAGTGGTCTAGGATGCGGGTTAATGGACCTTTCAGGCTGCAAATGTTTTTGGGACATTTAGAGCTCTCTGACACAGTTTTTGGGCCACCAACATTTTCTGGACTTTTGGGGGTCTAGGATGCCTGTTAACCCCCTTTTTGAGCCTCCAAAGTTTTCAACATTTTTGCAGGCCTAAGATGCATTCTAAGGCCTGTTTTGGGCTGCTAACATATTCTGAACATCAGGGGTGTAGGATGCATTTTACGTGCCTAAAATCTTTTTGGGAATTTCAGTGGTCTAGGATGCGGGTTAATGCCCCTTTCGGGCTGCAAATGTTTTTGGGACATTCAGAGCTCTCTGGCACAGTTTTTGGGCCACTAACATTTTCTGGACTTTAGGGGGTCGAGGATGCCTGTAAACCCCTTATTTGGGCCTCCAAAGTTTTCAACATTTTTGCAGGCCTAAGATGCATTTCAAGGCCTTTTTTGGGCTGCTAACATATTCTGAACTTTCAGGGGTGTAGGATGCATTTTTCGTGGCCAAAATATTTTTGGGAACTTCAGTGTTCTAGGATGCGGGTTAATGCCCCTTTCAGGTTGCAAAGGTTTTTGGGACATTCAGAGCTCTCTCACACAGTTTTTGGGCCACCAACATTTTCTGGACTTTAGGGGGTCTAGGATGCCTGTAAACCCCTTTTTTAGGCCTCCAAAGTTTTCAACAGTTTTGCAGGGCTAAGATGCATTTTAAGGCCTTTTTTGGGATGCCAACATATTCTGAACTTACAGGGGTTTAGGATGCATTTTTGGTGCCCAACATATTTTTGTGAATTTCAGTGGTCTAGTATGTGGGTTAATGCCCCTTTCGGGCTGCACATGTTTTTGGGACATTCAGAGCTCTCTGGCACAGTTTTTGGGCCACCAACATTTTCTGGACTTTGGGGGGTCTAGGATGCCTGTAAACCCCTTTTTTAGGCCTCCAAAGTTTTCAACATTTTTGCATGCCTAAGATGCATTCTAAGGCCTGTTTTGGGCTGCTAACATATTCTGAACATCAGGGGTGTAGGATGCATTTTACGTGCCTAAAATCTTTTTGGGAATTTCAGTGGTCTAGGAGGCGGGTTAATGCCCCTTTCAGGCTGCAAATGTTTTTGGGACATTCAGAGCTCTCTGGCACAGTTTTTGGGCCACCAACATTTTCTGGACTTTAGGGGGTCGAGGATGCCTGTAAACCCCTTATTTGGGCCTCCAAAGTTTTCAACATTTTTGCAGAGCTAAGATTCATTTTAAGGCCTTTTTTGGGATGCCAACATATTCTGAACTTTCAGGGGTATAGGATGCATTTTTCGTGCCAAAAATATTTTTGGGAATTTCAATGGTGTAGTATGCGGTTTAATGCACCTTTCAGGCTGCACGTGTTTTTGTGCCATTCGGAGCTCTCTGACACCGTTTTTGGGCCACCAACATTTTCTGGACTTTAGTGGGTCTAGGATGCCTGTAAACCTCTTTTTTTGGTCCTCCAAAGTTTTCAACATTTTTGCAGGCCTAAGATGCATTTGTAGGCCTTTTTTGGGCTGCTGACATATTCTGAACTTTCAGGGGTGTAGGATGCATTTTTCGTGCCCAAAACATTTTTGGGAAATTCGTGGTCTAGAATGCAGGTTAATGCCCCTTTCAGGTTGCAAATGTTTTTGGGACATTCAGAGCTCTCTGGCACAGTTTTTGGGCCACCAACATTTCGTAGACTTTAGAGGTTCTAGGATGCCTGTCTTAGGCCTTTCAATATTTTTGCAGGCCTAAGATGCATTTTAAAGCCTTTTTTGGGATGCTAACACATTCTGAACTTTCAGGGGTGTATGATGCATTTTTCGTGCAAAAATATTTTTGGGAATTTCAGTGGTCTAGGATGCGGATTAATGCCCCTTTCAGGCTGCACATGTTTTTGGGACATTCAAAGCTCTCTGACAAAGTTTTTGGACCACCAACATTTTCTGTACTTCAGGGGTTCTAGGATGCCTGTAAACCCCTTTTTTGGGCCTCCAAAGTTTTCAACGTTTTTGCAGGCATAAGATGCATTTTAAAGCCTTTTTTGGGCTGCTAACATATTCTTGAACTTTCAGGGGTGTATGATGCATTTTTCGTGCAAAAATATTTTTGGGAATTTCAGTGGTCTAGGATGCGGTTTAATGCCCCTTTCAGGCTGCACATGTTTTTGGGACATTCAAAGCTCTCTGACAAAGTTTTTGGACCACCAACATTTTCTGTACTTCAGGGGTTCTAGGATGCCTGTAAACCTCTTTTTTGGGCGTCCGAAGTTTTCAACATTTTTGCAGCCCTAAGATGCATTTTAAGACCTTTTTTGGGCTGCTGACATATTCTAAACATTCAGGGATGTAGGATGCATTTTTCGTGCTAAAAATATTTTTGGGAATTTCAGTGGTCTAGGATGCGGGTTAATGCCCCTTTCAGGTTGCAAATGTTTTTGGGACATTCAGAGCTCTCGGCACAGTTTTTGGGCCACCAACATTTTCTGATTTTCTGGACTTCAGGGGGTCTAGGGTGCCTGTTTTAGGCCTTTCAACATTTTTGCAGGCCTAAAATGCATTTTAAAGCCTTTTTTGGGATGCTAACATATTCTGAACTTTCAGGGGTATAGGATGCATTTTTCGTGCCCAAAATATTTTTGGGGAAATTCAGTGGTCTAGAATGCGGGTTAATGCACCTTTCAGGCTCTAAATGTTTTTGGGACATTCAGAGCTCTCTGGCACAATTTTTGGGCCACCAACATTTTCTGGACTTTAGGGGTTCTAGGATGCCTGTAAACCTCTTTTTTTGGTCCTCCAAAGTTTTCAACATTTTTGCAGGCCTAAGATGCATTTGTACGCCTTTTTTGGGCTGCTGACATATTCTGAACTTTCAGGGGTGTAGGATGCATTTTTCGTGCCCAAAACATTTTTGGGAAATTCGTGGTCTAGAATGCAGGTTAATGCCCCTTTCAGGTTGCAAATGTTTTTGGGACATTCAGAGCTCTCTGGCACAGTTTTTGGGCCACCAACATTTCGTAGACTTTAGAGGTTCTAGGATGCCTGTCTTAGGCCTTTCAATATTTTTGCAGGCCTAAGATGCATTTTAAAGCCTTTTTTGGGATGCTAACACATTCTGAACTTTCAGGGGTGTATGATGCATTTTTCGTGCAAAAATATTTTTGGGAATTTCAGTGGTCTAGGATGCGGATTAATGCCCCTTTCAGGCTGCACATGTTTTTGGGACATTCAAAGCTCTCTGACAAAGTTTTTGGACCACCAACATTTTCTGTACTTCAGGGGTTCTAGGATGCCTGTAAACCCCTTTTTTGGGCCTCCAAAGTTTTCAACGTTTTTGCAGGCATAAGATGCATTTTAAAGCATTTTTTGGGCTGCTAACATATTCTTGAACTTTCAGGGGTGTATGATGCATTTTTCGTGCAAAAATATTTTTGGGAATTTCAGTGGTCTAGGATGCGGTTTAATGCCCCTTTCAGGCTGCACATGTTTTTGGGACATTCAAAGCTCTCTGACAAAGTTTTTGGACCACCAACATTTTCTGTACTTCAGGGGTTCTAGGATGCCTGTAAACCTCTTTTTTGGGCGTCCGAAGTTTTCAACATTTTTGCAGCCCTAAGATGCATTTTAAAACCTTTTTTGGGCTGCTGACATATTCTAAACATTCAGGGATGTAGGATGCATTTTTCGTGCCAAAAATATTTTTGGGAATTTCAGTGGTCTAGGATGCGGGTTAATGCCCCTTTCAGGTTGCAAATGTTTTTGGGACATTCAGAGCTCTCGGCACAGTTTTTGGGCCACCAACATTTTCTGATTTTCTGGACTTCAGGGGGTCTAGGGTGCCTGTTTTAGGCCTTTCAACATTTTTGCAGGCCTAAAATGCATTTTAAAGCCTTTTTTGGGATGCTAACATATTCTGAACTTTCAGGGGTATAGGATGCATTTTTCGTGCCCAAAATATTTTTGGGGAAATTCAGTGGTCTAGAATGCGGGTTAATGCACCTTTCAGGCTCTAAATGTTTTTGGGACATTCAGAGCTCTCTGGCGCAATTTTTGGGCCACCAACATTTTCTGGACTTTAGGGGTTCTAGGATGCCTGTAAACCCCTTTTTTGGGCCTCCAAAGTTATCAACATTTTTGCAGGCCTAAGATGCATTTTAAAGCATTTTTGGGCTGCTAACATATTCTGAACTTTTAGGGGTATAGGATGCATTTTTCGTGCCAAAAATATTTTTGGGAATTTCAGTGGTCTAGGATGCGGTTTAATGCCCCTTTCAGGCTGCACGTGTTTTTGGGACATTCAGAGCTCTCTGGCACAGTTTTCGGGCCACCAACATTTTCTGGACTTTAGGGGGTCTAGGATGCCTGTAAACCCCTTTTTTGGGCCTCTAAAGTTTTCAATTTTTTTGCTGGCCTAAGATGCATTTTAAGGTCTTTTTTGGGCTGCTAACATATTCTGAACTTTCAGGGGTGTAGGATGCATTTTTCATGCCCAAAATATTTTTGGGAATTTCATTGATCTAGAATGCGGGTTAATGCCCCTATCAGGCTGCAAATGTTTTTGGGACATTTAGAGCTCTCTGACACAGTTTTTGGGCCACCAACATTTTCTGGACTTTAGGGGGGTCTAGGATGCCTGTAAACCCATTTTTTGGGACTCTAAAGTTTTCAATATTTCAGGAAGCCTAAAATGCATTTTAAGGTCGTTTTTGGGCTGCCAACATATTCTGAACTTTCAGGGGTGTAGGATGCATTTTTCATGCCCAAAATATTTTTGGGAATTTCACTGGTCTAGGGTGCCGGTTAATGCCCCTTTCAGTCTTCAAATGTTTTTGGGACATTCAGAGCTCCCTGGCACTGTTTTTGGCCCACCAACATTTTCTGGACTTTATGGGGTCTAGGATGCCTGTAAACCCCTTTTTTGGGCCTCCAAAGTTTTCAACATTTTTGCAGGGCTAAGATTCATTTTAAGGCCTTTTTTGGGCTGCTGACATATTCTGAACTTTCAGGGGTGTAGGATGCATTTTTCATGCCCAAAACATTTTTGGGAAATTCAGTGGTCTAGAATGCAGGTTAATGCCCCTTTCAGGTTGCAATTGTTTTTGGGACATTCAGAGCTCTCTGGCACAGTTTTTGGGCCACCAACATTTCTTAGACTTTAGAAGTTCTAGGATGCCTGTCTTAGGCCTTTCAACATTTTTGCAGGCCTAAGATGCATTTTAAAGCCTTTTTTGGGATGCTAACATATTCTGAACATTCAGGGGGGTATGATGCATTTTTCGTGCAAAAATATTTTTGGGAATTTCAGTGGTCTAGGATGCGGTTTAATGCCCCTTTCAGGCTGCACATGTTTTTGGGACATTCAAAGCTCTCTGACAAAGTTTTTGGACCACCAACATTTTCTGTACTTCAGGGGTTCTAGGATGTCTGTAAACCCCTATTGTGGGCCTCCAAAGTTTTCAATATTTTTGCAGGCATAAGATGCATTTTAAAGCCTTTTTTGGGCTGCTATCATATTCTTGAACTTTCAGGGGTGTATGATGCATTTTTCGTGCAAAAATATTTTTGGGCATTTCAGTGGTCTAGGATGCGGTTTAATGCCACTTTCAGGCTGCACATGTTTTTGGGAGATTCAAAGCTCTCTGACAAAGTTTTTGGACCACCAACATTTTCTGTACTTCAGGGGTTCTAGGATGCCTGTAAACCCCTATTTTGGGCCTCCAAAGTTTTCAACATTTTTGCAGGCATAAGATGCATTTTAAAGCCTTTTTTGGGCTGCTAACATATTCTTGAACTTTCAGGGGTGTATGATGCATTTTTCGTGCAAAAATATTTTTGGGCATTTCAGTGGTCTAGGATGCGGTTTAATGCCCCTTTCAGGCTGCACATGTTTTTGGGACATTCAAAGCTCTCTGACAAAGTTTTTGGACCACCAACATTTTCTGTACTTCAGGGGTTCTAGGATGCCTGTAAACCCGTTTTTTGGGCGTCCGAAGTTTTCAACATTTTTGCAGGCCGAAGATGCATTTTAAGGCCTTTTTTGGGCTGCTGACATATTCTGAACTTTCCGGGGTGTAGGATGCATTTTTCGTGCCAAAAATATTTTTGGGAATTTCAGTGGTCTAGGATGCGGTTTAATGCCCCTTTCAGGCTGCATGTGTTTTTGGGACATTCAGAGCTCTCTGGCACAATTCTCGGCCACCAACATCTTCTGGATTTTAGGGTGTCTAAAATGCCTGTAAACCCCTTTTTTGGGCCTCCAAAGTTATCAACATTTCTGCAGGCCTAAGATGCATTTTAAAGCATTTTTTGGCCTGCTAACATATTCTGAACTTTCAGGGGTGTAGGATGCATTTTTCGTGCCCAAAATATTTTTGGGAATTTCAGAGGTCTAGGATGTGGGTTAATGCCCCTTTCAGGTTGCAAATGTTTTTGGGACATTCAGAGCTCTCTGAGACAGTTTTTGGGCCACCAACATTTTCTGTACTTTAGGGGGTCTAGGATGCCTGTTAACTTCCTTTTTGAGCCTCCAAAGTTTTCAACATTTTTGCAGGCCTAAGATGCATTCTAAGGCCTGTTTTGGGCTGCTAACATATTCTGAACATCAGGGGTGTAGGATGCATTTTACGTGCCTAAAATCTTTTTGGGAATTTCAGTGGTCTAGGATGCGGGTTAATGCCCCTTTCGGGCTGCAAATGTTTTTGGGACATTCAGAGCTCTCTGGCACAGTTTTTGGGCCACCAACATTTTCTGGACTTTAGGGGGTCGAGGATGCCTGTAAACCCCTTATTTGGGCCTCCAAAGTTTTCAACATTTTTGCAGGCCTAACATGCATTTTAAGGCCTTTTTGGGATGCTAACATATTCTGAACTTTCAGGGGTGTAGGATGCATTTTTCGTGGCCAAAATATTTTTGGGAACTTCAGTGGTCTAGGATGCGGGTTAATGCCCCTTTCAGGTTGCAAAGGTTTTTGGGACATTCAGAGCTCTCTCACACAGTTTTTGGGCCACCAACATTTTCTGGACTTTAGGGGGTCTAGGATGCCTGTAAACCCCTTTTTTAGGCCTCCAAAGTTTTCAACATTTTTGCAGGGCTAAGATGCATTTTAAGGCCTTTTTTGGGATGCCAACATATTCTGAACTTACAGGGGTTTAGGGTGCATTTTTGGTGCCCAACATATTTTTGGGAATTTCAGTGGTCTAGTATGTGGGTTAATGCCCCTTTCGGGCTGCACATGTTTTTGGGACATTCAGAGCTCTCTGGCACAGTTTTTGGGCCACCAACATTTTCTGGACTTTGGGGGGTCTAGGATGCCTGTAAACCCCTTTTTTGGGCCTCCAAAGTTTTCAACATTTTTGCATGCCTAAGATGCATTCTAAGGCCTGTTTTGGGCTGCTAACATATTCTGAACATCAGGGGTGTAGGATGCATTTTACGTGCCTAAAATCTTTTTGGGAAATTCAGTGGTCTAGAATGCGGGTTAATGCCCCTTTCAGGATGCAAAAGTTTTTGGGACATTCAGAGCTCTCCGGCACAGTTTTCGGGCCACCAACATTTTCTGGACTTTAGGGGGTCTAGGATGCCTGTAAACCCCTTTTTTTGGGCCTCCAAAGTTTTCAACATTTTTGCATGGCTAAGGTGCATTTTAGGGCCTTTTTGGGGATGCCAACATATTCTGAACTTTCAGGGGTGTAGGATGCATTTTTTGTGCCCAAAATATTTTTGGGAATTTCAGTGGTCTAGGATGCGGGTTAATGCCCCTTTCAGGCTGCAAATGTTTTTGGGACATTAAGAGCTCTCTGACACAGTTTTTGGGAAACCAACATTTTCTGGACTTTTGGGGGTCTAGGATGCCTGTTAACCCCCTTTTTGGGCCTCCAAAGTTTTCAACATTTTTGCAGGCCTAAGATGCATTTTAAGGCCTTCTTTGGGCTGCTAACATATTCTGAACTTTCAGGGGTGTAGGATGCATTTTTCGTGCCCAAAACATTTTTGGGAATTTCAGTGGTCTAGGATGCGGGTTAATGGACCTTTCAGGCTGCAAATGTTTTTGGGACATTTAGAGCTCTCTGACACAGTTTTTGGGCCACCAACATTTTCTGGACTTTTGGGGGTCTAGGATGCCTGTTAACCCCCTTTTTGAGCCTCCAAAGTTTTCAACATTTTTGCAGGCCTAAGATGCATTCTAAGGCCTGTTTTGGGCTGCTAACATATTCTGAACATCAGGGGTGTAGGATGCATTTTACGTGCCTAAAATCTTTTTGGGAATTTCAGTGGTCTAGGATGCGGGTTAATGCCCCTTTCAGGTTGCAAATGTTTTTGGGACATTCAGAGCTCTCTGACACCGTTTTTGGGCCACCAACATTTTCTGGACTTTAGTGGGTCTAGGATGCCTGTAAACCTCTTCTTTGGTCCTCCAAAGTTTTCAACATTTTTGCAGGCCTAAGATGCATTTGTAGGCCTTTTTTGGGCTGCTGACATATTCTGAACTTTCAGGGGTGTAGTGTGCATTTTTCGTGCCCAAAACATTTTTGGGAAATTCAGTGGTCTAGAATGCAGGTTAATGCCCCTTTCAGGTTGCAAATGTCTTTGGGACATTCAGAGCTCTCCTGCACAGTTTTTGGGCCACCAACATTTTCTGATTTTCTGGACTTCAGGGGGTCTAGGGTGCCCGTCTTAGGCCTTTCAACATTTTTGCAGGCCTAAGATGCATTTTAAGGCCTTCTTGGGGCTGCTAACATATTCTGAACTTTCAGGGGTGTAGGATGCATTTTTCATGCACAAAACATTTTTGGGAAATTCAGTGGTCTAGAATGCGGGTTAATGCCCCTTTCAGGATGCAAAAGTTTTTGGGACATTCAGAGCTCTCCGGCACAGTTTTTGGGCCACCAACATTTTCTGGACTTTAGGGGGTCTAGGATGCCTGTAAACCCCTTTATTTGGGCCTCCAAAGTTTTCAACATTTTTGCACGGCTAAGGTGCATTTTAGGGCCTTTTTGGGGATGCCAACATATTCTGAACTTTCAGGGGTGTAGGATGCATTTTTTGTGCCCAAAATATTTTTGGGAATTTCAGTGGTCTAGGATGCGGGTTAATGCCCCTTTCAGGCTGCAAATGTTTTTGGGACATTAAGAGCTCTCTGACACAGTTTTTGGGAAACCAACATTTTCTGGACTTTTGGGGGTCTAGGATGCCTGTTAACCCCCTTTTTGAGCCTCCAAAGTTTTCAACATTTTTGCAGGCCTAAGATGCATTCTAAGGCCTGTTTTGGGCTGCTAACATATTCTGAACATCAGGGGTGTAGGATGCATTTTACGTGCCTAAAATCTTTTTGGGAATTTCAGTGGTCTAGGATGCGGGTTAATGCCCCTTTCGGGCTGCAAATGTTTTTGGGACATTCAGAGCTCTCTGGCACAGTTTTTGGGCCACTAACATTTTCTGGACTTTAGGGGGTCGAGGATGCCTGTAAACCCCTTATTTGGGCCTCCAAAGTTTTCAACATTTTTGCAGGCCTAAGATGCATTTCAAGGCCTTTTTTGGGCTGCTAACATATTCTGAACTTTCAGGGGTGTAGGATGCATTTTTCGTGGCCAAAATATTTTTGGGAACTTCAGTGTTCTAGGATGCGGGTTAATGCCCCTTTCAGGTTGCAAAGGTTTTTGGGACATTCAGAGCTCTCTCACACAGTTTTTGGGCCACCAACATTTTCTGGACTTTAGGGGGTCTAGGATGCCTGTAAACCCCTTTTTTAGGCCTCCAAAGTTTTCAACAGTTTTGCAGGGCTAAGATGCATTTTAAGGCCTTTTTTGGGATGCCAACATATTCTGAACTTACAGGGGTTTAGGATGCATTTTTGGTGCCCAACATATTTTTGTGAATTTCAGTGGTCTAGTATGTGGGTTAATGCCCCTTTCGGGCTGCACATGTTTTTGGGACATTCAGAGCTCTCTGGCACAGTTTTTGGGCCACCAACATTTTCTGGACTTTGGGGGGTCTAGGATGCCTGTAAACCCCTTTTTTAGGCCTCCAAAGTTTTCAACATTTTTGCATGCCTAAGATGCATTCTAAGGCCTGTTTTGGGCTGCTAACATATTCTGAACATCAGGGGTGTAGGATGCATTTTACGTGCCTAAAATCTTTTTGGGAATTTCAGTGGTCTAGGAGGCGGGTTAATGCCCCTTTCAGGCTGCAAATGTTTTTGGGACATTTAGAGCTCTCTGACACAGTTTTTGGGCCACCAACATTTTCTGGACTTTTGGGGGTCTAGGATGCCTGTTAACCCCCTTTTTGAGCCTCCAAAGTTTTCAACATTTTTGCAGGCCTAAGATGCATTCTAAGGCCTGTTTTGGGCTGCTAACATATTCTGAACATCAGGGGTGTAGGATGCATTTTACGTGCCTAAAATCTTTTTGGGAATTTCAGTGGTCTAGGATGCGGGTTAATGCCCCTTTCGGGCTGCAAATGTTTTTGGGACATTCAGAGCTCTCTGGCACAGTTTTTGGGCCACTAACATTTTCTGGACTTTAGGGGGTCGAGGATGCCTGTAAACCCCTTATTTGGGCCTCCAAAGTTTTCAACATTTTTGCAGGCCTAAGATGCATTTCAAGGCCTTTTTTGGGCTGCTAACATATTCTGAACTTTCAGGGGTGTAGGATGCATTTTTCGTGGCCAAAATATTTTTGGGAACTTCAGTGTTCTAGGATGCGGGTTAATGCCCCTTTCAGGTTGCAAAGGTTTTTGGGACATTCAGAGCTCTCTCACACAGTTTTTGGGCCACCAACATTTTCTGGACTTTAGGGGGTCTAGGATGCCTGTAAACCCCTTTTTTAGGCCTCCAAAGTTTTCAACAGTTTTGCAGGGCTAAGATGCATTTTAAGGCCTTTTTTGGGATGCCAACATATTCTGAACTTACAGGGGTTTAGGATGCATTTTTGGTGCCCAACATATTTTTGTGAATTTCAGTGGTCTAGTATGTGGGTTAATGCCCCTTTCGGGCTGCACATGTTTTTGGGACATTCAGAGCTCTCTGGCACAGTTTTTGGGCCACCAACATTTTCTGGACTTTGGGGGGTCTAGGATGCCTGTAAACCCCTTTTTTAGGCCTCCAAAGTTTTCAACATTTTTGCATGCCTAAGATGCATTCTAAGGCCTGTTTTGGGCTGCTAACATATTCTGAACATCAGGGGTGTAGGATGCATTTTACGTGCCTAAAATCTTTTTGGGAATTTCAGTGGTCTAGGAGGCGGGTTAATGCCCCTTTCAGGCTGCAAATGTTTTTGGGACATTCAGAGCTCTCTGGCACAGTTTTTGGGCCACCAACATTTTCTGGACTTTAGGGGGTCGAGGATGCCTGTAAACCCCTTATTTGGGCCTCCAAAGTTTTCAACATTTTTGCAGGCCTAAGATGCATTTTAAGGCCTTTTTTGGGCTGCTAACATATTCTGAACTTCAGGGGTGTAGGATGCATTTTACGTGCCTAAAATCTTTTTGGGAATTTCAGTGGTCTAGGATGCGGGTTAATGCCCCTTTCAGGTTGCAAATGTTTTTGGGACATTCAGACATTCTCTGACACCGTTTTTGGGCCACCAACATTTTCTGGACTTTAGTGGGTCTAGGATGCCTGTAAACCTCTATTTTGGTCCTCCAAAGTTTTCAACATTTTTGCAGGCCTAAGATGCATTTGTAGGCCTTTTTTGGGCTGCTGACATATTCTGAACTTTCAGGGGTGTAGGATGCATTTTTCGTGCCCAAAACATTTTTGGGAAATTCAGTGGTCTAGAATGCAGGTTAATGCCCCTTTCAGGTTGCAAAAGTTTTTGGGACATTTAGAGCTCTCCCGCACAGTTTTTGGGCCACCAACATTTTCTGATTTTCTGGACTTCAGGGGGTCTAGGGTGCCCGTCTTAGGCCTTTCAACATTTTTGCAGGCCTAAGATGCATTTTAAGGCCTTCTTTGGGCTGCTAACATATTCTGAACTTTCAGGGGTGTAGGATGCATTTTTCGTGCACAAAACATTTTTGGGAAATTCAGTGGTCTAGAATGCGGGTTAATGCCCCTTTCAGGTTGCAAATGTTTTTGCGACATTCAGACCTCTCCGGCACAGTTTTTGGGCCACCAACATTTTCTGGACTTTAGGGGGTCTAGGATGCCTGTAAACCCCTTTTTTTGGGCCTCCAAAGTTTTCAACATTTTTGCACGGCTAAGGTGCATTTTAGGGCCTTTTTGGGGATGCCAACATATTCTGAACTTTCAGGGGTGTAGGATGCATTTTTTGTGCCCAAAATATTTTTGGGAATTTCAGTGGTCTAGGATGCGGGTTAATGCCCCTTTCAGGCTGCAAATGTTTTTGGGACATTAAGAGCTCTCTGACACAGTTTTTGGGAAACCAACATTTTCTGGACTTTTGGGAGTCTAGGATGCCTGTTGACCCCCTTTTTGGGCCTCCAAAGTTTTCAACATTTTTGCAGGCCTAAGATGCATTTTAAGGCCTTCTTTGGGCTGCTAACATATTCTGAACTTTCAGGGGTGTAGGATGCATTTTTCGTGCCCAAAACATTTTTGGGAATTTCAGTAGTCTAGGATGCGGGTTAATGGACCTTTCAGGCTGCAAATGTTTTTGGGACATTTAGAGCTCTCTGACACAGTTTTTGGGCCACCAACATTTTCTGGACTTTTGGGGGTCTAGGATGCCTGTTAACCCCCTTTTTGAGCCTCCAAAGTTTTCAACATTTTTGCAGGCCTAAGATGCATTCTAAGGCCTGTTTTGGGCTGCTAACATATTCTGAACATCAGGGGTGTAGGATGCATTTTACGTGCCTAAAATCTTTTTGGGAATTTCAGAGGTCTAGGATGCGGGTTAATGCCCCTTTCGGGCTGCAAATGTTTTTGGGACATTCAGAGTTCTCTGGCACAGTTTTTGGGCCACTAACATTTTCTGGACTTTAGGAGGTCGAGGATGCCTTTAAACCCCTTATTTGGGCCTCCAAAGTTTTCAACATTTTTGCAGGCCTAAAATGCATTTCAAGGCCTTTTTTGGGCTGCTAACATATTCTGAACTTTCAGGGGTGTAGGATGCATTTTTCGTGGCCAAAATATTTTTGGGAACTTCAGTGGTCTAGGATGCGGGTTAATGCCCCTTTCAGGTTGCAAAGGTTTTTGGGACATTCAGAGCTCTCTCACACAGTTTTTGGGCCACCAACATTTTCTGGACTTTAGGGGGTCTAGGATGCCTGTAAACCCCTTTTTTAGCCTCCAAAGTTTTCAACATTTTTGCAGGACTAACATGCATTTTAAGGCCTTTTTTGGGATGCCAACATATTCTGAACTTACAGGGGTTTAGGATGCATTTTTGGTGCCCAACATATTTTTGTGAATTTCAGTGGTCTAGTATGTGGGTTAATGCCCCTTTCGGGCTGCACATGTTTTTGGGACATTCAGAGCTCTCTGGCACAGTTTTTGGGCCACCAACATTTTCTGGACTTTGGGGGGTCTAGGATGCCTGTAAACCCCTTTTTTAGGCCTCCAAAGTTTTCAACATTTTTGCATGCCTAAGATGCATTCTAAGGCCTGTTTTGGGCTGCTAACATGTTCTGAACATCAGGGGTGTAGGATGCATTTTACGTGCCTAAAATCTTTTTGGGAATTTCAGTGGTCTAGGAGGCGGGTTAATGCCCCTTTCAGGCTGCAAATGTTTTTGGGACATTCAGAGCTCTCTGGCACAGTTTTTGGGCCACCAACATTTTCTGGACTTTAGTGGGTCTAGGATGCCTGTAAACCTCTATTTTGGTCCTCCAAAGTTTTCAACATTTTTGCAGGCCTAAGATGCATTTTAAGGCCTTCTTTGGGCTGCTAACATATTCAGAACTTTCAGGGGTGTAGGATGCATTTTTCGTGCACAAAACATTTTTGGGAAATTCAGTGGTCTAGAATGCGGGTTAATGCCCCTTTCAGGTTGCAAATGTTTTTGGGACATTCAGAGCTCTCTGGCACAGTTTTCGGGCCACCAACATTTTCTGGACTTTAGGGGGTCTAGGATGCCTGTAAACCCCTTATTTGGGCCTCCAAAGTTTTCAACATTTTTGCAGGCCTAAGATGCATTTTAAGGCCTTTTTTGGGCTGCTAACATATTCTGAACTTCAGGGGTGTAGGATGCATTTTACGTGCCTAAAATCTTTTTGGGAATTTCAGTGGTCTAGGATGCGGGTTAATGCCCCTTTCAGGTTGCAAATGTTTTTGGGACATTCAGACATTCTCTGACACCGTTTTTGGGCCACCAACATTTTCTGGACTTTAGTGGGTCTAGGATGCCTGTAAACCTCTATTTTGGTCCTCCAAAGTTTTCAACATTTTTGCAGGCCTAAGATGCATTTTAAGGCCTTCTTTGGGCTGCTAACATATTCTGAACTTTCAGGGGTGTAGGATGCATTTTTCGTGCACAAAACATTTTTGGGAAATTCAGTGGTCTAGAATGCGGGTTAATGCCCCTTTCAGGTTGCAAATGTTTTTGGGACATTCAGAGCTCTCTGGCACAGTTTTCGGGCCACCAACATTTTCTGGACTTTAGGGGGTCTATGATGCCTGTAAACCCCTTTTTTGGGCCTCTAAAGTTTTCAATATTTTTGGAGGCCTAAGATGCATTCTAAGGCCTTTTTTGGGATGCCAACATATTCTGAACTTTCAGGGGTGTTGGATGCATTTTTTGTGCCAAAAATATTTTTGGGAATTTCAATGGTGTTGTTGGGGAGAAGCTGGATCCCCCCCCCCCCCCAGGGCAGTGGGGGGCCAGCAGCCATACCCTCACCAGCTATGGGAGGCCCCAACACCTCGCATATGGCCCCCAGAAATGCAACAGAGTCCCAAGCAGGCAGCAGCATGTTTCAAACTGCATTTATTTCTAGGCAAAGAAAAAAGAAAAAAAAGCAAAAGAAAAGCACAGAGCATCGTGCATCGCGAGTTCAGGCGGCGTCTCCCCCGGGGCTGTCTTGCAAGTCAGTTTTATAATCACACTGCAGGCTGACCTCACAGAATTGGATCAGCTCCCAGAAACCTATCTCCTCCTGCTATTGGCTGCAAAGTGGTAGGTTACCTATGTAGCCTTTATAGAGAGCCTGATAATTGGATATTAACCTCCTGCGTCAGTGGGTTGATTTAGCTGTGCCAGCCCCCATTACCTAATTCTTAACTTGTTGCAATGTGACTTTGTTCCCATAACTTTTAGCTGAACAAACAGTTCGCACCTGGGCTCTTGCTTGTTACAATTCATGTTTCAATGTTGTGCGAGTCCTTGAGAAAATGTCTTTCTTTCCCGGAAAGAAAAAAAAGCACACTGGGTTGCCGTGATTTATTCGCATTTGTGGATAATTAAAAAATGTCTGTCTGCAGAAAGCAATTTTATCTTGAACTTGCGGCCTTGGCAGGTCGGACTGGGTTTTTGCGAGGAATGTTGATGAGGCTCCCGCAGCCAGTGTTCAGTGAGTGAAATGAACTGTCTGTGCATTTAGACAATGTTAATTCATATAGGCATTTGCAAGCCTTTAAACAGGGATTTTTGTGTTTGTAGATTCTGATATTGCAGCATTGATTCTAATGTAGCATGGAAGTTGCACTGTTGGTGAAGTGGGTGTGTTTTAGCATATTTGTCACCCATGGGTGCGCTGGGGCCTGGTTCAAATGATAAGTGCGCTCCTTGTTCTTCCTGCTGTTCTTCTATGTATGCGCTTGTGGTGAGGGGGCATGGGTTTGGTCTCGATTTTCCCTCTTCAGTCCCCCCTCTGGTCGACTTTGTCGACCACACCACCAAGCAACATTCACCTCCTTCCGGTCTGCATATCCTTGCCAATTCCTTGAAGTGTCCATAATTTTCTGCATTGTTGTTGATGAACAGTACATATAGGAGTGTTCTCCCTCTGTGTTCCACCACACTCACTTCCCTTCGTACTTCCTCTGATCACAGGGAGTGGCCACCTTTATTACTGCTGGAACCATGTTGCACACCGCTATCTTAGTCCGGCTCTTCCTTTCACCATGTCTCTTATTTGCATTCCGATAACTTCTTCTGTTGTTCTCTTGCAATGTATCTCTATCTTGCACAATGGTGCTGTGCTCGGTACTCGTCCTTCCGTTATCACCTTCAAGCAACCAGGCAGTCATGATGTCATCCATTACCATGCAAGCACTAGCTAGTTCTTTGCTTTCTTTTTTCAGATGCATTTTTTGCTGATCATTCTTTGGTATGCTGGTACTTCACCCACTCATTCTTCTTTCTCGCTCGAGAAGTAATTCCCCCCTCTTTTTACTTCTCTGTCTGTTTCTCTTCTTCCGTTGTTTTCCATCTTGGTGAATGTGTCACTCTTCACATCTTCCTTGGTCATCACCAACAAGGGCATGCTGATGCGCACCAATGAACACTCTCCTCCCCAATTCAGTGGTAGTTTCTCTTGATCTTTGGATGCATGTGCTCAATAGTAGTCCATAAGCAGTGATGTTCCTGCTCTCATCTCGCAACTTCTCTCAACCTTCTCGCATCCAGCATGATTGTCCACTTCTTGTCACTGTTGTGCTGGTAACATAATGTTGGTACCTTAACAGTACAAGTCCTTCTTCAGTGGCCATCTTTGCTCTTTTCTCCCACTCTGTTAGGCACTTATCATATTTTTATCTTTTTCATTTTATTTTTTCTTCTCTCTTTTTGTTTTCTTTCTTCTTTTATTATTTATTTATTTATTTATTTCTTTTTTTTTTTTTTTTTTTTTTTTCAATCTCAATGTTTCTGTCTTCCCTTGCAATCTTCTGCGCACCTTGTCATACATGGGCGTCGTGCTCTGCTGTAGTAATTTCTGTTGTAATCAATTCTCTTCCGGCATATGTTAAAGAACAGTCAGGACAGCTCTCTCCAGTGGTGTCCCTACCAATTTTGTACATGGGTGCATGTTGTTGGTCACTTCTGATATGTGTGTTATGTGTATGTTTTACTCCCCTTGTGTCTGCCTTTAACTCTCCTTACTTTAGCAGCAGCTTTTCCTTACCCACTGATGCCGTAACTTTTCCTGCTTAGGTTAGGGAATGTTAGCAGGGGATACAGCGGTAATGCTCACTATTACATATAATTTTCAAAGTACCACCCCCATTATTTCGTTTATCATTAATAGTCCCATCGTGAAGGTAAAAGTCCTTATTTGTGTGCCCATAACCACTTACGCTGCTGGGTCCTTGCAGCTGATGAGATGATAAAGTTGCCCGCCTGAAAATCGCAAGAAAAGCGTTAATACGTTAGTACTTGTTAGTAACCTCAAGCTCCGCGAACTAAACAATCACTAAGGGCAAAAATCAAACCTCCCCCTGGACATTTCGTGTTTTCAAAATTTCTCAATATGGGTAGGGAAAATCTTGGGCTGTTTATTCAATGGAAGCAAGGAAATATACTTCAGGGAAACATGCTCAAAGGGGTCTGAGGTTCTTGATAGGGTGGGCAATTGAGTGGGGAATGCTACACAATGTTTTAATCAGTAGGCCTCACAGTTTCTAATGGAAGATAACATTAAGGAAATTTCCTACACATTTCTAACAGCATACATACGCAACAACCTGCATGTGCGGGGAAAAGAGAAGAAACAAAACAGTGTTACAGCTGTAGGTGCACAAAATGTAATATGAAACTCAATTAAACTTTGGAAATGCGTGTGTCAGTCCCTATTCTAGTTGCTAGTGTGCGTTGGACCATGGGATGGCCATGTTTCCCTAACTCGGGAGTGTTCGTACTATTTTTCAGTTCATGAAAATCTCTTGCGTTGGCCCTGTTGGTCGTTGCTCCCTCGTTGCCAGGGTGGCCACCGCTTTGTAGGGCTTGATGCCTTACACTTCTAACAAACTCTGTCAGGAGGGGAAAATGTCCCACTGTAGTCCATAGCCATTGGGTGTTGGTTGTCCGTTGTCTTCAGGCCTGCCCTGGGTCCTTTATATCTGGCGAGAAATGAAATGGAAGCGCTTGAGACCTGAGAATTTACATATTCTTCAATTTCTTGACCTAACCTCTCTGCACTACTCTCACACTATTCAGTGTCCTAGTGGGAGGAGCCAATGGTACACCTATGCACCATCCTGTCACCACCTGGTGGCGTTCAATGGCGGTCTGACTGTAAATTGTTACACAATTCGAAATGTACCCAGAAAATGGGTAGGCACTTAATTTATGTGAAGATACTCATTACACACTTGGATCATATATATGCAATTTGGGTGCTAGTGTACAAATGGGCCTTTGGATCTTTGTATTTACTGTGCTTTTGTTATAAGTTATTTATAGTGCGTGCCTTTGTCCCGTGGGGCATCAGGACTGACAAGCTAAATAGGGAAACATCAGGGTGGTAAATTTGTCATATAGGGTGGCTGTGTTTCTAAATTAAGTGCACCATGTTACTTAGTTAAAATAATCGCAGGGTTTTTAAATCCTTTTTTTTTTTTTTTTCTATGGCTCCTCTCACACTTCTCAGGGCGTGCCTCGCAGTGAACTGCAGGCACTTTAAGCTGGTACTAATGAAATCCGCTACCAATTTACTCCCATTCTCTCTATCCCACCCCATGTCCACTTTTTAAAGCCTACCTACTCTGTTAATTACTCATTTAATCTAGTATTTTATTACTCCACTACTGTAATTACTGTTACATTTAAACAATATATATTTCTAATTACTGTTACATTTAAACAATATATATTTCTCCCCCAATATCTGCTCTCAAATTTTAATACAACCATTATTCTCCAGTTCGTGCAGCAATGACCTCTTTCCCTATGTGTGTTAATGCACCTTTCAGGCTGCACATGTTTTTGTGACATTCGGAGCTCTCTGACACCGTTTTTGGGCCACCAACATTTTCTGGACTTTAGAGGGTCTAGGATGCCTGTAAACCCCTTTTTTGGGCCTCTAAAGTTTTCAATATTTTTGGAGGCCTAAAATGCATTTTAAAGCATTTTTGGGCTGCTAACATATTCTGAACTTACAGGGGTGTAGGATGCATTTTTCGTGCCCAAAATATTTTTGGGAATTTCAGTGGTCTAGGATGATGGTTAATGCCCCTTTCAGGCTGCAAATGTTTTTGGGTCATTCAGAGCTCTCTGGCACAGTTTTTGGGCCACCAACATTTTCTGGACTTTAGGGGGTCTAAGATGCGTAAACCCCTTTTTTGGGCCTCCAAAATTATCAACATTTGTGCAGGCCTAAGATGCATTTTAAAGCATTTTTTGGGCTGCTAACATATTCTGAACTTTTAGGGGTATAGGATGCATTTTTTGTGCCAAAAATATTTTTGGGAATTTCAGGGGTCTAGGATGCGGTTTAATGCCCCTTTCAGGCTGCATGTGTTTTTGGGACATTCAGAGCTCTCTGGCACAGTTTTCGGCCACCAACATTTTCTGGATTTTAGGGGGTCTAAGATGCGTAAACCCCTTTTTTGGGCCTCCAAAGTTATCAACATTTGTGCAGGCCTAAGATGCATTTTAAAGCATTTTTTGGGCTGCTAACATATTCTGAACTTTCAGGGGTGTAGGATGCATTTTTCGTGCACAAAACATTTTTGGGAAATTCAGTGGTCTAGAATGCGGGTTAATGCCCCTTTCAGGTTGCAAAAGTTTTTGGGACATTCAGAGCTCTCCGGCACAGTTTTTGGGCCACCCGCATTTTCTGACTTTAGGGGGTCTAGGATGCCTGTAAACCCCTTTTTTGGGCCTCCAAAGTTTTCAACATTTTTGCAGGGCTGATGCATTTTAAGGCCTTTTTTGGGATGCCAACATATTCTGAACTTACAGGGGTTTAGGATGCATTTTTGGTGCCCAACATATTTTTGGGAATTTCAGTGGTCTAGTATGTGGGTTAATGCCCCTTTCGGGCTGCACATGTTTTTGGGACATTCAGAGCTCTCTGGCACAGTTTTTGGGCCACCAACATTTTCTGGACTTTGGGGGGTCTAGGATGCCTGTAAACCCCTTTTTTGGGCCTCCAAAGTTTTCAACATTTTTGCATGCCTAAGATGCATTCTAAGGCCTGTTTTGGGCTGCTAACATATTCTGAACATCAGGGGTGTAGGATGCATTTTACGTGCCTCAAATCTTTTTGGGAATTTCAGTGGTCTAGGATGCGGGTTAATGCCCCTTTCGGGCTACAAATGTTTTTGGGACATTCAGAGCTCTCTGGCACAGTTTTTGGGCCACTAACATTTTCTGGACTTTAGGGGGTCGAGGATGCCTGTAAACCCCTTATTTGGGCCTCTAAAGTTTTCAACATTTTTGCAGACCTAAGATGCATTTTAAGGCCTTTTTTGGGCTGCTAACATATTCTGAACTTCAGGGGTGTAGGATGCATTTTACGTGCCTAAAATCTTTTTGGGAATTTCAGTGGTCTAGGATACGGGTTAATGCCCCTTTCAGGTTGCAAATGTTTTTGGGACATTCAGAGCTCTCTGACACCGTTTTTGGGCCACCAACATTTTCTGGACTTTAGTGGGTCTAGGATGCCTGTAAACCTCTTTTTTGGTCCTCCAAAGTTTTCAACATTTTTGCAGGCCTAAGATGCATTTGTAGGCCTTTTTTGGGCTGCTGACATATTCTGAACTTTCAGGGGTGTAGGATGCATTTTTCGTGCCCAAAACATTTTTGGGAAATTCAGTGGTCTAGAATGCAGGTTAATGCCCCTTTCAGGTTGCAAAAGCTTTTGGGACATTCAGAGCTCTCCCGCACAGTTTTTGGGCCACCAACTTTTTCTGATTTTCTGGACTTCAGGGAGTCTAGGGTGCCCGTCTTAGGCCTTTCAACATTTTTGCAGGCCTAAAATGCATTTTAAGGCCTTCTTTGGGCTGCTAACATATTCTGAACTTTCAGGGGTGTAGGATGCATTTTTCGTGCCCAAAACATTTTTGGGAAATTCAGTGGTCTAGAATGCGGGTTAATGCCCCTTTCAGGTTGCAAATGATTTTGGGACATTCAGAGTTCTCTGGCACAGTTTTTGGGCCACCAACATTTTCTGGACTTTACGGGTTCTAGGATGCCTGTAAACCCCTTTTTTGGGCCTCCAAAGTTATCAACATTTTTGCAGGCCTAAGATGCATTTTAAAGCATTTTTGGAATGCTAACATATTCTGAACTTTTAGGGGTATAGGAAGCATTTTTATGTGCCAAAAATATTTTTGGGAATTTCAGTGGTCTAGAATGCGGTTTAATGCCCCTTTCAGACTGCACGTGTTTTTGGGACATTCAGAGCTCTCCGGCACAGTTTTTGGGCCACCAACATTTTCTGGACTTTAGGGGGTCTAGGATGCCTGTAAACCCCTTTTTGGGCCTCTAAAGTTTTCAATATTTTTGCTGGCCTAAAATGCATTTTAAGGTCTTTTTTGGGCTGCTAACATATTCTGAACTTTCAGGGGTGTAGGATGCATTTTTCATGCCCAAAATATTTTTGGGAATTTCATTGATCTAGAATGCGGGTTAATGCCCCTATCAGGCTGCAAATGTTTTTGGGACATTTAGAGCTCTCTGACACAGTTTATGGGCCACCAACATTTTCTGGACTTTTGGGGGGTCTAGGATGCTTGTAAACCCCTTTTTTGGGCCTCCAAAGTTTTCAACATTTTTGCAGAGCTAAAATGCATTTTAAGGCCTTTTTTGGGATGCCAACATATTCTGAACTTTCAGGGGTGCAGCATGCATTTTCCGTGCCCAAAATATTTTTGGGAATTTCAGTGGTCTAGGATGCGGGTTAATGCCTCTTTCGGGCTGCAAATTGTTTTAGGACATTCAGAGCTCTCTGGCACAGTTTTTGGGCCACCAACATTTTCTGGACTTTAGGGGGGTCTAGGATGCTTGTAAACCCCTTTTTTGGGCCTCTAAAGTTTTCAATATTTTTGGAGGCCTAAAATGCATTTTAAGGTCGTTTTTGGGCTGCCAACATATTCTGAACTTACAGGGGTGTAGGATGCATTTTTCGTGCCCAAAATATTTTTGGGAATTTCAGTGGTCTAGTATGCGGGTTAATGCCCCTTTCGGGCTGCAATTGTTGTTGGGACATTCAGAGCTCTCTGGCACAGTTTTCAGGCCACCAACATTTTCTGGACTTTAGGGGGTCTAGGATACCTGTAAACCCCTTTTTTGGGCCTCCAAAGTTTTCAACATTTTTGCAGGCCTAAGATGCATTTTAAAGCATTTTTTGGGCTGCTCACATATTCTGAACTTTCAGGGGTGTAGGATGCATTTTTCGTGCCCATAATATTTTTGGGAATTTCATTGGTCTAGGATGTGTGTTAATGCCCCTTTTGGGCTGCACATGTTTTTGTGACATTCGGAGCTCTCTGACACCGTTTTTGGGCCACCAACATTTTCTGGACTTTAGAGGGTCTAGGATGCCTGTAAACCCCTTTTTTGGGCCTCTAAAGTTTTCAATATTTTTGGAGGCCTAAAATGCATTTTAAAGCATTTTTGGGCTGCTAACATATTCTGAACATCAGGGGTGTAGGATGCATTTTACGTGCCTCAAATCTTTTTGGGAATTTCAGTGGTCTAGGATGCGGTTTAATGCCCCTTTCGGGCTGCAAATGTTTTGGGACATTCAGAGCTCTCTGGCACAGTTTTTGGGCCACTAACATTTTCTGGACTTTAGGGGGTCGAGGATGCCTGTAAACCCCTTATTTGGGCCTCCAAAGTTTTCAACATTTTTGCAGGCCTAAGATGCATTTTAAGGCCTTTTTTGGGCTGCTAACATATTCTGAACTTCAGGGGTGTAGGATGCATTTTACGTGCCTAAAATCTTTTTGGGAATTTCAGTGGTCTAGGATGCGGTTTAATGCCCCTTTCAGGTTGCAAATGTTTTTGGGACATTCAGAGCTCTCTGACACCGTTTTTGGGCCACCAACATTTTCTGGACTTTAGTGGGTCTAGGATGCCTGTAAACCTCTTTTTTGGTCCTCCAAAGTTTTCAACATTTTTGCAGGCCTAAGATGCATTTGTAGGCCTTTTTTGGGCTGCTGACATATTCTGAACTTTCAGGGGTGTAGTATGCATTTTTCGTGCCCAAAACATTTTTGGGAAATTCAGTGGTCTAGAATGCAGGTCAATGCCCCTTTCAGGTTGCAAATGTTTTTGGGACATTCAGAGCTCTCCCGCACAGTTTTTGGGCCACCAACATTTTCTGATATTCTGGACTTCAGGGGGTCGAGGATGCCTGTAAACCCCTTATTTGGGCCTCCAAGGTTTTCAACATTTTTGCAGGCCTAAGATGCATTTTAAGGCCTTTTTTGGGCTGCTAACATATTCTGAACTTCAGGGGTGTAGGATGCATTTTACGTGCCTAAAATCTTTTTGGAAATTTCAGTGGTCTAGGATGCGGGTTAATGCCCCTTTCAGGTTGCAAATGTTTTTGGGACATTCAGAGCTCTCTGACACCGTTTTTGGGCCACCAACATTTTCTGGACTTTAGTGGGTCTAGGATGCCTGTAAACCTCTTTTTTGGTCCTCCAAAGTTTTCAACATTTTTGCAGGCCTAAGATGCATTTTAAGGCCTTCTTTGGGCTGCTAACATATTCTGAACTTTCAGGGGTGTAGGATGCATTTTTCGTGCACAAAATATTTTTGGGAATTTCAGTGGTCTAGGATGCGGGTTAATGCCCCTTTCAGGCTGCAAATGTTTTTGGGACATTAAGAGCTCTCTGACACAGTTTTTGGGAAACCAACATTTTCTGGACTTTTGGGGGTCTAGGATGCCTGTAAACCCCTTTTTTAGGCCTCCAAAGTTTTCAACATTTTTGCAGGGCTAAGATGCATTTTAAGGCCTTTTTTGGGATGCCAACATATTCTGAATTTACAGGGGTTTAGGATGCATTTTTGGTTCCCAACATATTTTTGGGAATTTCAGTGGTCTAGTATGTGGGTTAATGCCCCTTTCGGGCTGCACATGTTTTTGGGACATTCAGAGCTCTCTGGCACAGTTTTTGGGCCACCAACATTTTCTGGACTTTGGGGGGTCTAGGATGCCTGTAAACCCCTTTTTTGGGCCTCCAAAGTTTTCAACATTTTTGCATGCCTAAGATGCATTCTAAGGCCTGTTTTGGGCTGCTAACATATTCTGAACATCAGGGGTGTAGGATGCATTTTACGTGCCTAAAATCTTTTTGGGAATTTCAGTGGTCTAGGATGCGGGTTAATGCCCCATTCGGGCTGCAAATGTTTTTGGGACATTCAGAGCTCTCTGGCACAGTTTTTGGGCCACCAACATTTTCTGGACTTTAGTGGGTCTAGGATGCCTGTAAACCTCTTTTTTGGTCCTCCAAAGTTTTCAACATTTTTGCAGGCCTAAGATGCATTTGTAGGCCTTTTTTGGGCTGCTGACATATTCTGAACTTTCAGGGGTGTAGTATGCATTTTTCGTGCCCAAAACATTTTTGGGAAATTCAGTGGTCTAGAATGCAGGTCAATGCCCCTTTCAGGTTGCAAATGTTTTTGGGACATTCAGAGCTCTCCCGCACAGTTTTTGGGCCACCAACATTTTCTGATATTCTGGACTTCAGGGGGTCGAGGATGCCTGTAAACCCCTTATTTGGGCCTCCAAAGTTTTCAACATTTTTGCAGGCCTAAGATGCATTTTAAGGCCTTTTTTGGGCTGCTAACATATTCTGAACTTCAGGGGTGTAGGATGCATTTTACGTGCCTAAAATCTTTTTGGAAATTTCAGTGGTCTAGGATGCGGGTTAATGCCCCTTTCAGGTTGCAAATGTTTTTGGGACATTCAGAGCTCTCTGACACCGTTTTTGGGCCACCAACATTTTCTGGACTTTAGTGGGTCTAGGATGCCTGTAAACCTCTTTTTTGGTCCTCCAATGTTTTCAACATTTTTGCAGGCCTAAGATGCATTTTAAGGCCTTCTTTGGGCTGCTAACATATTCTGAACTTTCAGGGGTGTAGGATGCATTTTTCGTGCACAAAATATTTTTGGGAATTTCAGTGGTCTAGGATGCCGGTTAATGCCCCTTTCAGGCTGCAAATGTTTTTGGGACATTAAGAGCTCTCTGACACAGTTTTTGGGAAACCAACATTTTCTGGACTTTTGGGGGTCTAGGATGCCTGTAAACCCCTTTTTTAGGCCTCCAAAGTTTTCAACATTTTTGCAGGGCTAAGATGCATTTTAAGGCCTTTTTTGGGATGCCAACATATTCTGAATTTACAGGGGTTTAGGATGCATTTTTGGTGCCCAACATATTTTTGGGAATTTCAGTGGTCTAGTATGTGGGTTAATGCCCCTTTCGGGCTGCACATGTTTTTGGGACATTCAGAGCTCTCTGGCACAGTTTTTGGGCCACCAACATTTTCTGGACTTTGGGGGGTCTAGGATGCCTGTAAACCCCTTTTTTGGGCCTCCAAAGTTTTCAACATTTTTGCATGCCTAAGATGCATTCTAAGGCCTGTTTTGGGCTGCTAACATATTCTGAACATCAGGGGTGTAGGATGCATTTTACGTGCCTAAAATCTTTTTGGGAATTTCAGTGGTCTAGGATGCGGGTTAATGCCCCATTCGGGCTGCAAATGTTTTTGGGACATTCAGAGCTCTCTGGCACAGTTTTTGGGCCACCAACATTTTCTGGACTTTAGGGGGTCGAGGATGCCTGTAAACCCCTTATTTGGGCCTCCAAAGTTTTCAACATTTTTGCAGGCCTAAGATGCATTTTAAGGCCTTTTTTGGGCTGCTAACATATTCTGAACTTCAGGGGTGTAGGATGCATTTTACGTGCCTAAAATCTTTTTGGAAATTTCAGTGGTCTAGGATGCGGGTTAATGCCCCTTTCAGGTTGCAAATGTTTTTGGGACATTCAGAGCTCTCTGGCACAGTTTTTGGGACACCAACATTTTCTGGACTTTAGGGGGTCGAGGATGCCTGTAAACCCCTTATTTGGGCCTCCAAAGTTTTCAACATTTTTGCAGGCCTAAGATGCTTTTTAAAGCATTTTTGGGATGCTAACATATTCTGAACTTTTAGGGGTATAGGAAGCATTTTTATGTGCCAAAAATATTTTTGGGAATTTCAGTGGTCTAGAATGCGGTTTAATGCCCCTTTCAGGCTGCACGTGTTTTTGGGACATTCAGAGCTCTCCGGCACAGTTTTTGGGCCACCAACATTTTCTGGACTTTAGGGGGTCTAGGATGCCTGTAAACCCCTTTTTGGGCCTCTAAAGTTTTCAATATTTTTGCTGGCCTAAGATGCATTTTAAGGTCTTTTTTGGGCTGCTAACATATTCTGAACTTTCAGGGGTGTAGGATGCATTTTTCATGCCCAAAATATTTTTGGGAATTTCATTGATCTAGAATGCGGGTTAATGCCCCTATCAGGCTGCAAATGTTTTTGGGACATTTAGAGCTCTCTGACACAGTTTATGGGCCACCAACATTTTCTGGACTTTTGGGGGGTCTAGGATGCTTGTAAACCCCTTTTTTGGGCCTCCAAAGTTTTCAACATTTTTGCAGAGCTAAAATGCATTTTAAGGCCTTTTTTGGGATGCCAACATATTCTGAACTTTCAGGGGTGCAGCATGCATTTTCCGTGCCCAAAATATTTTTGGGAATTTCAGTGGTCTAGGATGCGGGTTAATGCCTCTTTCGGGCTGCAAATTTTTTTAGGACATTCAGAGCTCTCTGGCACAGTTTTTGGGCCACCAACATTTTCTGGACTTTAGGGGGTTCTAGGATGCTTGTAAACCCCTTTTTTGGGCCTCTAAAGTTTTCAATATTTTTGGAGGCCTAAAATGCATTTTAAGGTCGTTTTTGGGCTGCCAACATATTCTGAACTTACAGGGGTGTAGGATGCATTTTTCGTGCCCAAAATATTTTTGGGAATTTCAGTGGTCTAGTATGCGGGTTAATGCCCCTTTCGGGCTGCAAATGTTTTTGGGTCATTCAGAGCTCTCTGGCACAGTTTTTGGGCCACCAACATTTTCTGGACTTTACGGGTTCTAGGATGCCTGTAAACCTCTTTTTTGGTTCTCCAAAGTTATCAACATTTTTACAGGCCTAAGATGCATTTTAAAGCATTTTTGGGCTGCTAACATATTCTGAACTTTTAGGGGTATAGGATGCATTTTTTGTGCCAAAAATATTTTTGGGAATTTCAGTGGTCTAGGATGTGTGTTAATGCCCCTTTCGGGCTGCACATGTTTTTGTGACATTCGGAGCTCTCTGACACCGTTTTTGGGCCACCAACATTTTCTGGACTTTAGAGGGTCTAGGATGCCTGTAAACCCCTTTTTTGGGCCTCTAAAGTTTTCAATATTTTTGGAGGCCTAAAATGCATTTTAAAGCATTTTTGGGCTGCTAACATATTCTGAACTCACAGGGGTGTAGGATGCATTTTTCGTGCCCAAAAGATTTTTGGGAATTTCAGTGGTCTAGGATGATGGTTAATGCCCCTTTCAGGCTGCAAATGTTTTTGGGTCATTCAGAGCTCTCTGGCACAGTTTTTGGGCCACCAACATTTTCTGGACTTTACGGGTTCTAGGATGCCTGTAAACCTCTTTTTTGGTCCTCCAAAGTTATCAACATTTTTACAGGCCTAAGATGCATTTTAAAGCATTTTTGGGCTGCTAACATATTCTGAACTTTTAGGGGTATAGGATGCATTTTTTGTGCCAAAAATATTTTTGGGAATTTCAGTGGTCTAGGATGCGGTTTAATGCCCCTTTCAGGCTGCATGTGTTTTTGGGACATTCAGAGCTCTCTGGCACAGTTTTCGGCCACCAACATTTTCTGGATTTTAGGGGGTCTAAAATGCGTAAACCCCTTTTTTGGGCCTCCAAAGTTATCAACATTTGTGCAGGCCTAAGATGCATTTTAAAGTATTTTTTGGGCTGCTAACATATTCTGAACTTTCAGGGGTGTAGGATGCATTTTTCGTGCACAAAACATTTTTGGGAAATTCAGTGGTCTAGAATGCGGGTTAATGCCCCTTTCAGGTTGCAAAAGTTTTTGGGACATTCAGAGCTCTCCGGCACAGTTTTTGGGCCACCCGCATTTTCTGACTTTAGGGGGTCTAGGATGCCTGTAAACCCCTTTTTTGGGCCTCCAAAGTTTTCGACATTTTTGCAGGGCTGATGCATTTTAAGGCCTTTTTTGGGATGCCAACATATTCTGAACTTACAGGGGTTTAGGATGCATTTTTGGTGCCCAACATATTTTTGGGAATTTCAGTGGTCTAGTATGTGGGTTAATGCCCCTTTCGGGCTGCAGATGTTTTTGGGACATTCAGAGCTCTCTGGCACAGTTTTTGGGCCACCAACATTTTCTGGACTTTGGGGGGTCTAGGATGCCTGTAAACCCCTTATTTGGGCCTCCAAAGTTTTCAACATTTTTGCAGGCCTAAGATGCATTTTAAGGCCTTTTTTGGGCTGCTAACATATTCTGAACTTCAGGGGTGTAGGATGCATTTTACGTGCCTAAAATCTTTTTGGGAATTTCAGTGGTCTAGGATGCGGGTTAATGCCCCTTTCAGGTTGCAAATGTTTTTGGGACATTCAGAGCTCTCTGACACCGTTTTTGGGCCACCAACATTTTCTGGACTTTAGTGGGTCTAGGATGCCTGTAAACCTCTTTTTTGGTCCTCCAAAGTTTTCAACTTTTTTGCAGGCCTAAGATGCATTTGTAGGCCTTTTTTGGGCTGCTGACATATTCTGAACTTTCAGGGGTGTAGTATGCATTTTTCGTGCCCAAAACATTTTTGGGAATTTCAGTGGTCTAGGATGATGGTTAATGCCCCTTTCAGGCTGCAAATGTTTTTGGGTCATTCAGAGCTCTCTGGCACAGTTTTTGGGCCACCAACATTTTCTGGACTTTACGGGTTCTAGGATGCCTGTAAACCTCTTTTTTGGTCCTCCAAAGTTATCAACATTTTTACAGGCCTAAGATGCATTTTAAAGCATTTTTGGGCTGCTAACATATTCTGAACTTTTAGGGGTATAGGATGCATTTTTTGTGCCAAAAATATTTTTGGGAATTTCAGTGGTCTAGGATGCGGTTTAATGCCCCTTTCAGGCTGCATGTGTTTTTGGGACATTCAGAGCTCTCTGGCACAGTTTTCGGCCACCAACATTTTCTGGATTTTAGGGGGTCTAAGATGCGTAAACCCCTTTTTTGGGCCTCCAAAGTTATCAACATTTGTGCAGGCCTAAGATGCATTTTAAAGCATTTTTTGGGCTGCTAACATATTCTGAACTTTCAGGGGTGTAGGATGCATTTTTCGTGCACAAAACATTTTTGGGAAATTCAGTGGTCTAGAATGCGGGTTAATGCCCCTTTCAGGTTGCAAAAGTTTTTGGGACATTCAGAGCTCTCCGGCACAGTTTTTGGGCCACCCGCATTTTCTGACTTTAGGGGGTCTAGGATTCCTGTAAACCCCTTTTTTGGGCCTCCAAAGTTTTCAACATTTTTGCAGGGCTGATGCATTTTAAGGCCTTTTTTGGGATGCCAACATATTCTGAACTTACAGGGGCTTAGGATGCATTTTTGGTGCCCAACATATTTTTGGGAATTTCAGTGGTCTAGTATGTGGGTTAATGCCCCTTTCGGGCTGCACATGTTTTTGGGACATTCAGAGCTCTCTGGCACAGTTTTTGGGCCACCAACATTTTCTGGACTTTGGGGGGTCTAGGATGCCTGTAAACCCCTTTTTTGGGCCTCCAAAGTTTTCAACATTTTTGCATGCCTAAGATGCATTCTAAGGCCTGTTTTGGGCTGCTAACATATTCTGAACATCAGGGGTGTAGGATGCATTTTACGTGCCTAAAATCTTTTTGGGAATTTCAGTGGTCTAGGATGCGGGTTAATGCCCCTTTCGGGCTGCAAATGTTTTTGGGACATTCAGAGCTCTCTGGCACAGTTTTTGGGCCACCAACATTTTCTGGACTTTAGGGGGTCGAGGATGCCTGTAAACCCCTTATTTGGGCCTCCAAAGTTTTCAACATTTTTGCAGGCCTAAGATGCATTTTAAGGCCTTTTTTGGGCTGCTAACATATTCTCAACTTCAGGGGTGTAGGATGCATTTTACGTGCCTAAAATCTTTTTGGAAATTTCAGTGGTCTAGGATGCGGGTTAATGCCCCTTTCAGGTTGCAAATGTTTTTGGGACATTCAGAGCTCTCTGACACCGTTTTTGGGCCACCAACATTTTCTGGACTTTAGTGGGTCTAGGATGCCTGTAAACCTCTTTTTTGGTCCTCCAAAGTTTTCAACATTTTTGCAGGCCTAAGATGCATTTGTAGGCCTTTTTTGGGCTGCTGACATATTCTGAACTTTCAGGGGTGTAGGATGCATTTTTCGTGCCCAAAACATTTTTGGGAAATTCAGTGGTCTAGAATGCAGGTTAATGCCCCTTTCAGGTTGCAAAAGCTTTTGGGACATTCAGAGCTCTCCCGCACAGTTTTTGGGCCACCAACATTTTCTGATTTTCTGGACTTCAGGGGGTCTAGGGTGCCCGTCTTAGGCCTTTCAACATTTTTGCAGGCCTAAAATGCATTTTAAGGCCTTCTTTGGGCTGCTAACATATTCTGAACTTTCAGGGGTGTAGGATGCATTTTTCGTGCCCAAAACATTTTTGGGAAATTCAGTGGTCTAGAATGCGGGTTAATGCCCCTTTCAGGTTGCAAATGATTTTGGGACATTCAGAGTTCTCTGGCACAGTTTTTGGGCCACCAACATTTTCTGGACTTTACGGGTTCTAGGATGCCTGTAAACCCCTTTTTTGGGCCTCCAAAGTTATCAACATTTTTGCAGGCCTAAGATGCATTTTAAAGCATTTTTGGGATGCTAACATATTCTGAACATCAGGGGTGTAGGATGCATTTTACGTGCCTAAAATCTTTTTGGGAATTTCAGTGGTCTATGATGCGGGTTAATGCCCCTTTCGGGCTGCAAATGTTTTTGGGACATTCAGAGCTCTCTGGCACAGTTTTTGGGCCACCAACATTTTCTGGACTTTAGGGGGTCGAGGATGCCT
This sequence comes from Ambystoma mexicanum, assembly GCF_040938575.1. Lineage (NCBI taxonomy): Eukaryota > Metazoa > Chordata > Amphibia > Caudata > Ambystomatidae > Ambystoma > Ambystoma mexicanum. The sequence continues at coordinate 605,993,584 of NC_090940.1, forward strand.
GTAAACCCCTTATTTGGGCCTCCAAAGTTTTCAACATTTTTGCAGGCCTAAGATGCATTTTAAGGCCTTTTTTGGGCTGCTAACATATTCTGAACTTCAGGGGTGTAGGATGCATTTTACGTGCCTAAAATCTTTTTGGGAAATTCAGTGGTCTAGAATGCAGGTTAATGCCCCTTTCTGGTTGCAAAAGCTTTTCGGACATTCAGAGCTCTCCCGCACATTTTTTGGGCCACCAACATTTTCTGATTTTCTGGACTTCAGGGGGTCTAGGGTGCCCGTCTTAGGCCTTTCAACATTTCTGCAGGCCTAAAATGCATTTTAAGGCCTTCTTTGGGCTGCTAACATATTCTGAACTTTCAGGGGTGTAGGATGCATTTTTCGTGCCCAAAACATTTTTGGGAAATTCAGTGGTCTAGAATGCGGGTTAATGCCCCTTTCAGGTTGCAAATGATTTTGGGACATTCGGAGTTCTCTGGCACAGTTTTTGGGCCACCAACATTTTCTGGACTTTACGGGTTCTAGGATGCCTGTAAACCCCTTTTTTGGGCCTCCAAAGTTATCAACATTTGTGCAGGCCTAAGATGCATTATAAAGCATGTGTTGGGTTGCTAACATATTCTGAACTTTCAGGGGTGTAGGATGCATTTTTCGTGCACAAAACATATTTGGGAAATTCAGTGGTCTGGAATGCGGGTTAATGCCCCTTTCAGGTTGGAAAAGTTTTTGGGACATTCAGAGCTCTCCGGCACAGTTTTTGGGCCACCAACATTTTCTGGACTTTAGGGGGTCTAGGATGCCTGTAAACCCCTTTTTGGGCCTCTAAAGTTTTCAATATTTTTGCTGGCCTAAGATGCATTTTAAGGTCTTTTTTGGGCTGCTAACATATTCTGAACTTTCAGGGGTGTAGGATGCATTTTTCATGCCCAAAATATTTTTGGGAATTTCATTGATCTAGAATGTGGATTAATGCCCCTATCAGGCTGCAAATGTTTTTGGGACATTTAGAGCTCTCTGACACAGTTTATGGGCCACCAACATTTTCTGGACTTTTGGGGGATCTAGGATGCTTGTAAACCCCTTTTTTGGGCCTCCAAAGTTTTCAACATTTTTGCAGAGCTAAAATGCATTTTAAGGCCTTTTTTGGGATGCCAACATATTCTGAACTTTCAGGGGTGCAGCATGCATTTTCCGTGCCCAAAATATTTTTGGGAATTTCAGTGGTCTAGGATGCGGGTTAATGCCTCTTTCGGGCTGCAAATGTTTTTAGGACATTCAGAGCTCTCTGGCACAGTTTTTGGGCCACCAACATTTTCTGGACTTTAGGGGGGTCTAGGATGCTTGTAAACCCCTTTTTTGGGCCTCTAAAGTTTTCAATATTTTTGGAGGCCTAAAATGCATTTTAAGGTCGTTTTTGGGCTGCCAACATATTCTGAACTTACAGGGGTGTAGGATGCATTTTTCGTGCCCAAAATATTTTTGGGAATTTCAGTGGTCTAGTATGCGGGTTAATGCCCCTTTCGGGCTGCAATTGTTGTTGGGACATTCAGAGCTCTCTGGCACAGTTTTCAGGCCACCAACATTTTCTGGACTTTAGGGGGTCTAGGATACCTGTAAACCCCTTTTTTGGGCCTCCAAAGTTTTCAACATTTTTGCAGGCCTAAGATGCATTTTAAAGCATTTTTTGGGCTGCTAACATATTCAGAACTTTCAGGGGTGTAGGATGCATTTTTCGTGCCCATAATATTTTTGGGAATTTCATTGGTCTAGGATGTGTGTTAATGCCCCTTTCGGGCTGCACATGTTTTTGTGACATTCGGAGCTCTCTGACACCGTTTTTGGGCCACCAACATTTTCTGGACTTTAGAGGGTCTAGGATGCCTGTAAACCCCTTTTTTGGGCCTCTAAAGTTTTCAATATTTTTGGAGGCCTAAAATGCATTTTAAAGCATTTTTGGGCTGCTAACATATTCTGAACTCACAGGGTTGTAGGATGCATTTTTCGTGCCCAAAATATTTTTGGGAATTTCAGTGGTCTAGGATGATGGTTAATGCCCCTTTCAGGCTGCAAATGTTTTTGGGTCATTCAGAGCTCTCTGGCACAGTTTTTGGGCCACCAACATTTTCTGGACTTTACGGGTTCTAGGATGCCTGTAAACCTCTTTTTTGGTCCTCCAAAGTTATCAACATTTTTACAGGCCTAAGATGCATTTTAAAGCATTTTTGGGCTGCTAACATATTCTGAACTTTTAGGGGTATAGGATGCATTTTTTGTGCCAAAAATATTTTTGGGAATTTCAGTGGTCTAGGATGCGGTTTAATGCCCCTTTCAGGCTGCATGTGTTTTTGGGACATTCAGAGCTCTCTGGCACAGTTTTCGGCCACCAACATTTTCTGGATTTTAGGGGGTCTAAAATGCGTAAACCCCTTTTTTGGGCCTCCAAAGTTATCAACATTTGTGCAGGCCTAAGATGCATTTTAAAGCATTTTTTGGGCTGCTAACATATTCTGAACTTTCAGGGGTGTAGGATGCATTTTTCGTGCACAAAACATTTTTGGGAAATTTAGTGGTCTAGAATGCGGGTTAATGCCCCTTTCAGGTTGCAAAAGTTTTTGGGACATTCAGAGCTCTCCGGCACAGTTTTTGGGCCACCCGCATTTTCTGACTTTAGGGGGTCTAGGATGCCTGTAAACCCCTTTTTTGGGCCTCCAAAGTTTTCAACATTTTTGCAGGGTTGATGCATTTTAAGGCCTTTTTTGGGATGCCAACATATTCTGAACTTACAGGGGTTTATGATGCATTTTTGGTGCCCAACATATTTTTGGGAATTTCAGTGGTCTAGTATGTGGGTTAATGCCCCTTTCGGGCTGCACATGTTTTTGGGACATTCAGAGCTCTCTGGCACAGTTTTTGGGCCACCAACATTTTCTGGACTTTGGGGGGTCTAGGATGCCTGTAAACCCCTTTTTTGGGCCTCCAAAGTTTTCAACATTTTTGCATGCCTAAGATGCATTCTAAGGCCTGTTTTGGGCTGCTAACATATTCTGAACATCAGGGGTGTAGGATGCATTTTACGTGCCTCAAATCTTTTTGGGAATTTCAGTGGTCTAGGATGCGGTTTAATGCCCCTTTCGGGCTGCACATGTTATTGGGACATTCGGAGCTCTCTGACACCGTTTTTGGGCCACCAACATTTTCTGGACTTTAGAGGGTCTAGGATGCCTGTAAACCCCTTTTTTGGGCCTCTAAAGTTTTCAATATTTTTGGAGGCCTAAAATGCATTTTAAAGCATTTTTGGGCTGCTAACATATTCTGAACTCACAGGGTTGTAGGATGCATTTTTCGTGCCCAAAATATTTTTGGGAATTTCAGTGGTCTAGGATGATGGTTAATGCCCCTTTCAGGCTGCAAATGTTTTTGGGTCATTCAGAGCTCTCTGGCACAGTTTTTGGGCCACCAACATTTTCTGGACTTTACGGGTTCTAGGATGCCTGTAAACCTCTTTTTTGGTCCTCCAAAGTTATCAACATTTTTACAGGCCTAAGATGCATTTTAAAGCATTTTTGGGCTGCTAACATATTCTGAACTTTTAGGGGTATAGGATGCATTTTTTGTGCCAAAAATATTTTTGGGAATTTCAGTGGTCTAGGATGCGGTTTAATGCCCCTTTCAGGCTGCATGTGTTTTTGGGACATTCAGAGCTCTCTGGCACAGTTTTCGGCCACCAACATTTTCTGGATTTTAGGGGGTCTAAAATGCGTAAACCCCTTTTTTGGGCCTCCAAAGTTATCAACATTTGTGCAGGCCTAAGATGCATTTTAAAGCATTTTTTGGGCTGCTAACATATTCTGAACTTTCAGGGGTGTAGGATGCATTTTTCGTGCACAAAACATTTTTGGGAAATTTAGTGGTCTAGAATGCGGGTTAATGCCCCTTTCAGGTTGCAAAAGTTTTTGGGACATTCAGAGCTCTCCGGCACAGTTTTTGGGCCACCCGCATTTTCTGACTTTAGGGGGTCTAGGATGCCTGTAAACCCCTTTTTTGGGCCTCCAAAGTTTTCAACATTTTTGCAGGGTTGATGCATTTTAAGGCCTTTTTTGGGATGCCAACATATTCCGAACTTACAGGGGTTTAGGATGCATTTTTGGTGCCCAACATATTTTTGGGAATTTCAGTGGTCTAGTATGTGGGTTAATGCCCCTTTCGGGCTGCACATGTTTTTGGGACATTCAGAGCTCTCTGGCACAGTTTTTGGGCCACCAACATTTTCTGGACTTTGGGGGGTTTAGGATGCCTGTAAACCCCTTTTTTGGGCCTCCAAAGTTTTCAACATTTTTGCATGCCTAAGATGCATTCTAAGGCCTGTTTTGGGCTGCTAACATATTCTGAACATCAGGGGTGTAGGATGCATTTTACGTGCCTCAAATCTTTTTGGGAATTTCAGTGGTCTAGGATGCGGTTTAATGCCCCTTTCGGGCTGCAAATGTTATTGGGACATTCAGAGCTCTCTGGCACAGTTTTTGGGCCACTAACATTTTCTGGACTTTAGGGGGTCGAGGATGCCTGTAAACCCTTTATTTGGGCCTCCAAAGTTTTCAACATTTTTGCAGGCCTAAGATGCATTTTAAGGCCTTTTTTGGGCTGCTAACATATTCTGAACTTCAGGGGTGTAGGATGCATTTTACGTGCCTAAAATCTTTTTGGGAATTTCAGTGGTCTAGGATGCGGGTTTATGCCCCTTTCAGGTTGCAAATGTTTTTGGGACATTCAGAGCTCTCTGACACCGTTTTTGGGCCACCAACATTTTCTGGACTTTAGTGGGTCTAGGATGCCTGTAAACCTCTTTTTTGGTCCTCCAAAGTTTTCAACATTTTTGCAGGCCTAAGATGCATTTGTAGGCCTTTTTTGGGCTGCTAACATATTCTGAACTTTCAGGGGTGTAGGATGCATTTTTCGTGCACAGAACATTTTTGGGAAATTCAGTGGTCTAGAATGCGGGTTAATGCCCCTTTCAGGTTGCAAAAGTTTTTGGGACATTCAGAGCTCTCCGGCACAGTTTTTGGGCCACCTGCATTTTCTGACTTTAGGGGGTCTAGGATGCCTGTAAACCCCTTTTTTGGGCCTCCAAAGTTTTCAACATTTTTGCAGGGCTGATGCATTTTAAGGCCTTTTTTGGGATGCCAACATATTCTGAACTTACAGGGGTTTAGGATGCATTTTTGGTGCCCAACATATTTTTGGGAATTTCAGTGGTCTAGTATGTGGGTTAATGCCCCTTTCGGGCTGCACATGTTTTTGGGACATTCAGAGCTCTCTGGCACAGTTTTTGGGCCACCAACATTTTCTGGACTTTGGGGGGTCTAGGATGCCTGTAAACCCCTTTTTTGGGCCTCCAAAGTTTTCAACATTTTTGGATGCCTAAGATGCATTCTAAGGCCTGTTTTGGGCTGCTAACATATTCTGAACATCAGGGGTGTAGGATGCATTTTACGTGCCTCAAATCTTTTTGGGAATTTCAGTGGTCTAGGATGCGGTTTAATGCCCCTTTCGGGCTGCAAATGTTTTTGGGACATTCAGAGCTCTCTGGCACAGTTTTTGGGCCACTAACATTTTCTGGACTTTAGGGGGTCGAGGATGCCTGTAAACCCCTTATTTGGGCCTCCAAAGTTTTCAACATTTTTGCAGGCCTAAGATGCATTTTAAGGCCTTTTTTGGGCTGCTAACATATTCTGAACTTCAGGGGTGAAGGAGGCATTTTACGTGCCTAAAATCTTTTTGGGAATTTCAGTGGTCTAGGATGCGGGTTAATGCCCCTTTCAGGTTGCAAATGTTTTTGGGACATTCAGAGCTCTCTGACACCGTTTTTGGGCCACCAACATTTTCTGGACTTTAGTGGGTCTAGGATGCCTGTAAACCTCTTTTTTGGTCCTCCAAAGTTTTCAACATTTTTGCAGGCCTAAGGTGCATTTGTAGGCCTTTTTTGGGCTGCTGACATATTCTGAACTTTCAGGGGTGTAGTATGCATTTTTCGTGCCCAAAACATTTTTGGGAAATTCAGTGGTCTAGAATGCAGGTTAATGCCCCTTTCAGGTTGCAAATGTTTTTGGGACATTCAGAGCTCTCCCGCACAGTTTTTGGGCCACCAACATTTTCTGATATTCTGGACTTCAGGGGGTCTAGGGTGCCCGTCTTAGGCCTTTCAACATTTTTGCAGGCCTAAGATGCATTTTAAGGCCTTCTTTGGGCTGCTAACATATTCTGAACTTTCAGGGGTGTAGGATGCATTTTTCGTGCACAAAACATTTTTGGGAAATTCAGTGGTCTAGAATGCGGGTTAATGCCCCTTTCAGGTTGCAAAAGTTTTTGGGACATTCAGAGCTCTCCGGCACAGTTTTTGGGCCACCCGCATTTTCTGACTTTAGGGGGTCTAGGATTCCTGTAAACCCCTTTTTTGGGCCTCCAAAGTTTTCAACATTTTTGCAGGGCTGATGCATTTTAAGGCCTTTTTTGGGATGCCAACATATTCTGAACTTACAGGGGCTTAGGATGCATTTTTGGTGCCCAACATATTTTTGGGAATTTCAGTGGTCTAGTATGTGGGTTAATGCCCCTTTCGGGCTGCACATGTTTTTGGGACATTCAGAGCTCTCTGGCACAGTTTTTGGGCCACCAACATTTTCTGGACTTTGGGGGGTCTAGGATGCCTGTAAACCCCTTTTTTGGGCCTCCAAAGTTTTCAACATTTTTGCATGCCTAAGATACATTCTAAGGCCTGTTTTGGGCTGCTAACATATTCTGAACATCAGGGGTGTAGGATGCATTTTACGTGCCTAAAATCTTTTTGGGAATTTCAGTGGTCTAGGATGCGGGTTAATGCCCCTTTCGGGCTGCAAATGTTTTTGGGACATTCAGAGCTCTCTGGCACAGTTTTTGGGCCACCAACATTTTCTGGACTTTAGGGGGTCGAGGATGCCTGTAAACCCCTTATTTGGGCCTCCAAAGTTTTCAACATTTTTGCAGGCCTAAGATGCATTTTAAGGCCTTTTTTGGGCTGCTAACATATTCTCAACTTCAGGGGTATAGGATGCATTTTACGTGCCTAAAATCTTTTTGGAAATTTCAGTGGTCTAGGATGCGGGTTAATGCCCCTTTCAGGTTGCAAATGTTTTTGGGACATTCAGAGCTCTCTGACACCGTTTTTGGGCCACCAACATTTTCTGGACTTTAGTGGGTCTAGGATGCCTGTAAACCTCTTTTTTGGTCCTCCAAAGTTTTCAACATTTTTGCAGGCCTAAGATGCATTTGTAGGCCTTTTTTGGGCTGCTGACATATTCTGAACTTTCAGGGGTGTAGGATGCATTTTTCGTGCCCAAAACATTTTTGGGAAATTCAGTGGTCTAGAATGCAGGTTAATGCCCCTTTCAGGTTGCAAAAGCTTTTGGGACATTCAGAGCTCTCCCGCACAGTTTTTGGGCCACCAACATTTTCTGATTTTCTGGACTTCAGGGGGTCTAGGGTGCCCGTCTTAGGCCTTTCAACATTTTTGCAGGCCTAAAATGCATTTTAAGGCCTTCTTTGGGCTGCTAACATATTCTGAACTTTCAGGGGTGTAGGATGCATTTTTCGTGCCCAAAACATTTTTGGGAAATTCAGTGGTCTAGAATGCGGGTTAATGCCCCTTTCAGGTTGCAAATGATTTTGGGACATTCAGAGTTCTCTGGCACAGTTTTTGGGCCACCAACATTTTCTGGACTTTACGGGTTCTAGGATGCCTGTAAACCCCTTTTTTGGGCCTCCAAAGTTATCAACATTTTTGCAGGCCTAAGATGCATTTTAAAGCATTTTTGGGATGCTAACATATTCTGAACATCAGGGGTGTAGGATGCATTTTACGTGCCTAAAATCTTTTTGGGAATTTCAGTGGTCTATGATGCGGGTTAATGCCCCTTTCGGGCTGCAAATGTTTTTGGGACATTCAGAGCTCTCTGGCACAGTTTTTGGGCCACCAACATTTTCTGGACTTTAGGGGGTCGAGGATGCCTGTAAACCCCTTATTTGGGCCTCCAAAGTTTTCAACATTTTTGCAGGCCTAAGATGCATTTTAAGGCCTTTTTTGGGCTGCTAACATATTCTGAACTTCAGGGGTGTAGGATGCATTTTACGTGCCTAAAATCTTTTTGGGAAATTCAGTGGTCTAGAATGCAGGTTAATGCCCCTTTCAGGTTGCAAAAGCTTTTGGGACATTCAGAGCTCTCCCGCACAGTTTTTGGGCCACCAACATTTTCTGATTTTCTGGACTTCAGGGGGTCTAGGGTGCCCGTCTTAGGCCTTTCAACATTTCTGCAGGCCTAAAATGCATTTTAAGGCCTTCTTTGGGCTGCTAACATATTCTGAACTTTCAGGGGTGTAGGATGCATTTTTCGTGCCCAAAACATTTTTGGGAAATTCAGTGGTCTAGAATGCGGGTTAATGCCCCTTTCAGGTTGCAAATGATTTTGGGACATTCGGAGTTCTCTGGCACAGTTTTTGGGCCACCAACATTTTCTGGACTTTACGGGTTCTAGGATGCCTGTAAACCCCTTTTTTGGGCCTCCAAAGTTATCAACATTTGTGCAGGCCTAAGATGCATTATAAAGCATGTGTTGGGTTGCTAACATATTCTGAACTTTCAGGGGTGTAGGATGCATTTTTCGTGCACAAAACATATTTGGGAAATTCAGTGGTCTGGAATGCGGGTTAATGCCCCTTTCAGGTTGGAAAAGTTTTTGGGACATTCAGAGCTCCCCGGCACAGTTTTTGGGCCACCAACATTTTCTGGACTTTAGGGGGTCTAGGATGCCTGTAAACCCCTTTTTGGGCCTCTAAAGTTTTCAATATTTTTGCTGGCCTAAGATGCATTTTAAGGTCTTTTTTGGGCTGCTAACATATTCTGAACTTTCAGGGGTGTAGGATGCATTTTTCATGCCCAAAATATTTTTGGGAATTTCATTGATCTAGAATGTGGATTAATGCCCCTATCAGGCTGCAAATGTTTTTGGGACATTTAGAGCTCTCTGACACAGTTTATGGGCCACCAACATTTTCTGGACTTTTGGGGGATCTAGGATGCTTGTAAACCCCTTTTTTGGGCCTTCAAAGTTTTCAACATTTTTGCAGAGCTAAAATGCATTTTAAGGCCTTTTTTGGGATGCCAACATATTCTGAACTTTCAGGGGTGCAGCATGCATTTTCCGTGCCCAAAATATTTTTGGGAATTTCAGTGGTCTAGGATGCGGGTTAATGCCTCTTTCGGGCTGCAAATGTTTTTAGGACATTCAGAGCTCTCTGGCACAGTTTTTGGGCCACCAACATTTTCTGGACTTTAGGGGGGTCTAGGATGCTTGTAAACCCCTTTTTTGGGCCTCTAAAGTTTTCAATATTTTTGGAGGCCTAAAATGCATTTTAAGGTCGTTTTTGGGCTGCCAACATATTCTGAACTTACAGGGGTGTAGGATGCATTTTTCGTGCCCAAAATATTTTTGGGAATTTCAGTGGTCTAGTATGCGGGTTAATGCCCCTTTCGGGCTGCAATTGTTGTTGGGACATTCAGAGCTCTCTGGCACAGTTTTCAGGCCACCAACATTTTCTGGACTTTAGGGGGTCTAGGATACCTGTAAACCCCTTTTTTGGGCCTCCAAAGTTTTCAACATTTTTGCAGGCCTAAGATGCATTTTAAAGCATTTTTTGGGCTGCTAACATATTCAGAACTTTCAGGGGTGTAGGATGCATTTTTCGTGCCCATAATATTTTTGGGAATTTCATTGGTCTAGGATGTGTGTTAATGCCCCTTTCGGGCTGCACATGTTTTTGTGACATTCGGAGCTCTCTGACACCGTTTTTGGGCCACCAACATTTTCTGGACTTTAGAGGGTCTAGGATGCCTGTAAACCCCTTTTTTGGGCCTCTAAAGTTTTCAATATTTTTGGAGGCCTAAAATGCATTTTAAAGCATTTTTGGGCTGCTAACATATTCTGAACTCACAGGGTTGTAGGATGCATTTTTCGTGCCCAAAATATTTTTGGGAATTTCAGTGGTCTAGGATGATGGTTAATGCCCCTTTCAGGCTGCAAATGTTTTTGGGTCATTCAGAGCTCTCTGGCACAGTTTTTGGGCCACCAACATTTTCTGGACTTTACGGGTTCTAGGATGCCTGTAAACCTCTTTTTTGGTCCTCCAAAGTTATCAACATTTTTACAGGCCTAAGATGCATTTTAAAGCATTTTTGGGCTGCTAACATATTCTGAACTTTTAGGGGTATAGGATGCATTTTTTGTGCCAAAAATATTTTTGGGAATTTCAGTGGTCTAGGATGCGGTTTAATGCCCCTTTCAGGCTGCATGTGTTTTTGGGACATTCAGAGCTCTCTGGCACAGTTTTCGGCCACCAACATTTTCTGGATTTTAGGGGGTCTAAAATGCGTAAACCCCTTTTTTGGGCCTCCAAAGTTATCAACATTTGTGCAGGCCTAAGATGCATTTTAAAGCATTTTTTGGGCTGCTAACATATTCTGAACTTTCAGGGGTGTAGGATGCATTTTTCGTGCACAAAACATTTTTGGGAAATTTAGTGGTCTAGAATGCGGGTTAATGCCCCTTTCAGGTTGCAAAAGTTTTTGGGACATTCAGAGCTCTCCGGCACAGTTTTTGGGCCACCCGCATTTTCTGACTTTAGGGGGTCTAGGATGCCTGTAAACCCCTTTTTTGGGCCTCCAAAGTTTTCAACATTTTTGCAGGGTTGATGCATTTTAAGGCCTTTTTTGGGATGCCAACATATTCTGAACTTACAGGGGTTTAGGATGCATTTTTGGTGCCCAACATATTTTTGGGAATTTCAGTGGTCTAGTATGTGGGTTAATGCCCCTTTCGGGCTGCACATGTTTTTGGGACATTCAGAGCTCTCTGGCACAGTTTTTGGGCCACCAACATTTTCTGGACTTTGGGGGGTCTAGGATGCCTGTAAACCCCTTTTTTGGGCCTCCAAAGTTTTCAACATTTTTGCATGCCTAAGATGCATTCTAAGGCCTGTTTTGGGCTGCTAACATATTCTGAACATCAGGGGTGTAGGATGCATTTTACGTGCCTCAAATCTTTTTGGGAATTTCAGTGGTCTAGGATGCGGTTTAATGCCCCTTTCGGGCTGCAAATGTTATTGGGACATTCAGAGCTCTCTGGCACAGTTTTTGGGCCACTAACATTTTCTGGACTTTAGGGGGTCGAGGATGCCTGTAAACCCTTTATTTGGGCCTCCAAAGTTTTCAACATTTTTGCAGGCCTAAGATGCGTTTTAAGGCCTTTTTTGGGCTGCTAACATATTCTGAACTTCAGGGGTGTAGGATGCATTTTACGTGCCTAAAATCTTTTTGGGAATTTCAGTGGTCTAGGATGCGGGTTAATGCCCCTTTCAGGTTGCAAATGTTTTTGGGACATTCAGAGCTCTCTGACACCGTTTTTGGGCCACCAACATTTTCTGGACTTTAGTGGGTCTAGGATGCCTGTAAACCTCTTTTTTGGTCCTCCAAAGTTTTCAACATTTTTGCAGGCCTAAGATGCATTTGTAGGCCTTTTTTGGGCTGCTAACATATTCTGAACTTTCAGGGGTGTAGGATGCATTTTTCGTGCACAGAACATTTTTGGGAAATTCAGTGGTCTAGAATGCGGGTTAATGCCCCTTTCAGGTTGCAAAAGTTTTTGGGACATTCAGAGCTCTCCGGCACAGTTTTTGGGCCACCTGCATTTTCTGACTTTAGGGGGTCTAGGATGCCTGTAAACCCCTTTTTTGGGCCTCCAAAGTTTTCAACATTTTTGCAGGGCTGATGCATTTTAAGGCCTTTTTTGGGATGCCAACATATTCTGAACTTACAGGGGTTTAGGATGCATTTTTGGTGCCCAACATATTTTTGGGAATTTCAGTGGTCTAGTATGTGGGTTAATGCCCCTTTCGGGCTGCACATGTTTTTGGGACATTCAGAGCTCTCTGGCACAGTTTTTGGGCCACCAACATTTTCTGGACTTTGGGGGGTCTAGGATGCCTGTAAACCCCTTTTTTGGGCCTCCAAAGTTTTCAACATTTTTGGATGCCTAAGATGCATTCTAAGGCCTGTTTTGGGCTGCTAACATATTCTGAACATCAGGGGTGTAGGATGCATTTTACGTGCCTCAAATCTTTTTGGGAATTTCAGTGGTCTAGGATGCGGTTTAATGCCCCTTTCGGGCTGCAAATGTTTTTGGGACATTCAGAGCTCTCTGGCACAGTTTTTGGGCCACTAACATTTTCTGGACTTTAGGGGGTCGAGGATGCCTGTAAACCCCTTATTTGGGCCTCCAAAGTTTTCAACATTTTTGCAGGCCTAAGATGCATTTTAAGGCCTTTTTTGGGCTGCTAACATATTCTGAACTTCAGGGGTGTAGGAGGCATTTTACGTGCCTAAAATCTTTTTGGGAATTTCAGTGGTCTAGGATGCGGGTTAATGCCCCTTTCAGGTTGCAAATGTTTTTGGGACATTCAGAGCTCTCTGACACCGTTTTTGGGCCACCAACATTTTCTGGACTTTAGTGGGTCTAGGATGCCTGTAAACCTCTTTTTTGGTCCTCCAAAGTTTTCAACATTTTTGCAGGCCTAAGGTGCATTTGTAGGCCTTTTTTGGGCTGCTGACATATTCTGAACTTTCAGGGGTGTAGTATGCATTTTTCGTGCCCAAAACATTTTTGGGAAATTCAGTGGTCTAGAATGCAGGTTAATGCCCCTTTCAGGTTGCAAATGTTTTTGGGACATTCAGAGCTCTCCCGCACAGTTTTTGGGCCACCAACATTTTCTGATATTCTGGACTTCAGGGGGTCTAGGGTGCCCGTCTTAGGCCTTTCAACATTTTTGCAGGCCTAAGATGCATTTTAAGGCCTTCTTTGGGCTGCTAACATATTCTGAACTTTCAGGGGTGTAGGATGCATTTTTCGTGCACAAAACATTTTTGGGAAATTCAGTGGTCTAGAATGCGGGTTAATGCCCCTTTCAGGTTGCAAAAGTTTTTGGGACATTCAGAGCTCTCCGGCACAGTTTTTGGGCCACCAACATTTTCTGGACTTTAGGGGGTCTAGGATGCCTGTAAACCCCTTTTTTTGGGCCTCCAAAGTTTTCAACATTTTTGCACGGCTAAGGTGCATTTTAGGGCCTTTTTGGGGATGCCAACATATTCTGAACTTTCAGGGGTGTAGGATGCATTTTTTGTGCCCAAAATATTTTTGGGAATTTCAGTGGTCTAGGATGCGGGTTAATGCACTTTCAGGCTGCAAATGTTTTTGGGACATTAAGAGCTCTCTGACACAGTTTTTGGGAAACCAACATTTTCTGGACTTTTGGGGGTCTAGGATGCCTGTAAACCCCTTTTTTAGGCCTCCAAAGTTTTCAACATTTTTGCAGGGCTAAGATGCATTTTAAGGCCTTTTTTGGGATGCCAACATATTCTGAACTTACAGGGGTTTAGGATGCATTTTTGGTGCCCAACATATTTTTGGGAATTTCAGTGGTCTAGGATGCGGGTTAATGCCCCTTTCGGGCTGCAAATGTTTTTGGGACATTCAGAGCTCTCTGGCACAGTTTTTGGGCCACCAACATTTTCTGGACTTTAGGGGGTCGAGGATGCCTGTAAACCCCTTTTTTGGGCCTCCAAAGTTATCAACATTTTTGCAGGCCTAAGATGCATTTTAAAGCATTTTTGGGATGCTAACATATTCTGAACTTTTAGGGGTATAGGAAGCATTTTTATGTGCCAAAAATATTTTTGGGAATTTCAGTGGTCTAGAATGCGGTTTAATGCCCCTTTCAGGCTGCACGTGTTTTTGGGACATTCAGAGCTCTCTGGCACAGTTTTCGGCCACCAACATTTTCTGGATTTTAGGGGGTCTAAGATTCCTGTAAACCCCTTTTCTGGGCCTCCAAAGTTATCAACATTTGTGCAGGCCTAAGATGCATTATAAAGCATGTGTTGGGCTGCTAACATATTCTGAACTTTCAGGGGTGTAGGATGCATTTTTCGTGCACAAAGCATATTTGGGAAATTCAGTGGTCTAGAATGCGGGTTAATGCCCCTTTCAGGTTGGAAAAGTTTTTGGGACATTCAGAGCTCTCCGGCACAGTTTTGGGGCCACCAACATTTTCTGGACTTTAGGGGGTCTAGGATGCCTGTAAACCCCTTTTTGGGCCTCTAAAGTTTTCAATATTTTTGCTGGCCTAAGATGCATTTTAAGGTCTTTTTTGGGCTGCTAAAATATTCTGAACTTTCAGGGGTGTAGGATGCATTTTTCATGCCCAAAATATTTTTGGGAATTTCATTGATCTAGAATGCGGGTTAATGCCCCTATCAGGCTGCAAATGTTTTTGGGACATTTAGAGCTCTCTGACACAGTTTATGGGCCACCAACATTTGCTGGACTTTTGGGGGGTCTAGGATGCTTGTAAACCCCTTTTTTGGGCCTCCAAAGTTTTCAACATTTTTGCAGAGCTAAAATGCATTTTAAGGCCTTTTTTGGGATGCCAACATATTCTGAACTTTCAGGGGTGCAGCATGCATTTTCCGTGCCCAAAATATTTTTGGGAATTTCAGTGGTCTAGGATGCGGGTTAATGCCTCTTTCGGGCTGCAAATGTTTTTAGGACATTCAGAGCTCTCTGGCACAGTTTTTGGGCCACCAACATTTTCTGGACTTTAGGGGGGTCTAGGATGCTTGTAAACCCCTTTTTTGGGCCTCTAAAGTTTTCAATATTTTTGGAGGCCTAAAATGCATTTTAAGGTTGTTTTTGGGCTGCCAACATATTCTGAACTTACAGGGGTGTAGGATGCATTTTTCGTGACCAAAATATTTTTGGGAATTTCAGTGGTCTAGTATGCGGGTTAATGCCCCTTTCGGGCTGCAATTGTTGTTGGGACATTCAGAGCTCTCTGGCACAGTTTTCAGGCCACCAACATTTTCTGGACTTTAGGGGGTCTAGGATACCTGTAAACCCCTTTTTTGGACCTCCAAAGTTTTCAACATTTTTGCAGGCCTAAGATGCATTTTAAAGCATTTTTTGGGCTGCTAACATATTCTGAACTTTCAGGGGTGTAGGATGCATTTTTCGTGCCCATAATATTTTTGGGAATTTCATTGGTCTAGGATGTGTGTTAATGCCCCTTTCGGGCTGCAAATGTTTTTGGGACATTTAGAGCTCTCTGACACAGTTTTTGGGCCACCAACATTTTCTGGACTTTTGGGGGTCTGGGATACCTGTAAACCCCTTTTTTGGACCTCCAAAGTTTTCCACATTTTTGCAGAGCTAAAATGCATTTTAAGGCCTTTTTTGGGATGCCAACATATTCAGAACTTTCAGGGGTGTAGCATGCATTTTTCGTGCCCAAAATATTTTTGGGAATTTCAGTGGTCTAGTATGCGGGTTAATGCCCCTTTCAGGCTGCACGTGTTTTTGGGACATTCAGAGCTCTCTGGCACAGTTTTCGGGCCACCAACATTTTCTGGACTTTAGGGGGTCTAGGATGCCTGTAAACCCCGTTTTTGGGCCTCTAAAGTTTTCAACATTTGTGCAGGCCTAAAATGCATTTTAAAGCATTTTTGGGCTGCTAACATATTCTGAACTCTCAGGGGTGTAGGATGCATTTTTCGTGCCCAAAATATTTTTGGGAATTTCAGTGGTCTAGGATGATGGTTAATGCCCCTTTCAGGCTGCAAATGTTTTTGGGTCATTCAGAGCTCTCTGGCACAGTTTTTGGGCCACCAACATTTTCTGGACTTTACGGGTTCTAGGATGCCTGTAAACCTCTTTTTTGGTCCTACAAAGTTATCAACATTTTTACAGGCCTAAGATGCATTTTAAAGCATTTTTGGGCTGCTAACATATTCTGAACTTTTAGGGGTATAGGATGCATTTTTTGTGCCAAAAATATTTTTGGGAATTTCAGTGGTCTAGGATGCGGTTTAATGCCCCTTTCAGGCTGCATGTGTTTTTGGGACATTCAGAGCTCTCTGGCACAGTTTTCGGCCACCAACATTTTCTGGATTTTAGGGGGTCTAAAATGCGTAAACCCCTTTTTTGGGCCTCCAAAGTTATCAACATTTGTGCAGGCCTAAGATGCATTTTAAAGCATTTTTTGGGCTGCTAACATATTCTGAACTTTCAGGGGTGTAGGATGCATTTTTCGTGCACAAAACATTTTTGGGAAATTCAGTGGTCTAGAATGCGGGTTAATGCCCCTTTCAGGTTGCAAAAGTTTTTGGGACATTCAGAGCTCTCCGGCACAGTTTTTGGGCCACCCGCATTTTCTGACTTTAGGGGGTCTAGGATGCCTGTAAACCCCTTTTTTGGGCCTCCAAAGTTTTCAACATTTTTGCAGGGCTGATGCATTTTAAGGCCTTTTTTGGGATGCCAACATATTCTGAACATCAGGGGTGTAGAATGCATTTTACGTGCCTCAAATCTTTTTGGGAATTTCAGTGGTCTAGGATGCGGTTTAATGCCCCTTTCGGGCTGCAAATGTTTTTGGGACATTCAGAGCTCTCTGGCACAGTTTTTGGGCCACTAACATTTTCTGGACTTTAGGGGGTCGAGGATGCCTGTAAACCCCTTATTTGGGCCTCCAAAGTTTTCAACATATTTGCAGGCCTAAGATGCATTTTAAGGCCTTTTTTGGGCTGCTAACATATTCTGAACTTCAGGGGTGTAGGATGCATTTTACGTGCCTAAAATCTTTTGGGAATTTCAGTGGTCTAGGATGCGGGTTAATGCCCCTTTCAGGTTGCAAATGTTTTTGGGACATTCAGAGCTCTCTGACACCGTTTTTGGGCCACCAACATTTTCTGGACTTTAGTGGGTCTAGGATGCCTGTAAACCTCTTTTTTGGTCCTCCAAAGTTTTCAACATTTTTGCAGGCCTAAGATGCATTTGTAGGCCTTTTTTGGGCTGCTGACATATTCTGAACTTTCAGGGGTGTAGAATGCATTTTTCGTGCCCAAAACATTTTTGGGAAATTCAGTGGTCTAGAATGCAGGTTAATGCCTCTTTCAGGTTGCAAATGTTTTTGGGACATTCAGAGCTCTCCCGCACAGTTTTTGGGCCACCAACATTTTCTGATATTCTGGACTTCAGGGGGTCTAGGGTGCCCGTCTTAGGCCTTTCAACATTTTTGCAGGCCTAAGATGCATTTTAAGGCCTTCTTTGGGCTGCTAACATATTTTGAACTTTCAGGGGTGTAGGATGCATTTTTCGTGCACAAAACATTTTTGGGAAATTCAGTGGTCTAGAATGCGGGTTAATGCCCCTTTCAGGTTGCAAATGTTTTTGGGACATTCAGAGCTCTCCGGCACAGTTTTTGGGCCACCAACATTTTCTGGACTTTAGGGGGTCTAGGATGCCTGTAAACCTCTTTTTTTGGGCCTCCAAAGTTTTCAACATTTTTGCACGGCTAAGGTGCATTTTAGGGCCTTTTTCGGGATGCCAACATATTCTGAACTTTCAGGGGTGTAGGATGCATTTTTTGTGCCCAAAATATTTTTGGGAATTTCAGTGGTCTAGGATGCGGGTTAATGCCCCTTTCAGGCTGCAAATGTTTTTGGGACATTAAGAGCTCTCTGACACAGTTTTTTGGAAACCAACATTTTCTGGACTTTTGGGGGTCTAGGATGCCTGTAAACCCCTTTTTTAGGCCTCCAAAGTTTTCAACATTTTTGCAGGGCTAAGATGCATTTTAAGGCCTTTTTTGGGATGCCAACATATTCTGAACTTACAGGGGTTTAGGATGCATTTTTGGTGCCCAACATATTTTTGGGAATTTCAGTGGTCTAGTATGTGGGTTAATGCCCCTTTCGGGCTGCACATGTTTTTGGGACATTGAGAGCTCTCTGGCACAGTTTTTGGGCCACCAACATTTTCTGGACTTTGGGGGGTCTAGGATGCCTGTAAACCCCTTTTTTGGGCCTCCAAAGTTTTCAACATTTTTGCATGCCTAAGATGCATTCTAAGGCCTGTTTTGGGCTGCTAACATATTCTGAACATCAGGGGTGTAGGATGCATTTTACGTGCCTAAAATCTTTTTGGGAATTTCAGTGGTCTAGGATGCGGGTTAATGCCCCTTTCGGGCTGCAAATGTTTTTGGGACATTCAGAGCTCTCTGGCACAGTTTTTGGGCCAACAACATTTTCTGGACTTTAGGGGGTCGAGGATGCCTGTAAACCCCTTATTTGGGCCTCCAAAGTTTTCAACATTTTTGCAGGCCTAAGATGCATTTTAAGGCCTTTTTTGGGCTGCTAACATATTCTGAACTTCAGGGGTGTAGGATGCATTTTACGTCCCTAAAATCTTTTTGGAAATTTCAGTGGTCTAGGATGCGGGTTAATGCCCCTTTCAGGTTGCAAATGTTTTTGGGACATTCAGAGCTCTCTGACACCGTTTTTGGGCCACCAACATTTTCTGGACTTTAGTGGGTCTAGGATGCCTGTAAACCTCTTTTTTGGTCCTCCAAAGTTTTCAACATTTTTGCAGGCCTAAGATGCATTTGTAGGCCTTTTTTGGGCTGCTGACATATTCTGAACTTTCAGGGGTGTAGTATGCATTTTTCGTGCCCAAAACATTTTTGGGAAATTCAGTGGTCTAGAATGCAGGTTAATTCCCCTTTCAGGTTGCAAATGTTTTTGGGACATTCAGAGCTCTCCCGCACAGTTTTTGGGCCACCAACATTTTCTGATATTCTGGACTTCAGGGGGTCTAGGGTGCCCATCTTAGGCCTTTCAACATTTTTGCAGGCCTAAGATGCATTTTAAGGCCTTTTTTGGGATGCCAACATATTCAGAACTTTCAGGGGTGTAGCATGCATTTTTCGTGCCCAAAATATTTTTGAGAATTTCAGTGGTCTAGGATGCGGGTTAATGCCCCTTTCGGGCTGCAAATGTTTTTAGGACATTCAGAGCTCTCTGGTACAGTTTTTGGGCCACCAACATTTTCTGGACTTTAGGGGGGTCTAGGATGCCTGTAAACCCCTTTTTTTGGGCCTCTAAAGTTTTCAATATTTTTGGAGGCCTAAGATGCATTTTAAGGTTGTTTTTGGGCTGCCAACATATTCTGAACTCACAGGGGTGTAGGATGCATTTTTCGTGCCCAAAATATTTTTGGGATTTTCAGTGGTCTAGTATGCGGGTTAATGCCCCTATCAGGCTGCACGTGTTTTTGGGACATTCAGAGCTCTCTGACACCGTTTTTGGGCCACCAACATTTTCTGGACTTTAGTGGGTCTAGGATGCCTGTAAACCTCTTTTTTGGTCCTCCAAAGTTTTCAACATTTTTGCAGGCCTAAGATGCATTTGTAGGCCTTTTTTGGGCTGCTGACATATTCTGAACTTTCAGGGGTGTAGTATGCATTTTTCGTGCCCAAAACATTTTTGGGAAATTCAGTGGTCTAGAATGCAGGTTAATGCCCCTTTCAGGTTGCAAAAGTTTTTGGGTCATTCAGAGCTCTCCGGCACAGTTTTTGGGCCACCAACATTTTCTGGACTTTAGGGGGTCTAGGATGCCTGTAAACCTCTTTTTTTGGGCCTCCAAAGTTTTCAACATTTTTGCACGGCTAAGGTGCATTTTAGGGCCTTTTTGGGGATGCCAACATATTCTGAACTTTCAGGGGTGTAGGATGCATTTTTCGTGCCCAAAACATTTTTGGGAAATTCAGTGGTCTAGAATGCAGGTTAATGCCCCTTTCAGGTTGCAAAAGCTTTTGGGACATTCAGAGCCATCCCGCACAGTTTTTGGGCCACCAACATTTTCTGATTTTCTGGACTTCAGGGGGTCTAGGGTGCCCGTCTTAGGCCTTTCAACATTTTTGCAGGCCTAAAATGCATTTTAAGGCCTTCTTTGAGCTGCTAACATATTCTGAACTTTCAGGGGTGTAGGATGCATTTTTCGTGCACAAAACATTTTTGGGAAATTCAGTGGTCTAGAATGCGGGTTAATGCCCCTTTCAGGTTGCAAAAGTTTTTGGGACATTCAGAGCTCTCCGGCACAGTTTTTGGGCCACCCGCATTTTCTGACTTTAGGGGGTCTAGGATGCCTGTAAACCCCTTTTTTGGGCCTCCAAAGTTTTCAACATTTTTGCAGGGCTGATGCATTTTAAGGCCTTTTTTGGGATGCCAACATATTCTGAACTTACAGGGGTTTAGGATGCATTTTTGGTGCCCAACATATTTTTGGGAATTTCAGTGGTCTAGTATGTGGGTTAATGCCCCTTTCGGGCTGCACATGTTTTTGGGACATTCAGAGCTCTCTGGCACAGTTTTTGGGCCACCAACATTTTCTGGACTTTGGGGGGTCTAGGATGCCTGTAAACCCCTTTTTTGGGCCTCCAAAGTTTTCAACATTTTTGCATGCCTAAGATGCATTCTAAGGCCTGTTTTGGGCTGCTAACATATTCTGAACATCAGGGGTGTAGAATGCATTTTACGTGCCTCAAATCTTTTTGGGAATTTCAGTGGTCTAGGATGCGGTTTAATGCCCCTTTCGGGCTGCAAATGTTTTTGGGACATTCAGAGCTCTCTGGCACAGTTTTTGGGCCACTAACATTTTCTGGACTTTAGGGGGTCGAGGATGCCTGTAAACCCCTTATTTGGGCCTCCAAAGTTTTCAACATTTTTGCAGGCCTAAGATGCATTTTAAGGCCTTTTTTGGGCTGCTAACATATTCTGAACTTCAGGGGTGTAGGATGCATTTTACGTGCCTAAAATCTTTTTGGGAATTTCAGTGGTCTAGGATGAGGGTTAATGCCCCTTTCAGGTTGCAAATGTTTTTGGGACATTCAGAGCTCTCTGACACCGTTTTTGGGCCACCAACATTTTCTGGACTTTAGTGGGTCTAGGATGCTTGTAAACCTCTTTTTTGGTCCTCCAAAGTTTTCAACATTTTTGCAGGCCTAAGATGCATTTGTAGACCTTTTTTGGGCTGCTGACATATTCTGAACTTTCAGGGGTGTAGTATGCATTTTTCGTGCCCAAAACATTTTTGGGAAATTCAGTGGTCTAGAATGCAGGTTAATGCCCCTTTCAGGTTGCAAATGTTTTTGGGACATTCAGAGCTCTCCCGCACAGTTTTTGGGCCACCAACATTTTCTGATATTCTGGACTTCAGGGGGTCTAGGGTGCCCGTCTTAAGCCTTTCAACATTTTTGCAGGCCTAAGATGCATTTTAAGGCCTTCTTTGGGCTGCTAACATATTCTGAACTTTCAGGGGTGTAGGATGCATTTTTCGTGCACAAAACATTTTTGGGAAATTCAGTGGTCTAGAATGCGGGTTAATGCCCCTTTGAGGTTGCAAAAGTTTTTGGGACATTCAGAGCTCTCCGGCACAGTTTTTCGGCCACCAACATTTTCTGGACTTTAGGGGGTCTAGGATGCCTGTAAACCTCTTTGTTTGGGCCTCCAAAGTTTTCAAAATTTTTGCACGGCTAAGGTGCATTTTAGGGCCTTTTTGGGGATGCCAACATATTCTGAACTTTCAGGGGTGTAGGATGCATTTTTTGTGCCCAAAATATTTTTGGGAATTTCAGTGGTCTAGGATGCGGGTTAATGCCCCTTTCAGGCTGCAAATGTTTTTGGGACATTAAGAGCTCTCTGACACAGTTTTTGGGAAACCAACATTTTCTGGACTTTTGGGGGTCTAGGATGCCTGTAAACCCCTTTTTTAGGCCTCCAAAGTTTTCAACATTTTTGCAGGGCTAAGATGCATTTTAAGGCCTTTTTTGGGATGCCAACATATTCTGAACTTACAGGGGTTTAGGATGCATTTTTGGTGCCCAACATATTTTTGGGAATTTCAGTGGTCTAGTATGCGGGTTAATGCCCCTTTCGGGCTGCAATTGTTGTTGGGACATTCAGAGCTCTCTGGCACAGTTTTCAGGCCACCAACATTTTCTGGACTTTAGGGGGTCTAGGATACCTGTAAACCCATTTTTTGGGCCTCCAAAGTTTTCAACATTTTTGCAGGCCTAAGATGCATTTTAAAGCATTTTTTGGGCTGCTAACATATTCTGAACTTTCAGGGGTGTAGGATGCATTTTTCGTGCCCATAATATTTTTGGGAATTTCATTGGTCTAGGATGTGTGTTAATGCCCCTTTCGGGCTGCAAATGTTTTTGGGACATTCAAAGCTCTCTGGCACAGTTTTTGGGCCACCAACATTTTCTGGACTCTAGGGGGTCTAGGATGCCTGTAAACCCCTTTTTTGGGCCTCTAAAGTTTTCAATATTTTTGCTGGACTAAGATGCATTTTAAGGTCTTTTTTGAGCTGCTAACATATTCTGAACTTTCAGGGGTATAGGATGCATTTTTCATGCCCAAAATATTTTTGGGAATTTCATTGATCTAGAATGCGGGTTAATGCCCCTATCAGGCTGCAAATGTTTTTGGGACATTTAGAGCTCTCTGACACAGTTTTTGGGCCACCAACATTTTCTGGACTTTTGGGGGTCTGGGATACCTGTAAACCCTTTTTTGGACCTCCAAAGTTTTCCACATTTTTGCAGAGCTAAAATGCATTTTAAGGCCTTTTTTGGGATGCCAACATATTCAGAACTTTCAGGGGTGTAGCATGCATTTTTCGTGCCCAAAATATTTTTGAGAATTTCAGTGGTCTAGGATGCGGGTTAATGCCCCTTTTGGGCTGCAAATGTTTTTAGGACATTCAGAGCTCTCTGGCACAGTTTTTGGGCCACCAACATTTTCTGGACTTTAGGGGGGTCTAGGATGCCTGTAAACCCCTTTTTTGGGCCTCTAAAGTTTTCAACATTTGTGCAGGCCTAAAATGCATTTGAAAGCATTTTTGGGCTGCTAACATATTCTGAACTCACAGGGGTGTAGGATGCATTTTTCGTGCCCAAAATATTTTTGGGAATTTCAGTGGTCTAGGATGATGGTTAATGCCCCTTTCAGGCTGCAAATGTTTTTGGGTCATTCAGAGCTCTCTGGCACAGTTTTTGGGCCACCAACATTTTCTGGACTTTACGGGTTCTAGGATGCCTGTAAACCTCTTTTTTGGTCCTCCAAAGTTATTAACATTTTTACAGGCCTATGATGCATTTTAAAGCATTTTTGGGCTGCTAACATATTCTGAACTTTTAGGGGTATAGGATGCATTTTTTGTGCCAAAAATATTTTTGGGAATTTCAGTGGTCTAGGATGCGGTTTAATGCCCCTTTCAGGCTGCATGTGTTTTGGGGACATTCAGAGCTCTCTGGCACAGTTTTCGGCCACCAACATTTTCTGGATTTTAGGGGGTCTAAAATGCGTAAACCCCTTTTTTGGGCCTCCAAAGTTATCAACATTTGTGCAGGCCTAAGATGCATTTTAAAGCATTTTTTGGGCTGCTAACATATTCTGAACTTTCAGGGGTGTAGGATGCATTTTTCGTGCACAAAACATTTTTGGGAAATTCAGTGGTCTAGAATGCGGGTTAATGCCCCTTTCAGGTTGCAAAAGTTTTTGGGACATTCAGAGCTCTCCGGCACAGTTTTTGGGCCACCCGCATTTTCTGACTTTAGGGGGTCTAGGATGCCTGTAAACCCCTTTTTTGGGCCTCCAAAGATTTCAACATTTTTGCAGGGCTGATGCATTTTAAGGCCTTTTTTGGGATGCCAACATATTCTGAACTTACAGGGGTTTAGGATGCATTTTTGGTGCCCAACATATTTTTGGGAATTTCAGTGGTCTAGTATGTGGGTTAATGCCCCTTTCGGGCTGCACATGTTTTTGGGACATTCAGAGCTCTCTGGCACAGTTTTTGGGCCACCAACATTTTCTGGACTTTGGGGGGTCTAGGATGCCTGTAAACCCCTTTTTTGGGCCTCCAAAGTTTTCAACATTTTTGCATGCCTAAGATGCATTCTAAGGCCTGTTTTGGGCTGCTAACATATTCTGAACATCAGGGGTGTAGAATGCATTTTACGTGCCTCAAATCTTTTTGGGAATTTCAGTGGTCTAGGATGCGGTTTAATGCCCCTTTCGGGCTGCAAATGTTTTTGGGACATTCAGAGCTCTCTGGCACAGTTTTTGGGCCACTAACATTTTCTGGACTTTAGGGGGTCGAGGATGCCTGTAAACCCCTTATTTGGGCCTCCAAAGTTTTCAACATTTTTGCAGGGCTAAGATGCATTTTAAGGCCTTTTTTGGGCTGCTAACATATTCTGAACTTCAGGGGTTTAGGATGCAGTTTTGGTGCCCAACATATTTTTGGGAATTTCAGTGGTCTAGTATGCGGGTTAATGCCCCTTTCGGGCTGCAATTGTTGTTGGGACATTCAGAGCTCTCTGGCACAGTTTTCAGGCCACCAACATTTTCTGGACTTTAGGGGGTCTAGGATACCTGTAAACCCCTTTTTTGGGCCTCCAAAGTTTTCAACATTTTTGCAGGCCTAAGATGCATTTTAAAGCATTTTTTGGGCTGCTAACATATTCTGAACTTTCAGGGGTGTAGGATGCATTTTTCGTGCCCATAATATTTTTGGGAATTTCATTGGTCTAGGATGTGTGTTAATGTCCCTTTCGGGCTGCAAATGTTTTTGGGACATTCAAAGCTCTCTGGCACAGTTTTTGGGCCACCAACATTTTCTGGACTCTAGGGGGTCTAGGATGCCTGTAAACCCCTTTTTTGGGCCTCTAAAGTTTTCAATATTTTTGCTGGACTAAGATGCATTTTAAGGTCTTTTTTGGGCTGCTAACATATTCTGAACTTTCAGGGGTATAGGATGCATTTTTCATGCCCAAAATATTTTTGGGAATTTCATTGATCTAGAATGCGGGTTAATGCCCCTATCAGGCTGCAAATGTTTTTGGGACATTTAGAGCTTTCTGACACTGTTTTTGGGCCACCAACATTTTCTGGACTTTTGGGGGTTTCTGGGATACCTGTAAACCTCTTTTTTGGACCTCCAAAGTTTTCCACATTTTTGCAGAGCTAAAATGCATTTTAAGGCCTTTTTTGGGATGCCAACATATTCAGAACTTTCAGGGGTGTAGCATGCATTTTTCGTGCCCAAAATATTTTTGAGAATTTCAGTGGTCTAGGATGCGGGTTAATGCCCCTTTCGGGCTGCAAATGTTTTTAGGACATTCAGAGCTCTCTGGCACAGTTTTTGGGCCACCAACATTTTCTGGACTTTAGGGGGGTCTAGGATGCCTGTAAACCCCTTTTTTTGGGCCTCTAAAGTTTTCAACATTTTTGGAGGCCTAAGATGCATTTTAAGGTTGTTTTTGGGCTGCCAACATATTCTGAACTCACAGGGGTGTAGGATGCATTTTACGTGCCCAAAATATTTTTGGGAATTTCAGTGGTCTACTATGCGGGTTAATGCCCCTTTCAGGCTGCACGTGTTTTTGGGACATTCAGAGCTCTCTGGCACAGTTTTCGGGCCACCAACATTTTCTGGACTTTAGGGGGTCTAGGATGCCTGTAAACCCCTTTTTTGGGCCTCTAAAGTTTTCAACATTTGTGCAGGCCTAAAATGCATTTGAAAGCATTTTTGGGCTGCTAACATATTCTGAACTCACAGGGGTGTAGGATGCATTTTTCGTGCCCAAAATATTTTTGGGAATTTCAGTGGTCTAGGATGATGGTTAATGCCCCTTTCAGGCTGCAAATGTTTTTGGGTCATTCAGAGCTCTCTGGCACAGTTTTTGGGCCACCAACATTATCTGGACTTTACGGGTTCTAGGATGCCTGTAAACCTCTTTTTTGGTCCTCCAAAGTTATTAACATTTTTACAGGCCTATGATGCATTTTAAAGCATTTTTGGGCTGCTAACATATTCTGAACTTTTAGGGGTATAGGATGCATTTTTTGTGCCAAAAATATTTTTGGGAATTTCAGTGGTCTAGGATGCGGTTTAATGCCCCTTTCAGGCTGCATGTGTTTTGGGGACATTCAGAGCTCTCTGGCACAGTTTTCGGCCACCAACATTTTCTGGATTTTAGGGGGTCTAAAATGCGTAAACCCCTTTTTTGGGCCTCCAAAGTTATCAACATTTGTGCAGGCCTAAGATGCATTTTAAAGCATTTTTTGGGCTGCTAACATATTCTGAACTTTCAGGGGTGTAGGATGCATTTTTCGTGCACAAAACATTTTTGGGAAATTCAGTGGTCTAGAATGCGGGTTAATGCCCCTTTCAGGTTGCAAAAATTTTTGGGACATTCAGAGCTCTCCGGCACAGTTTTTGGGCCACCCGCATTTTCTGACTTTAGGGGGTCTAGGATGCCTGTAAACCCCTTTTTTGGGCCTCCAAAGATTTCAACATTTTTGCAGGGCTGATGCATTTTAAGGCCTTTTTTGGGATGCCAACATATTCTGAACTTACAGGGGTTTAGGATGCATTTTTGGTGCCCAACATATTTTTGGGAATTTCAGTGGTCTAGTATGTGGGTTAATGCCCCTTTCGGGCTGCACATGTTTTTGGGACATTCAGAGCTCTCTGGCACAGTTTTTGGGCCACCAACATTTTCTGGACTTTGGGGGGTCTAGGATGCCTGTAAACCCCTTTTTTGGGCCTCCAAAGTTTTCAACATTTTTGCAGGGCTAAGATGCATTTTAAGGCCTTTTTTGGGCTGCTAACATATTCTGAACTTCAGGGGTTTAGGATGCAGTTTTGGTGCCCAACATATTTTTGGGAATTTCAGTGGTCTAGTATGCGGGTTAATGCCCCTTTCGGGCTGCAATTGTTGTTGGGACATTCAGAGCTCTCTGGCACAGTTTTCAGGCCACCAACATTTTCTGGACTTTAGGGGGTCTAGGATACCTGTAAACCCCTTTTTTGGGCCTCCAAAGTTTTCAACATTTTTGCAGGCCTAAGATGCATTTTAAAGCATTTTTTGGGCTGCTAACATATTCTGAACTTTCAGGGGTGTAGGATGCATTTTTCGTGCCCATAATATTTTTGGGAATTTCATTGGTCTAGGATGTGTGTTAATGTCCCTTTCGGGCTGCAAATGTTTTTGGGACATTCAAAGCTCTCTGGCACAGTTTTTGGGCCACCAACATTTTCTGGACTCTAGGGGGTCTAGGATGCCTGTAAACCCCTTTTTTGGGCCTCTAAAGTTTTCAATATTTTTGCTGGACTAAGATGCATTTTAAGGTCTTTTTTGGGCTGCTAACATATTCTGAACTTTCAGGGGTATAGGATGCATTTTTCATGCCCAAAATATTTTTGGGAATTTCATTGATCTAGAATGCGGGTTAATGCCCCTATCAGGCTGCAAATGTTTTTGGGACATTTAGAGCTTTCTGACACTGTTTTTGGGCCACCAACATTTTCTGGACTTTTGGGGGTTTCTGGGATACCTGTAAACCTCTTTTTTGGACCTCCAAAGTTTTCCACATTTTTGCAGAGCTAAAATGCATTTTAAGGCCTTTTTTGGGATGCCAACATATTCAGAACTTTCAGGGGTGTAGCATGCATTTTTCGTGCCCAAAATATTTTTGAGAATTTCAGTGGTCTAGGATGCGGGTTAATGCCCCTTTCGGGCTGCAAATGTTTTTAGGACATTCAGAGCTCTCTGGCACAGTTTTTGGGCCACCAACATTTTCTGGACTTTAGGGGGGTCTAGGATGCCTGTAAACCCCTTTTTTTGGGCCTCTAAAGTTTTCAATATTTTTGGAGGCCTAAGATGCATTTTAAGGTTGTTTTTGGGCTGCCAACATATTCTGAACTCACAGGGGTGTAGGATGCATTTTTCGTGCCCAAAATATTTTTGGGAATTTCAGTGGTCTAGTATGCGGGTTAATGCCCCTTTCAGGCTGCACGTGTTTTTGGGACATTCAGAGCTCTCTGACACCGTTTTTGGGCCACCAACATTTTCTGGACTTTAGTGGGTCTAGGATGCCTGTAAACCTCTTTTTTGGTCCTCCAAAGTTTTCAACATTTTTGCAGGCCTAAGATGCATTTGTAGGCCTTTTTTGGGCTGCTGACATATTCTGAACTTTCAGGGGTGTAGTATGCATTTTTCGTGCCCAAAACATTTTTGGGAAATTCAGTGGTCTAGAATGCAGGTTAATGCCCCTTTCAGGTTGCAAATGTTTTTGGGACATTCAGAGCTCTCCCGCACAGTTTTTGGGCCACCAACATTTTCTGATATTCTGGACTTCAGGGGGTCTAGGGTGCCCGTTTTAGGCCTTTCAACATTTTTGCAGGCCTAAGATGCATTTTAAGGCCTTCTTTGGGCTGCTAACATATTCTGAACTTTCAGGGGTGTAGATGCATTTTTCGTGCACAAAACATTTATGGGAAATTCAGTGGTCTAGAATGCGGGTTAATGCCCCTTTCAGGTTGCAAAAGTTTTTGGGTCATTCAGAGCTCTCCGGCACAGTTTTTGGGCCACCAACATTTTCTGGACTTTAGGGGGTCTAGGATGCCTGTAAACCTCTTTGTTTGGGCCTCCAAAGTTTTCAAAATTTTTGCACGGCTAAGGTGCATTTTAGGGCCTTTTTGGGGATGCCAACATATTCTGAACTTTCAGGGGTGTAGGATGCATTTTTTGTGCCCAAAATATTTTTGGGAATTTCAGTGGTCTAGGATGCGGGTTAATGCCCCTTTCAGGCTGCAAATGTTTTTGGGACATTAAGAGTTCTCTGACACAGTTTTTGGGAAACCAACATTTTCTGGACTTTTGGGGGTCTAGGATGCCTGTAAACCCCTTTTTTAGGCCTCCAAAGTTTTCAACATTTTTGCAGGGCTAAGATGCATTTTAAGGCCTTTTTTGGGATGCCAACATATTCTGAACTTACAGGGGTTTAGGATGCATTTTTGGTGCCCAACATATTTTTGGGAATTTCAGTGGTCTAGTATGCGGGTTAATGCCCCTTTCGGGCTGCAATTGTTGTTGGGACATTCAGAGCTCTCTGGCACAGTTTTCAGGCCACCAACATTTTCTGGACTTTAGGGGGTCTAGGATACCTGTAAACCCCTTTTTTGGGCCTCCAAAGTTTTCAACATTTTTGCAGGCCTAAGATGCATTTTAAAGCATTTTTTGGGCTGCTAACATATTCTGAACTTTCAGGGGTGTAGGATGCATTTTTCGTGCCCATAATATTTTTGGGAATTTCATTGGTCTAGGATGTGTGTTAATGCCCCTTTCGGGCTGCAAATGTTTTTGGGACATTCAAAGCTCTCTGGCACAGTTTTTGGGCCACCAACATTTTCTGGACTCTAGGGGGTCTAGGATGCCTGTAAACCCCTTTTTTGGGCCTCTAAAGTTTTCAATATTTTTGCTGGACTAAGATGCATTTTAAGGTCTTTTTTGAGCTGCTAACATATTCTGAACTTTCAGGGGTATAGGATGCATTTTTCATGCCCAAAATATTTTTGGGAATTTCATTGATCTAGAATGCGGGTTAATGCCCCTATCAGGCTGCAAATGTTTTTGGGACATTTAGAGCTCTCTGACACAGTTTTTGGGCCACCAACATTTTCTGGACTTTTGGGGGTCTGGGATACCTGTAAACCCTTTTTTGGACCTCCAAGGTTTTCCACATTTTTGCAGAGCTAAAATGCATTTTAAGGCCTTTTTTGGGATGCCAACATATTCAGAACTTTCAGGGGTGTAGCATGCATTTTTCGTGCCCAAAATATTTTTGAGAATTTCAGTGGTCTAGGATGCGGGTTAATGCCCCTTTTGGGCTGCAAATGTTTTTAGGACATTCAGAGCTCTCTGGCACAGTTTTTGGGCCACCAACATTTTCTGGACTTTAGGGGGGTCTAGGATGCCTGTAAACCCCTTTTTTTGGGCCTCTAAAGTTTTCAATATTTTTGGAGGCCTAAGATGCATTTTAAGGTTGTTTTTGGGCTGCCAACATATTCTGAACTCACAGGGGTGTAGGATGCATTTTTCGTGCCCAAAATATTTTTGGGAATTTCAGTGGTCTACTATGCGGGTTAATGCCCCTTTCAGGCTGCACGTGTTTTTGGGACATTCAGAGCTCTCTGACACCGTTTTTGGGCCACCAACATTTTCTGGACTTTAGTGGGTCTAGGATGCCTGTAAACCTCTTTTTTGGTCCTCCAAAGTTTTCAACATTTTTGCAGGCCTAAGATGCATTTGTAGGCCTTTTTTGGGCTGCTGACATATTCTGAACTTTCAGGGGTGTAGTATGCATTTTTCGTGCCCAAAACATTTTTGGGAAATTCAGTGGTCTAGAATGCAGGTTAATGCCCCTTTCAGGTTGCAAATGTTTTTGGGACATTCAGAGCTCTCCCGCACAGTTTTTGGGCCACCAACATTTTCTGATATTCTGGACTTCAGGGGGTCTAGGGTGCCCGTTTTAGGCCTTTCAACATTTTTGCAGGCCTAAGATGCATTTTAAGGCCTTCTTTGGGCTGCTAACATATTCTGAACTTTCAGGGGTGTAGATGCATTTTTCGTGCACAAAACATTTATGGGAAATTCAGTGGTCTAGAATGCGGGTTAATGCCCCTTTCAGGTTGCAAAAGTTTTTGGGTCATTCAGAGCTCTCCGGCACAGTTTTTGGGCCACCAACATTTTCTGGACTTTAGGGGGTCTAGGATGCCTGTAAACCTCTTTGTTTGGGCCTCCAAAGTTTTCAAAATTTTTGCACGGCTAAGGTGCATTTTAGGGCCTTTTTGGGGATGCCAACATATTCTGAACTTTCAGGGGTGTAGGATGCATTTTTTGTGCCCAAAATATTTTTGGGAATTTCAGTGGTCTAGGATGCGGGTTAATGCCCCTTTCAGGCTGCAAATGTTTTTGGGACATTAAGAGTTCTCTGACACAGTTTTTGGAAAACCAACATTTTCTGGACTTTTGGGGGTCTAGGATGCCTGTAAACCCCTTTTTTAGGCCTCCAAAGTTTTCAACATTTTTGCAGGGCTAAGATGCATTTTAAGGCCTTTTTTGGGATGCCAACATATTCTGAACTTACAGGGGTTTAGGATGCATTTTTGGTGCCCAACATATTTTTGGGAATTTCAGTGGTCTAGTATGCGGGTTAATGCCCCTTTCGGGCTGCAATTGTTGTTGGGACATTCAGAGCTCTCTGGCACAGTTTTCAGGCCACCAACATTTTCTGGACTTTAGGGGGTCTAGGATACCTGTAAACCCCTTTTTTGGGCCTCCAAAGTTTTCAACATTTTTGCAGGCCTAAGATGCATTTTAAAGCATTTTTTGGGCTGCTAACATATTCTGAACTTTCAGGGGTGTAGGATGCATTTTTCGTGCCCATAATATTTTTGGGAATTTCATTGGTCTAGGATGTGTGTTAATGCCCCTTTCGGGCTGCAAATGTTTTTGGGACATTCAAAGCTCTCTGGCACAGTTTTTGGGCCACCAACATTTTCTGGACTCTAGGGGGTCTAGGATGCCTGTAAACCCCTTTTTTGGGCCTCTAAAGTTTTCAATATTTTTGCTGGACTAAGATGCATTTTAAGGTCTTTTTTGAGCTGCTAACATATTCTGAACTTTCAGGGGTATAGGATGCATTTTTCATGCCCAAAATATTTTTGGGAATTTCATTGATCTAGAATGCGGGTTAATGCCCCTATCAGGCTGCAAATGTTTTTGGGACATTTAGAGCTCTCTGACACAGTTTTTGGGCCACCAACATTTTCTGGACTTTTGGGGGTCTGGGATACCTGTAAACCCTTTTTTGGACCTCCAAAGTTTTCCACATTTTTGCAGAGCTAAAATGCATTTTAAGGCCTTTTTTGGGATGCCAACATATTCAGAACTTTCAGGGGTGTAGCATGCATTTTTCGTGCCCAAAATATTTTTGAGAATTTCAGTGGTCTAGGATGCGGGTTAATGCCCCTTTTGGGCTGCAAATGTTTTTAGGACATTCAGAGCTCTCTGGCACAGTTTTTGGGCCACCAACATTTTCTG